>NC_058376.1:137097527-137411163 GCF_018350175.1 Felis catus
AAAATATTAGAAATATTGTGGTCTATATTAAAAAGTGAAGGGGCGCCTGGGTGGCTTAGTTGGTGAGCTTCCCACTCTTGGTTTCTGCTAAGGTCATAATCTTGGGGTTTCATGGCTTTGAGTTCCCCATCGGGCTCTGTACTGGCAGCACAAAGCCTGCTTGGGATTCTCTCTCTCTCCATCTCTCTGCCTGTCCTCTGCTTAAACTGTGTCTCTCTCAAAATAAATAAGCTTAAAAAAAAGTGAAGATGTATATACCCATTAGTGAATCTATATATTTTGCTTTAGCAATACACCTATTGGAGGAGTTTGAAGCTTTTATCAAGACCCCGACAAAAAGTATTCACTGTAGTAAATGGTGGACTTATTTAAGGTATGGGGAATTGAGATAAAATGATGTCTCTTTTAATTTGCTGGGTTTTCAGTTATTGTCACAGTTCAGGAAGGCTCACTCTTAGAAGTAGTTTGGGGGCTCGTCTGTGACCTAGTATCAGAAAATCCTTTGCAATATCATGACATTGTTGCCTTAAAGTTTTAGGAAAAATTTAGTGTAGTCCTTTAGAAGTCTTTGAAAAAGAATTCATTTCTAAGTTAGTAGCATTTCATCTTCCCCAGGGGAGAAGGAAGAATTTGTGCAGTCCTAGGAGGAAGACTTGTCCCATCACCACGCCCATTCATATGTAAGGATAACTTGCAAATTGATGCCAGCTGATAAGTGGTATGAAAATAAATACAAGTTGAGTGGCCTCGAGTGTTGTACGGGGTGGTACTACGTATGCTAATGAGGTAATTGGGGAACACCTCTTTGACAAAGTGATACTTGAGCAGAGACTTAAAAGTGGGCAGGAGCAAGCATCGGGCTATTTAGAGGAAGAGCATTCCAGGCAGAGATGAGCAAGTGTGGAGACTATAAGGCAGTAGTAGCATGCTTTGTTTATTTGAGGAGCATAAAAGACAGCAGGGCTGGAGCTAAAGAAGTGAGGAGGAGGAGGTGGCCATACATACATTCAGAGAGAGACTCGGTCCAGATCACGTAATGCCTTGTAAGCCGGAGTAAGGACTTGCGATTTTACTCTGAGATGAGAAGACCTTTAAGCAAATGAGTACAAGAAATGACTTACATTTGAAAAGGGATCAATCTGTCTGCTGTGGAAAGGTAGATGAGCAGACAAAGGGGGAAATGGGGAGATAAATTAGCAGGCTGTTCCAGTAGTCCAGACTACGGATGATGGGGCGGTGGTCCAGAAAGAAGTGATGAAAAATGTTTGGCCTCTGGGTTTATTTACAAAGTAGAGGCAGTACGATTCACAGGTAACTTGCCAGGGGTGAAAGAGGAGGAGGAGTCCAAGATGACTCTCAGGCTTTTGGACTGATGAACTAGAAAAGAATTACTGTTGCTGAAAGGGGAATGACCGGGGTAGAAACAGGTTTTCTGTAGGGGGCATCGTGAGTTTGGCTTGGGGATATGTTAAGCTGGATGTGTTTATTAGATATGTAGGCCTCTTTGTGAGTATGGAAAGTGAGGGGTAAGTTGGATTGAATGTATGAATTTGGGACCCAATGTCATATAGAAAGAACAGAGGAGGGAGGGAAAAAATGAAACATAAATCTTCGAGTCCAAATTGTTCTTCATTCATTCCTTGGGCCCTGAAATTCCAGTTGTGGCTGAAAATGCCTGGTGAACATGAATGAGGTGAGGCTGACATAACCCAGATGATAATTTTCGTTTCTCCTCCTTGAGTTTAGTTTCCTGTGTGGATTAGGAAAGTCACTTCATGACTTTGGGCTTCTTTTCAGCCCGCAATACGGACGCCTCTGGGAGTTGTTGTGAATCTTGGTTTATTAATATTTGCAAAAGTGCTTTCAGGTCCTTTGTCAAAAGGCATTATAGAGAAGCAGAGGGTTATTATTAAGGATGACATTTGCTCATTGTGATTAAAAATGACAAAATGAAATTTCAAGTGCAGAAGTCAACACTGCAATTTAATGTATAAAGGTGTCTTTGCACATCAACATGCAGCCAAATGAGGTCCATCTGTATTACAGAGATTTTTCTAGTTTGCTTTCAAATGAGGATTGGTTTTCAAGTGGGGAATTGAATGTAAGCAGACATCAGCAGAGGCCAAAAATATACCGTTTCAGCTAATTGCATCCGTTTGCACAATGGTTTTTTTTCCCCTTTAATTTATCACGGACTGCAAATGGAGCCCAGAGAACTGTGCATTGAGGCCACGTCCACATGGTTTTATTTACCATTGCACACAGAATTTTATTGGGCTATAAAGTAAATGGATTTCAGCTGAAGCAATTAGAACAGTACCTTCTAAGGCCACCGTGCAAATTAGCACATACCCATGGGCTCTTCCTTAGAAGAAGCCTGCAATATGCAGAGAGGAAATGGGGTAGGAGCTTGAAGGGGACGGTGGGAAATTCTTACTCCTATTTGCAACTTTCTTAGAGCATGCTGTTTGTGACCCCCCAAGCTAAACCTGTTGTAGGCTGCATTGTAATCAAGGACAGGCTGATACAGTTGGATTGAGAAATCTATTTGGCTGACAGTGTTTGATGGAAAATTGAACTTGATTTTGGATGGAGATTGGGGAGAGAAGCAGAAGACTTTATAGAAAATTCATTTGCTGAATTTTGAGTCAGTGTCTCTCTCTCAACCAAGTAAGGCAAATGTTCCAATGTGTTTTGGTCTACAGCTTAGGCATAAGTGAAAGTCTGAAGTCTCCACTACCCCTTCGGGCATCACCATTTAATGCCCAGATAACCTTGAAAACTTTTCACCACTGTATTGCTCTTGGCTCAGTCCAGTAGTATCAACAGTGGCTTTAGAGTAAGACCTTCCTCTCTGAGTGTCAGTTGTGGCACCAATTCCATGTGTATTGAGAGCGTAGCATGAGTTAGAGACAGGAATCCACCCCTCTTCACCTCTACACACAGGCAAGAGGAAATGACTCTGAATTTGCTTAGCAACTTTTGAAATTCTTAGCCAGATCAAGGCTTATAGAACAAAGTTTTCAGAGATCTGAGAAGAGGTTGGAAATGAGTTTTCTCTAAGATGCTGCTGAGTCTGTAACTCCCACTGTGCCTTGGGGACAGCATGGTCCTGTTAGCTTGAACTATCTGACTAGTGAAGGAGCCCTCAAGGATTCACTTAGGATGGACAGCTGCATATCCAGCAGTTGCTGGGTTTACATCCGACAAAAACAGTTTGTGAAATGGGATCTGACTGTATCCTGAATCTCTAACAAACATGTGGGCTTTGGTGGAGGATTCAAAAGAGTGTTTTGTAGTGTCTTGCCTTACCACAGGATGTTGGGGCTAATGATGCTTATGTTTCTGAGGACCATGGGGACTGTGTGGGGGAACAAGAACTATGAAGAACCGTATTAAGTTCTATCCAATAGGGTAGCTTTGTAGGGCTAAGACGACTTCACAGAGAGGGTGGAGATAGACCACTGTATGTCTAGTAAGGGAGAAGAGAACTAAAGGGATTAAAAGGACCATTCTTAGAAAATCTCTTCAGAATTCCATTGTTGGGCACCTCTCCTCTATTTTTCTAACTCTAGGCAAAGGATTCTCAAAACAGTGATGCCTGGGTCATGTTCCTAATGGAGTTTTGCCATCTAGAGGCAAAGTAGATTACCCCTACTGAATTTTGTAGAAATGGTGAGAGGTAAGAGTAAAGTTGGTTTTGGCCACATTACATTTGTCTCGCTTAGGTGACACCTGTATTTTTGGCATGAAATGGGGTTGAATTCAGTATAATTCTGTTGAATATTTATTGAGTGACTTCATGTACAAAATCCTGAGAGATCAAGATGAGTAAGGTAACTTCATCAAAGATGTAACCTGCTTAAAGTATGGGAAGTTGCTGGGAGGTGAAGTGACCCATAGATGCTGTTTTTTTTCTTTTCTGTGGTCTTCATCTCCTCTGTGCTTTTACAGAACAGGTGATTTGAATGCTTACTACGTATTTCCCTTGTAAAGTTGTCTTTCTGCATAGATACTTTCTTTCTCATAGTCTTTATTGGGTTAGCTTTCTTCAGCTCTATGTGTGTCCTTTTCTTGTTTTTCTGTGTTCCAGGAGGCTGATTCCTGCGAGTTGAATTCCCCAGCCTTCCCAGTTAGGTATGGCCAATGGCAAGCGCTCTTAAATGTTGTGGGAGATGGAGTGTTTGGGAGACAGAAACTGCTAGAGCTTTTTGTCTAAAACTTGCCTTCTCAATCAATGGAAGTTTATAATCACTTGAAAATAAAGACTGGCTTATTCATGTATTGTGGGGTGGCACCATAATTTTGGGGACCCAATGAAAAATAAAAATGTGGAGGTTGTCATTCAAAAGGAGAAAAAACTTTTTCCTTTCCTCCACAATCTCACTCTTGACCAGTCAAGGTGTTTTTAATTTGCTCTTTAATACTGTAGTCCGTCTGGTACAGGGATACTCAAGGAAGAAACATAGAATCTCACAGGCACCCATGGCCCCCACCAATGACATGGTATGCACAGATGGCCACATGTGGGACCAACAGGCTAGGTTCTCTTTCCTGCTAGTTGCTAGCCCAATGCCTCTAGAAATTGAGCCAACTATTTACCCTCCCCATGGGCTTGCTACTTCAACTTCCAGTGGACAGGTTCTCTACCCCCATTCCCAACCAGGAGCATTACAACAGTTACGCCAGGATGTACTAGGTGGACTCCACCAAGTTGTTCACCCAAAGCATTGTGGGGTTGACATCTTGTGGGGCTGCTGACATGCTGTACCCTGAGATGCTTAGGGGGCATGTGTCCAACACTGACTCTTTCCATGCTTATGCCCAGGCCATCATCAGGGGTGGAGAGTGGCAGTGGAATGAGAAGAAGGGCACCCAGGATACTGGAGGACAGACAGTAGGTGGTTGAGATCCCATTGCAGAAAGGTAGCTAGAGGTTGGACCAAACATGAGCTAAATCTGAGTTCCTAGTGATGGTACATTGTCCTGAAACACAAGTTTAAATATTATTAACAATTTTAAGACAATTGCTGCAGAACATTAAATCCCAGCTGCAGAGCATTGTGACCACATCTGGTCACATGCCTGTAATTGAGGCTCTGCATGTATATATTCTCCAGTGTGCCTCACCCATTAGTTTACAAATACTAAATTATCAATCATTGACTGTTGGGCAAATAATCCAATAAGTGACTGTAAGAATGAATGAAATAATTGAATAAATGAATGAGGTAGCCAGCATTTAATCAGGCTTACCTAATAATCTGCTTCACTTGAACACCAGAAATAATGTACTAGCAATTAGCCAGCATTTACTTCGATCTTCCATGTTTAAGATACTTTTTAATGGCCAATGGAAGATACAGTCAGGTGAAGGTGAAAGTAATGTAGAATGTTTCTCCAGGATTTACCCCAGTGTTCCATAGCGCAGGTGAAGCGGAGAGAGGAAATAGGCGGATAGCATGAGTTCTTTTTGGTTTAGGACACAGAAGCCATAACATGATCAGCTCAACCATAGTCCTGAGAGTTGTGTCCTGCCATTATATTTCAGCTTCAGAAAAAAAGGGGGACCCGTAGGGGAGGCAGAAGGAACTAACACCTATTGCTATCTTTCTATATGCCAAATACTATTTGGGTATTCTTCATTTATTATCTTAATCGAATCCGTGTATTAACCACACTGATGAAAGAGCTGGTAATATATCCATAAAACCAATGAAGAAATGGAGCCTTAGAGAAGTCAAGTAAATTGATTAAAATGTCCTGTAAATGGAATACCAGAGATTCTAAGCCTGTTCTACATTATTCCAAAGTTTGAGAGTCTAGGCTCTTTTTACAAATAATGAGTGAGTAAATAAATAAACGCCTTAAAAATTGTTCACAAGGTTGTATTTGTTTTGTTTCTCTTCTGACCCAGGAGCACACAAAGTCTTTGAGGTTTTGGGTAGCTCCTTTTTTTAAAAACGAAATTAGGTTGCAGAAAAAATCAGTGATGCAGTAATTAAAATAGCAAAAATCTAAAAGGGTTTATGCAAACCATCATTAGTAACACTTTTTAACACGAACTGAACACTGAACTCATTTAAACAAAGAATTTGAAAGAATCCGTAACCTCAATTTCCTATTGCAACAAAATTCAAATTTCTTCCTTTACTAATTATTTTCTGTCTTTTATCTTGTGAGATATGGGTGATTGGCACCTCCAGGGTGTTATAAACAAATTAGATATACAAATAGTAATGAATGATTATCCTTGTCATGTTTTCTGGGCTGTAAATTATGCCCGAGATTTTACTGGGTAGATTAATTTCACCAAAATATAATTCCATTTGCTTTTATAAAAGGACAATTGTTGCTTGCTATCAGTCCTGATCCCAGTTTTGGATTAGATGTTATGAACGGTTAAATGTCGCCACATTTGGCCTTTGATGGAAAAATGATACGATAACTGTATTGTTTCCTAAACAGTCCGTGGCATTTATCAAGCCCTAGAGCTATTAGAATAAAACTATTAGAAAAATGTCAATCACAGCATCATTTCCTTATTTGCCAGAGTAATGATTTGGAAGCATGTCTGCATTGGGCTTTCTGATGGGTACAGAAGATGGACTGTGGGAGTTTCAATTCCATTGTGAACCTTCCAATTACAATGTGAATCATCTCCACAGATTCTATGGATTTGTACACAGGAGAAGCAGCTATGAAGAGAGGGGTCACGTGATAATACTGTCTTGGTTCATTGGGGCTGTTGCAGCAAGATACCATAAACTGTGACTTAGCAATAATAGAAGTTTATTTCTCACATTTCTGGAGGCTAGAAATCCAAGATCAGAGTGCCTGTGTGGTCAGGTTCTGTTGAGGCTCCTCCTCCTGGTTGCAGACTGCTGACTTTTTGCTGCATCCTCTATGGGGTAAGGGATGAGATGATGTCTGGGGTCTCTTTTATAAAAGCACAGTCTCATTCGTGAAGGTTCCATCTTTATGACCTAATCACCTCCCAAAGGCCCCATCCTTTAATACCTTCTCATTGGGGGTAAGGATTTCAACATCTGAATTTTGGGGGGAGGGACACATTCAGTCTGTAGCAAAATACTTTTCCAAGGACAGATACAGAAAGAGCCCCAGGATAATTTAGAGGCAAGAAAGATTGTTACCAGCTGGGGAGATTGTGAGAGACTTACGAGGTTATGAAAAGGAGACAAAGTAAAGATGCTAGGATTCAGTCATTTTGTTGAGGCAAGGAAAAACACTTAACGATTCTAAAGTTCTTTGTTGGGAGCAGAATGTTACTTGTGTTTGTTTTGGTCATTGAATTTACGGAAGCACTGTAGATTGAATAAAGGGTCTGTGCATTCCAAAGTATGTATTTCCGGTGTTTATTTGCTGACTCATGAGGTACTGGGAAATTGCTTTAATTGTAGGCTAGCAGGGCCTATAGGACTATAGGGGGATAATTTAACTGTTTATTCACTTATTAATTCTTTCATTCACATAGTCCCTAGAATATATTAACTGAGCATCTGTTAAGTAAAAGGCACTGAGCCAGGTACTGGGGATAGTGTGGGCAATGTGACTGCTGTTCTCATAATATTAATCTAGATCTTTGCTACTCTAAGTGTGCCTAGTGGACCAGAAAAATCAGCATCACTCGAGTGTTGTTGAGAAGTGCAAAATCTTTGCCCGAGCTCCGTGAAATCAGTTTGCATTTTAACTAGATCCCCAGTTGATTTGTACACATATTAAAAACTGAGAAGTTGGATTTGTAACCCTAAATAGAGTCAAGCAAATAGTCTGCAAGCTGGGGTATCTCGGTCAAATCCTCAAGAGAACAAAAAAGCAACTACGTGCAAGGCTTTTCTTTATTGAGAAGGAGCTGAGGGTTTCAAAAGAAACTTCACCTAAAATGACTAACTGGAGGGAGAAGCTAAATCCCAAATGTAGAAAATTTGAAGAATACAGAGACTGGCAAACTGATAAGCTCAGATTTCTTACCCTAAATGAGACTAGAGAGAAATCTGAGTGCCTCCGGGCAGCATAATACCTTGGGTCCCTTTAACCAAATATGATCAGCCTTTCTCTTTTCTTGCCTAGAATCTTTCCTTTGTCAATCTCAGTTTGTGCAAATATTATGTAACCCTTAGTAACCAGCCTACATGAGTTCTCAGTCTTCTTCAATACCTCAGCTAGAACCAATCTCATTGTCCTTGGAGGGTCCCCATTTGGTATCTCTAAGATACCCATACCTCTCTATGACACCTGTATATTTTTGTTTTGGTACACACATGCACAAGTCTGTGATGTATTTGTTTCCCAATAATGTCTATGAGGAAAACAGGCCCACGGCCTATCTCTGAAATACACACTTGGCATATTATCACACACATAGCAGGTCCTCAATTGTGCTTGTTGGATGAACTGAGACATGTAAATCACCACTGCATTTTCATGTATGTTAAAATAGACATTCAGATACATCAACTATGTTTGGTCAGATGCCTTGAAAACCACCATATAGCATCATTCAATCCAAAGTGTCTTTATTATGGTTAAGATTTATATGCAAAGCTATGCCATGTGCGGTGAAATTAAAATGAGGTCTATAAGGGGTTCTGAATTTTAGTTAGGGAAGTGAGACACTAAAAGAACAGTTAATAGCAATGGAACGAAGAATGTAATAACAAGTTACTAATTTAGCATATTTAAATGCTAAAATGCTAAATAAAGACCATGAGGATTCTAAGGTGAATGGGGATAAATCAGCGTTGGTGAGAGTTTCTTAAGAATTGGGTAGAATAGGTGAAACTTGGATTGGGCTTTTAAGGATTTAGTATTGAGCTGAGGAAGAAAAGCACATAAAATGTTTATACACAGAGACTTGAAGTGTTTGAAAAGTAGGAGAAGCAAGTATTTGAAGATTCAATGTTGGTTTTGAAAGGAACAGTCTTGTGTCGGGTTGAATGTTCCAAAGGTGGCCACAGTAATACTTGTTATTTCCCATGCTTTTCTGTAATGTGATCCAGACTCCTTCTGGAAAGGATGGTCTATGTCTCCTCCCCTTGCGTCTGGACGGGCTTATGGTTGCTTTGGCCAGTGGAGTAGAGTGGAAGTGATGCTGTGTGACTTCTAAGGCTGGGTCTTCAAGGGCCAGGTGGTTTCTGCATCTTGTGGAATGCTCACTCTCTGATACTCTGGTGTGGGATGTTATTCTTGGAACCTCACTGTCGTGCTGCACAGAGAAGTCTTGTGTAGGTGATCCAGTCAACAGCCCAGCTGAGCCCAGTCTTCCAAGTCCTTCCAGTCCAGGTATGAGGCATTTGAGTAAGCAAACTCAAGATTATTCCAACTCCCAGCCATACTGAGTCATTTATACCCCTTACGGTCTCCCTAGTTAAAGCCTCAGACATTGTAGAATAGAGGTAAGCCATCCCGGCTGAGTCCTGTCCAAATTCCTGATCCATAGAAGATGTAAGCATAATATGGTGGTTTTAGGGATGCCTATTTGATGTGAGGCAGCATTAAATAACTGAAACAACCCTGGTTGCCCATCATCCCTGGTGTGATGACAGGGCACATATTTTAGAGTTAGACAACCCTCAGTTTGATTCTCAGCTTCACTTCCTTAGCTGTGGATACTTACACAAATTAAACAGTTGCAGGGCCCATTTCCTCGTCTCTAAAACGGAGATGATCATACCAATATTACAGAGACACTGGCAGAATTGAGTTGAAATATGTAGGAGGCCAGCTACAATAGTGACCCAATATGTTACAGGTGTCATTACTGGTATTTAAAATCAAAAGTGGTCCTGCCATAGAGATCAGCACCATTTACAGGAGCCTGGCAGTGAGAAGGCTACTGGTGGAGAATGTAGGGAGATGGCAGTTGGGGGGGGGCGGGTATGAGGGCCCTTTCCTTTGTAGGATTTTGCTCAGGAACCCTTAATTTATGCAAATAATATTACAGTAACTAAAATCGTGCTTTAAAGTGTATGCAGTGTTGGGGCGCCTGGGTGGCGCAGTCGGTTAAGCGTCCGACTTCAGCCAGGTCACGATCTCGCGGTCCGTGAGTTCGAGCCCCGCGTCAGGCTCTGGGCTGATGGCTCGGAGCCTGGAGCCTGGTTCCGATTCTGTGTCTCCCTCTCTCTCTGCCCCTCCCCCGTTCATGCTCTGTCTCTCTCTGTCCCAAAAATAAATAAACGTTGGAAAAAAAAATAAAGCGTATGCAGTGCTTTTGTAAATGTGACTGTATTTGAGTCTGGGGCAGCCTCGTGAGGAAGGGATCAAATTTATACCATTTTGTAGATTTTTATAAGCAGCGGCTAGAGGTTAAGTAGTTCAGTATTTGGCTCATGATGCCACATTACCTGATTTCAAACTGACCAGTTACGTGGCCAACATTAAACTCTCCTGGGCTTCAGTGGTATCATCTCTAAAATGACAATACTATACCTATTATTTTTATTTTTATTTTTGGAGATTGTTTGGAGAGTTAAATGAGATGCACACAGAGCACTTAAACCAGTGCCTTGCATAAGAATAGTGTGTTTAGTGAAGTGCTATCTACATTGATTTGATTCAGGCAATTAGATTTTTTTAGGGTTGCACAGGTGTAAGTCTCATCAAACCCAGGCCTTTTGCTCTAGATCTTATACCACAGTTATTACATATGTTCCTTTTAATTTTTGTTGAGGTGAGGGATAACTGCTGTGCCTTTTGGGGTTTGGCCACTGTTTAAACACATCCTTGTTTCCACACTCTAGCAGTTCTCAGGAAAATCACTTGTGCAAAATTGGACTCTATACCAACTACATTTTGCCCAAGGATGATACGGGTAGATAGCTCTCATAGTTTATGTGTCACTGGCAGGAATGTTTTCCTAGAAAAAGTCTCTTGAACACAAACGCATGGCGTGTGACTTTATGACTCCTCATAAAAATCCCTTTATGGCTGCCTCATCTTGATACAAAGCCAAAAGACCTTGTTTCTTTTTTGGTATTGGGACCATCCTACCTACTCCTGTTACAGTCAGGATGCTTTTTAGGTCATCTGAGGGAAAAAGTTATGCCCTGAAGCAAGCTTTTTTCAACTCTGATGGCTCTTTGTTTGGATTCCCTCCATGTCTGAAGCCTTTCCAGTCACTGGTTTGTCTATTGACAGGCACCCTAATGCATGGAACATACTAGAAAAATTTCATTGGACCGCATCGCCATCACAATCTTCTGTATAAGCATCTTCTCTCAAGCAAGTGTCTTACCTCTTTTCTTCTTAAGCTTCCTTCATTTTCTTTTATTTCCTTTTGACCAACCGTTTAATCATCTCTCAAACTTAATAAACTCCAATTGTTGTGTCAATATCTTTTAATATTCCCTGTGTTGTAGTGTTTTCTAAAATACACATGCCTTTTTTATTCTTGTGCTTTGTTAGTTGTGGGCTGCCATGCTGTCAGTGGAATGGTGTGTGAATACTTACCTGAAGGTGACTTATCTGAGGCCTTGCTTCTCCCATGGAGGTGTGTGGGGGGGGGGGGGTGGGGCGCAGAACTCAGTCTTTAATGAACTCGGTGCTAAAGTAGATTAGCCGTTTTCTTCTGGTAAGATGGATGATGCTATCAACGTTATTAAGTCACTAGGTCTGAATTTCTCTCTGCAAATCCAATGTAATAAGTGCGTTTAAGACCCCTGTCAATCCATCTCACTGACATATTTTAGTGTTTCAGCCAAAAACTGCAATAATACCAGTTTTGATTAAACAGTTTACTTTGTTATCTATTCAGTTTTTTTTCCTTCCAAGTGGTTGACCTTACTTACCATCATTTGGCAATGGCCTTTTCAGCTCAGTGAGTTCATTGAACTAGGTAACGTACAATTTGTCCAATTAAAACAATTGAACCTTTTCTCATATGACCTTACTAGGAGTATTGTTGACATTTTTGCTTTTATACATATACAAAGCATCCCTTTAGGATTTTGGTAGCCCTCCCTATGGAGGGAACTGCTCAGCATAGACAAATTTTAAAGAATGTCGTTGGCTTTGATGGCAGGAAGAGAAGATTGAATGTTCATGACTCTCTGGAATAGGCGGGGAGAATATTTCTCATGACCATAGGACCTGTTACCGCAAATCTCCAGAGCAGAATGAATAATCCAGTAAATTTTATCTTTGCAAGATATGTGTGAAAGAAAAGAGAGTTAAGGTAGTTTTCAAGGAATGTAATAATACCTTCTACTGTAGGCTAATGTTTCCTTCACTCAAAACAGCATTTTCCTGCTAAGGACCCAAGCAATCCGTTTCATTCACCTTCTCAAGTAACAACAACAACAAAACAAGTGAAAATTCTGATGAAAAGGTTTTAGAGTTTTGCTGGCATTTGCAGTATATTTCATCTTTCTGCTCTCTATATTTTAGTAATAGTATAATGTTTCCCTTTTAATATTATGCATACACCTTAAGGTTAAATTTGTTCCTGGGTGGTTCTGTGCAATTCATGAGTAAATTTTGTCTTCAGATTTTTTTTTTTTTTTAGTTTGAATCCACTTTACTTGAATAATTGGTGAGAGCCACTTGTGCTGGTACTTACCCTAAAATTGGTAAATTGGGATGACCCTTGAGTAATTGAAATAGGAGTTGGCCTCTTCTGACTTGTAACAGGAGGTAGAAGCTGAATATTAGCAACATAATGTCATTTCATTCACTAAAGAAATGTGCTCATGTTAATATTGTGTAGTGCAGAATTCTCTTGATATTATTAGAAATTGGCTGGGTGGAGAATTAAAAGCAAAAAAAAGGGTAGAGAACTGTTCACTGACTCATTCCTAAATTTACTTGCAAGGAGAAAAAATTAATGGAAATCAGTATTCTTTTATTGTGCTTCCATTCCTCAAAGAAGTGATGAGCTCTGCAAAGAAAGAAAAAAGTGCTCGCCTATATTTTATCTGTCATTTATATACAAATAGAATTCTGATTAAAATACATTTTGGTGGCTCTGACTGGGGAGAATTTATCTGTGAAGAAACGTGAAAAGGATAACATTTTATTGTTTGGTATTATCAATGCTACAACTCAAATTCTTTATAGAGTTCAGTCCCATACAGACTCTGTAGAATTGCTAATGCTTCCTTGTGTGGCTCACATCTGTACAGGGAAGCTTCATCTGAAGTTCTGCATGCTCTTTTCATCTATTTGTGTGTGTGTGTGTGTGTGTGTGTGTGTGTGTGTGTGTGTGTGTGTGTGTGTTATAATTCCTTTTAACATTTTCTCTTTTCTTCCCCTAGCAAGGTTTCCTCTTTTCTACAGAATTTTAATCTCTTGAGGTCATAAAGCTTTTTGATGGCTGCTGCTATGCTTTAGGTAAATTCAGGGCGCAGCTTTTCTCATGGGGGGGCGGATAGTGGGAGAGCTGTTGCTTTCCAAGTGTTAGAGAGTGGGGAACTTGAAGGACAACTAGAGGAGTACACACGTGTCCATCTGGTGTGATGGCCACGGGATGCCAGAGATTCAAAGCAGTTACCCCCAGTGCCATACTCTTCGTGCATGTCTATATGGTGAAAGAGATGAGACATGTTAAGTACTTTTGCTGCAGAAGTTTTTAGGCTAAGTATGTAGGAATGGTAGGTATGTGTAATCTAGAGCTTTGTTTCTCAAAATGTGGAGCATGGACATCAACCTCACCCGAGAGTATGTTAGAAATGCGGAATCCCTGGGGCTCCTGGGTGGATCAGTCTGTTAAGCATCCGACTTTGGCTCAGGTCAGGATCTCGTGTTTCCTGGGTTTGAGCCCCATGTCGGACTCTGTGCTGGCAGCTCGGGGCCTGGAGACTGCTTTGGAGTCTGTGGCTCCTTCTGTCTCTGCCCCTCCCCTGCTTGCTTGCTTGCGCTCACGCGCGCGCGCTCTCTCTCTCTCTCTCTCTCTCTCTCTCTCTCTCTCTCTCTCTCTCTCTCAAAAATAAACATTAAAAGAAATGTAGAACCCCCAGTTCTACCATGTCGGACTCTGTGCTGGCAGCTCGGGGCCTGGAGACTGCTTTGGAGTCTGTGGCTCCTTCTGTCTCTGCCCCTCCCCTGCTTGCTTGCTTGCTTGCTTGCGCGCGCTCTCTCTCTCTCTCTCTCTCTCTCAAAAATAAACATTAAAAGAAATGTAGAACCCCCAGTTCTACCCTAGAAATACTGAATCAGAATGTGCATTTCAACAAAATCCCAGGTAACTTGACATCCTCCCCCAGGTAATTTGTATATGCATTGTGCATTGATTTGACAAGTACTGGTGGAAAGGTATGTCTTTGTTCTCTCAACAAGTTCTCCAATCTTAATAGTTGTAAAACAGCACTAATGATAGCAGTCTCTAGTAGAATACAAGTTTGGCAGGATAAAATCTACCATTAAGCCATTCTAATAATGTCCTAATCAGGAATTGCATCCTGGGGCACCTGGCTGGCTCATTCAGGTAAGCATCCAGCTTCGGCTCAGGTCATGATCTTGTGGTTTGTGGGTTCAAGCCCCACATCAGGGTCTTGCTGTCAGTCTGTCAGTATAGAGCCTGCTTCAGATCCTCTGTTCCCCTCTCTCTGCACCTCCTCTGCTTGTACTCTCCCAAAGATAAATAACTATTAAAAAAAAATTCATCCTATCTTCTGGGCACCTGGGTGGCTTAGTTGGTTAAGTGTCTGACTCTGGATCTTGACTCAGATTATGATCTCACGGTTTGTGAGATGAGTCCCGCATCTAGCTCTGCACTGAGACCGCAGAGCCTGCCTGGGATTCTCTCCTTCCCTCTCTCTGCCCCTCCCCCACTCAGGCTGGCTTGCATGCAGGTGTGCTCGCTCTCAAAATAAATAAACGTAAAAAAATTTCATCCGATCTTCAGAACTGTTTTAGTGCTATAGTACATTTTCTTTCATCAGGGAAACCATAATCTAATTTAAACAACTTTTGAACATTATATGAATAAGTACTTCAAGTTATGTTATTTTTTGCTGTGATCTGTATGTACTGCAAAACTTTATGGGTCTTACAGCAAATAGAATTTATTTTGCAAGAATACCCATCTTCCTTGATAAAGACAAGTGATTCCACTCAAATTACAGTTGCTTAGGGAGTAGATAGAGGTACATTAATGGAATCCCTAATATCTTAATAAAATTCAAATCTTTTAAAGTATTTATTTATTTGGCAAATAGATATATATACTATGTGCCTGGCTCTGTTTTAGCCACATGGGGTATTAGGTAAACAACGCACATAAGAATCCCTGACCTCACAGAAACTATTTTCTTGCAAAAAGCTATAGAAAATTAAAAAAAAAAAGAATTAAACACAAGTAAGAATCTAATGGGTTAAAATCAATATGTAATATAGAAAAAATGAAAGGGATCAGGGAAATAAAAAGTGGGAATTCTGGCAGATGCAAGAGAGGACCACGTAGGCTGGTTTGGGCAGTATGTCAAAGAAGGCAGAGGACTTCTGCCTCTGGCTGTAAGGAAGAAAGTTGCAAAACACTCTTCCATCTTAACCAAAACAAACGAGATAAGCTACCAAAGTCCCGTATTTCTTAAAACCCACCAGAAAGTTGAGCATATAAACAAAAATTAATTCAGTTTTAGAAAGCGATGGGCTCTTGATAGGAGGGAAGAGCCTAGAGTTGTCTTAAAACTGGGAGAGTGGGGCGCCTGGGTGGCGCAGCCGGTTAAGCGTCCGACTTCAGCCAGGTCACGATCTCGCGGTCCGTGAGTTCCAGCCCCGCGTCAGGCTCTGGGCTGATGGCTCAGAGCCTGGAGCCTGTTTCCGATTCTGTGTTTCCCTCTCTCTCTGCCCCTCCCCCGTTCATGCTCTGTCTCTCTCTGTCCCCAAAATAAATAAACGTTGAAAAAAAAAAAAACTGGGAGAGTAACAAGAAGAATATGCCATAGATTTGAGTAAGAACAAATGAGTTGAACTTTGAACAGACATCTCTTGGCCACGTGGCCTCTAAGACTAGAGTTCTCAAGACCCTCACCAGGAGCAGATGGACATATACTGGCCAGCAGTTTCCAATGGGCCTTTGTGGAGCATGCAGGGAGTATGTTGGAGGCTGGAGCTGTGGATGTGTAGCTGGGAGAGACCCCTGCTGACCACTCTCCCGAGTACAAAGTAGCCATGCCCTGAAGGCTGGGATCATGGTAACGTAGCAGAAGTACATCTGAGACACTCCGGGCTTTCGTCCACCAAAGTGTGCGCCGAGAAAGAAGGTAGAGTGGAAGCGCACCAAAGTATCCTGAGATACCATAGAAGATAAACCACCCTCGGAAGTCTTGTTAAAGGCAGGAAGGCTGAGAAAGATTTTCCGAGATGCAGAAAAATGGGGACAGGAGTGGAAAGCAGGGAGAATTCATTGGGGCCCCAAAAGGTGGCAGCCTGACGATAAAGCAGAAGGAGATTTTCCATTGTTTGGAATTCTGTAAAGGAATAAGAGCTGTCTGGAATCTCACCAATGACTGGCCAAAAAGAAATATTCTGGGCTGACCACTAAAATATTAAAGTAAGCCTGTGCGCAAAAACCCAGGTCCAGCCTAATTGCAGTTAAGATGGACTAAGCCACCCACTCTAAGCTGTCAGAAGAAACTGTGTGCCACTTTCTGGAGCTGAGTATTACTCCCTTTAGTCTCTAGTGGTCTTTTACATCGCTTCTTGGCCTTTTGGCTGAGATCAAGTGTCTCATGGTCTTTTACACAAAAAGCATAATAAAAACCATGAACATAAACAAATGTGGCCCATGGTCATGAGGGGAAACACTAAATAGAAGTAGATAAAGAGATAGTCCAGATGTTATCAGAAAGAAACTTGAACACAATTCTGATAAAAGTGCTCTAAGAATCTGGAGAAGATAGACTACATGCATAAAGGGATGGAGTATTTTTTCCAGAGATCTGAAAACTATGCAAAAGTGTGATAAAAACGCTACAATTGAAAAAGCAATTCGTCAGATGAGCCTAAAGCAAGTGGATTCAAGGGAGACCAGGTCAGTGAACTTGAAAGGTCAATGGAATATATCCAAACAGAAACAAAAATGAAAAAAAGAGTGGGGGGAAAAAAAGAGAAAAGAACAGTTCTATGAGACAATACAAAATAGCCTAGCATGTAATTGAAGTCCCAGTAAAATGGAGAAGAGAACGAGAAGAAAAATATATTTAAGGAAATAGTGGCCAAGATAGTCCAACAATGGTGAAGGATATTAACCCACATACCAAGAACTTCAACAAATCTGAAGCAGTCAAAAAGAAAAAAGACGCTTGTCCAGCATAGTTCAACTTAAGACAACCTAAAGGTATAATTTTTAATGGATTTTTTTAAAAAAAAAGTCCCAGAAGAACTTTTGCAAGAATGTTCACAGCATCCTTAATCATAACTGAAGAGCAGAAACAATGGAAATACTTCAAAAGGAAAAGAATGAAAGAAAAATTATGGTGTAGAATGTAAAAAAAAAAAAAAAAACCCACCAAAACTATGCTTAGTAAAAGAAACCACACACACACACACGTTCATGTTGAATCATACAGTTTTTATGAAATGCAAGAAATAACCTATGATAGCTGAAGTCAGAAAGTGGCTGCCTCTGAGTGATGCGGGGAATGACCGGAATGGGACCCAAAGGAATCTTCTGGGTGATGGAAGTGTTCTGTGTTTTGTTTTGGGTTGTCTCTATGTGGTGCCTACAGCTGTCAAATTTTGCCTAGCTGTATTCATAAAAAATTGTATATTTGAGGATTGGTAAATGATACTTAAAAAAAAGTTATCCATGTACTAAGTTCTACTGATCTGTAGTTAGAAAAGGATTGAGAATTTACCTTTGAATGGAGCAACAGAAAGGTCTTGGTGATCTTGGGGAAACTGTTTCTGGTGTGGAATGTTAGGAGCAAAAGCCCAATCTCTTAGATGTTTTCCTTCACCTTCAGTGTGATTGACTAATGTGTTGAGAAAATGTGCTTCATGGAAAATCCTCAGCAGATGTAAGTGTTCTAATCCCTAAATATGATACTTTTGATACTGGTCGAGATATTTAACCTTTCAATCCCTTCATGTATTCTCAGCCTACATTTAAGGGCCTATTCTTCAGATTCCTAAGAACTTTGTTCCAGTTCAGTTTTCAGGGTAAAAACAGAAACATGAAAATCAAACGACGTATATACCACTTTGATAAACTGGTATATATGGCTTTAGCGATAAAACTTTTGGTAATGAAGCCAAATACATGAGGAGCATAATACGTGAGGATTTACCCATCCTGATAAGTATTGCTTTTGTTTAGACAGATCTTTATTAACATACATATTTCTGTTTTAAGAGCACCCAGCTTAACGAAAATTGGGAGGATTATGATACAATCCAGTCAAGTGTCATAAACAAGAAAAGAAAATTAACAAAAGGAATCTTAAGGATAAGAAACCCCACATTAAAAATTTTTTTTTTCAACGTTTATTTATTTTTGGGACAGAGAGGCACAGAGCATGAACAGGGGAGGGGCAGAGAGAGAGGGAGACACAGAATCAGAAACAGGCTCCAGGCTCCGAGCCATCAGCCCAGAGCCTGACGCGGGGCTGGAACTCACGGACCGCGAGATCGTGACCTGGCTGAAGTCGGACGCTTAACCGACTGCACCACCCAGGCGCCCCAAGAAACCCCACATTTTAAAAGTAAAAGTTGTTTATTCTAGAGGGAAGAAAAAGGTGGACTGATGAGAATATTAATAACTTTGTGAAGCCTTAAAAGATAATACTACAAACCTGGCCTAGTTTTGTCGCTGAAGAGAAAAAAAAGATAATAGGTAGACTGTTAGATTTCAGTTGAGAGAGGGAAAGAGAAGTGTCTTTTCTAGATTAGGTAACTTGAGTCACATTTGAAGACTAAGAAATAGCCTACTTATATATCCAATGGGGGTCTCTTTAAGACTGTTTTTTTTTTCTTAGTTAAAATGCTAAATCATGACACATACTGGCTTCAAATTCAGTATCCATAAGGGTAAACCTTAATAGGAATATGTATGGTCTCCTTAAAGTTCCCAAATAGAACTGATGCTCCAAGCTTTGTCCTGTGATTAATGGACATATGAACAAAACTGCTACACCAGCAAGCTGGCTCTTTCACAACTAAAATGTATCATGTCAGCTTTACTTTTATGTGGCCATTTTCTGCTTTGTCTTTCCTCAGAGATTCTGAAAAAATCTGCCTGGTATCTGGTAGAGAGACAGTGTTACCAATTCCAAATTCATAGCAGTGGTAGTGTGTCCAAGGAGTTCCCCGAAACCGAGCCAGCCTCCAGAGTGTAGGAGAAGAGCTTATTTTCCTTCCATTTTCTGTATCTGATATAATCTTGGCCTTGAGAAACCTAGTGTCGGAGTTTTCACAGCTAATAAATTCCATGAATGAAGCACACTGGTGTTGTAGTTAGAAACGTTTGGAATATTGTGTTTGGACTATCCCATTAGTTCACCCTTTCCCCTGCAGGTTAATAAAAATGATTATGATGAAGGATAGGGCCATCTGGCGATTGCATCTCAGAATAATGGGAAGGTTAATATAGATCAAGAGAGCAGACTCATTTCTGACAAATGAAAAGAGAGAAAATACTATTTTTACTTATTGTTGGCATATACCTACAGAACAATATGTGAGATAATCGACTCTTTGTTTGTGTTCTTAAAAATGGAACCCCTGATCTTTGAATGGCCATCATGCTTTAATGTCTACTTTAGCAGGAAAAGTTGCACGTGCACTTCTGCAAATTTCAGTGAATTTAAAACTACTTTCCGTGAAGACTTTCTTAATGGACTCCCAATGTATGGTTACACAGTGTAATAAAACTATAGTAGACATATTATTTGAACTCATTGATCTAATGAGTTTATCTAATTATCTAATTACCTAAATTCATTGATTAAGTGTTTAGTAATTCTGCATTTATGAGGCGTTTCATTGAAGCTGATGACATATTTTATCCTGTACTCCCTTAAGTTTTACTTTTATTTAGGGTTGAAATAAATTAGATAATACTGATCTTAGTTATTTTCTAATTTAGCTATCTCATATTTTATACCCATTTTGGTGATAACCAAGGAATATACCATCAAAGAAAATAAGCATGCACTTAATGTAATGAAACAGCAGCCTTTGCCAAATATTAATTCTGGGCCAGAAATAGGCCAAATATTTGCAAACATGCAATTATTTAATCTCCGTAACAATCTTACAATATTCTAAATTTAACCCATGAAGAAACTGAGGCTTGCAGAATCGAAGCACCTTGTTAAGACATAACTCTAAAAAGCCAGAACAGACCCAGGGCTTGGTGTGTCTAATCCAAAAGACCACTTACCTGACCAGTAAATCATGGTGCCCAATGCCTTGGCAACAGCTGTGTCCGCCATACCAACATGGTCAGGGTTGTTAACCCTGTAGGGCATGAGTACTCATGTATTCTTGTTTTATTTGATGAGTTAGAATCCATTTTTATCATAGCTTTATTTGATATTCAGAAGATGATTTCAATGGGCAGAAAGTTTGAGAAATTCCATACTAAGTCAGTTACCCTCACTTGTCTGTTTTCTTTTTTCCAATGTTTGCCATCACCTCTAGTTGAACTACCATTTCCTCCCATTCTCTTTTACTAAAATCTTTGAGGAATTTCAGAAGATAGTGGTGATAAATGTTGGGTTTAATGTGCTCTGGTTAACCAGAAGTTTGTAGTTATTTCAAAAGATAAAAATGTGACCATCTTGTCCAATGAAATACACATGAGTTCACCAGTACTTTCATTATTTATGAGTAGGCTATATACGATATTTTGCATTATATATGCGCACATACACATACAAACATAGTTTCTGAAACTTTCAGACTCTGTCAGTTTGCATTAAGGCAGAGAAAGCATTGCCTTGGTTTGAACTGTGTAAAGTGTGTTTAAGGGAGACTCACCTGGGCTTATCTTGCTAATGAAAAAATTAGTCCAAATTCCATTTGGGACTGTGGGGCTGGTTAGCAATTCAGATTGACTTTTCAGAAACTGGTCATGACTCTCTGATGTGTCTGAAATTGAACAAGCTCAGCTCCTGGATGATGTCACCTATGTGTTGCCACAGTTCAGTATCTGAATAATGCAGTGACAAAATTTCCCAAAATAGTCCTAAAGGCAAATAAATCAGGCAGAGAATTTCAAGCAAACATAATCACTCAGATTCCTTCTCTCCATACCTTTGTCTAATTCCATTTTTTAGCTTGAAATATTAGGAATCTAATCTGCATATTATCACTATCAAATTTATAAATAATTATAGAATATTTGGCATCTGTTCAAAAGTATAGCTGTGTATTTTGGAAGAGGATTCTAATGAGCTAGAGTGCAATACTGAGGGGTCAGCCTATGGTATTTTGGTGGTAATGTAGAATCTCTTAACTTGAAAGTTAATTGACAAAATGCTGAGCCATAGAAAAAATTCACATTGACTTTATGATGAATGGTTAAGTCTCCCAAAGGTTCAGTAAGCCAAGATATTCCCTACTGAGAACTTGTTCCGACATTCTTACGCAGGCAAAATTCTTCCTGAAAATCAATGCCCTTCACCAGTAGAAGCCAACTCTTTTTCCTGTCAAGTTATCACTGACAATGTTTCTTTGCTGTAACGTGTGGTTCAGATAGCTTTTTGAATACAGTGTCCTTGGGGTTGATGCTTTGAAAATCCTTTTTCTTCTGTTATCTATCTGCACACTTGAAAAATCCTATCTCTGCCTCCATTCCCCACTCCAGCCCCCTTCACTTTCTGACTCCAACCATTTGGGAAATCTCCCCAAGGTGTCTTAAACATCAACATTTTTGTTCATAGAGAAATCAAATCATGGATGCTTTGGTCTTAAATTCAAGTCTGTGTGCTATGAAAGAACAAGAACTAGAGTGAGTGTGAATTTAAAAAATGAAAAACAACACAGGTGATAATTACAGGCAGGGGGATATGTCTGTGAATGAGGGCTCCTAGTTTGATTCTCCCTGATTTCCCACAGTGTGAAAACAATCAAAGTTGAATCAGATGATACCTGTAGGCAAACTTTTGGAAAGGGTGTATGAATGATTTAAAGGGATCCTCTGCTATTAAAAAAGCAACAAGCAACTCCATAGTTCTTAAGTAGCCAGGAAAGTTGCAAAGTAAGATCCATAGAGAAATGTGAGACAGTAAAGAGGGGAATTAATATCTCCATATATGTGAGATCTTGTGTTGTGCTCTATACTTCAGAAGGCTAAAATTGAAGGCATTAAACAGGAAGATCCAATACATTATAAAGTAATATTTGAATTCTGAAATGAAATTTCTGGCATGAAAAAAATTTTTTGGGGGGTTTATTTTTGAGAGAGAGAGAGAACAGGGAGTGGGGGAGAGGCAGAGGGAGGGAGACATAGAACTGGAAGCAGGCTCCAAGCTCAATGCTGTCAGCACAGAGCCTGACATGGGGCTCAAACTCAAACTGTGAGAATATGACCTGAGCTGAAGTTGGACACTTAACAGACTGAGCCACCCAGACACCCCCTGGCATGAAATAACTAAACAAATACTGCAAGGATGATTAAAGGGCTTTTCAAAAGTGACTTTGGCAATACACAATTTTTACCTGTGATGCCAAGTTTAGAACCAAACATCTTCCTAAAAGACAATTTGATAAAAGGGGTAAAATCATGAATTATATACAGACATTAAAAGAAATAGGTATTAAAGACTTTTAACTTATAAAGAGGGTAGCATGCAGGTGTTATTGAAAGGGAATCCAAAGAATAGACCCATATATAGACCAGGATTATTGAAAAACATGAAAAAATGGAGGTAAAACTAGTTTCACCATTGGGAGAAGGGAGACTGTAGGGAGTGGATTATCCCTTGACCCACAGAACTCAGTCGCATATCTAAAGACAAGAATTATTTTGCATTACCATCAGTTATTTATAACTTAAGGAATCAAAATCCAGATAAAGGTGCTGTAAGCAAAGCATTGATTTCTGTGAAGCACAGATTTCCTCCAATGCTGTAGTGTCAAAATACCTCAGGGTTTTATAGCTTTAAACACTGTTAAAATAAAAGTCCTGTGGCTAGGTAGGTGGAATAACTAATTATGCACCCTTTATGTGCAGACTAGATTTCGTAAAACAAGAGTATCTGCACATACTGCAAATGTGGATAAGCGGAGATGTGCAATGACTGGGGAGGAGGCATAGGGTGGAAGCATAGCTATGGTGGGAACATTTTGCCTGTTGTACAACTGGTGCTCCAGAAAGGTCTTTTCTAATCCAAACATTGTTAGGGTTCCCCATGGTTCTCTTAGCATTCCTACTTTCCTAGCTCTTGTCATAGTTACAGTTGAGGTGTGTTTGTTTGTTTGTTTGTTTGTTTTAAACATCTTTCTTCGGCATTTGATAGTTCCACCAGGAAAGGATCGCATCTGTCTCCTTCACTGCTGCATCCCGGCACCTAGTATAATGCCTGCAACGTAGTGGGTTCTTTGTACGTATAAGTATTGTTGAATGAGTAAATTCTTGATGAGTATTTTCCGAATAAATGTTTCATTATCACTACTATTATGTTTTATCTTCAAGTTGATTTTTAGTCCTGGGCAAATTCATTGTGCCATGCATTGTGGGACTCTATAAAGTAAAAGATTAAACAGCTGTCATTAGATAGCCTTTTTTTTTTTTAATCCAAAAGGAATTGGCAGCTCTTTTCCATTGTTAAAAAGGGAAAAGTGGAAAGACATGTCTTTTGGGGAAAGCAGATAGTGGTCCCTGTATTAATACAAAATAGTATACTCTTAAAGGTAAAAAGTAAGAGTATAAGAGTATTAACCTGGAAGAGAGAGAGAGAGAAAAGAACCACCCCCCCAAAGGAATGACTGTCATTATGAACAATTGTTAAGACTCACATCTTAGAGGTTATTATTTTGGATCTGAACTGAAATACTCAGGTATACCATACAAATTTTAATCCCAAAACATGCTAACTTAGAAATGGGTGGCTAAGCTTCAAATTGTGCTATATGTAAGAAAAATGGGTGCGGAAGTGAAACTTGATAGCCCTCAAGTCTCTAGCAAAGTGCCAAAGTGGCAAAGTCTTACTACTGTTCAACAGGATTGGGGGGTTTATGGCCTCTTCACACTGCCATTTATGATTCTACAGAAAATGTGACAAGAAAGGCTCGACCTTAGTCCAAGGGCCTGAGGAGGTTGTCTAATGCCCAAACAGTAAATAGGTGTAGATTTTTTATTGTTTAATGTGGTCTTCTAAGATCTCAAAACGGATGGAGGAAATCTAGTTCTGATCGCTGACTTCTGTGCTAACTCCGCGAGATTGGGCAGTACACTCAAGTTTTCCTATCTGGTTTACCTCCAAACCATGGGTGATGGCGTTAATTGATGACTAAGGTCACTTCTGCCTAGAATAGCCATGGATTGTCAGCACATGCGCATCTAATAGGGGCAAGTGTTGGCACGGAGATTCCTAGGCCCTTGCACAGATCTTAAAGCAAGTCAAAAGTGTGGGAGGAGAGTGGGGTTGCAATTAGGTCGTTTGTATTAAAAAAAAAAATTCAGGTGACTTAAAAGAACGTTTATGTCCAAGACCCACTTCTCATGTTATCAGGATTTTCAAATGTTAGATAGGACATTTAATTTTTACGTAGACTTGAGAAATATTATATAGAGGAAACATCAACACTTTTTAACTACCATGGGAAGAGACTTGACTCATTTGTTCTGATCTTTCTTTAGATACTGAACTTGAAATCATTAGAGGCAAAACCTTGCTCCCATAATTTTTATCAAGTTCAGATGTTAGAGCATTTAAGGCCTTGGAACCAGTGAATCAACACCAAAACCTTCACAGTAAATTGCCAATTAATGTAAGTGCTCCAACATCCACGTTATTTTTTTCTGTTCGTCTGTGTTGTCCTAGGAGATCTTAGGAGAAGCAGAACAGTGACTGAGGCAGATAGTGTTTGTATGTGTACAAACACACACACACACACACATACACACTGACAAGGAGCAAGTATTCCTGTCCCCTCAAAGATCCTTCTAGCTGGACTAAAAATCAAATTGACAGGAGACATTAATGGGAGAAAATCAACTTTAATAGGTTTACATGCAGGGAATCCACATTGAGACGGAAATTCCAAAAACAGGCAAAATGATGTATATATGTCATTCTGAACTAAGGGCAAGGGGTAAGGGTCTGGGATTTCAGAGGAATGGGAGACACTTCACAGGGTGATAAAAAGAGCAGATGTTTAGTAATTAGATGTTTGCCCTACTATACAGATGGGTCAGTCAGATAAAATGTATTTCTGCTAATAACCCTTATTCTGGAAGACCCTCAATTTAGAATTTTTTGTGTAGCTAAGGGAGGGACAAAAGTTCAGCTCAAAATATTCCACATGCTACAGTGGCACATGCTGGGGAGGGGGCTGTCCTGTACCCCTTCAACACACACACACACACACACACACACACACACACACACACACACACACACACATTTACCCACATAATTATCACATAAAGATGCTTGGATATCCCTTCATATTTCCAGTCATATTCCTGGGCTGCTTCTAGTGTTAGTTTTTATCTGACCTTTTGAACATAAATTATGTGCTAAGAAAGTTGATGAGACCCTGAATTGTGCTTCCCCAGGAGAAGTCCCTGAAAAATACTTTGAGATATAAAGTATTTTGAGTTGATGTGTCCTGAACATTTCTGTGAGGCGGGCAGCACAGCCATTACCCTTCTTGTTTGACCGGTGAAGAATTTCAGTAACTATAATAGAGTTGTCCAGGAGCTAAACCAGGAATCATTTTAAAATTTTTGTTAATGTTTTATTTGTTTCTGAGAGAGACAGAGGAGAGGCAGAGCACAAGTGGAGGAGGGGCAGAGAGGGAAGAAGACAGAGAATCCAAAGCAGACTCCAGGCTCTGAGCTGTAAGCACAGAGCCAGGCTCCGGGCTCAAACCCACAAGCCATGAGATCATGACCTAAGCCGAAGTCAGATACTTAAACGACAGAGCCACCCAGGCGCCCCGGGAATCATATTTTAAGTTTTGGCTTTGAACCTTACGCTCTTTGTTCCACAACCTACTCATAGCATGAGAAGTGTGTCTGTATTTTTCTTGCCTAAGTCTCTTTGTAATCTAAAACATCGGTGTACTTGGAGTGAGGGAAGCAGAGAGCCAGCAGGCCTGACCGATAAAAATTTATTCAAACCTTCCCATTATGATAGCTACTATATATGCTGACCTCCTGGTGTAAAATTACTAGTAGAAAATAGATGACAGCAGAAAGCAGGCTGCAGCAGATCCAGTAGATCTCAGGAAGATGAGAATGAGCTAATGAGATCTGTATTTACTTAGGAAGATGTCAGTTCCCCTTGCAAAATAACAAATAGTTTTTGTGTCTGTCCTCTATTCTTGGCAATGCTTCAGTTCAGACTGCTCAGTTTTTATCTCACACATAGCGGGTACCAGAAAAGAAAAATATATTGAAAGGAGGCATGACTGAAGGCTAGCAAATATCTCTTAATGGGTTTTAGCTTTCTTTCTGAAAAAAAGCTCAGAAGTAGCAGCGTCAGGATTGGAACCAGTTAGAAGAGCTCAGAGTATAAGCATTCAGCCACCACACTGTGCTGTTCCCAGGTTATTAGCCACTTTTCTAGTCTATGCAAAGGACTTGAGGGACATGGCTTTACAGCACTAGCAAGGCGCTCTTTAACACTTGAGATTTATTGCTTGTAAAATGCAACTTTCTACCAGCTCTGCACTCCATTTGGCTGTCATACTGAAATTTCCTAGGCAAGAAAATTACCATATTTGATGAGGCTTTGAGTCACATCCTGATACTTCCTGAATGTTGAGCTGCTGCTTTGTTTAAATCATGAGTTCACAGAGAGGAATCTTCAAGAATCCAAGATTTAATTCTGGGAGGACTTTGGCACCCCCCTAGATATGGCATGACTTCCTAACCTGCTCTGTGCCTGGGGCACTTTCAAAGACTCTTCAATCACTCCTTTGGGGAAAAGAAGTCTGTTTAACATTCCTTTATAATCTGCAACCCTCTCTGCAGGAGAGCAACCCTATGGAGATCAGTAAAAAGCAGAGCCTGTCAAACTCATTGTTACTTCCTTTATTCAGCTAGGTCACTTGCTAGCTGGGACTGGGAGATGGGTGCTTTTTATTGGAGCAGGTTCCTGTAAACCTCAGTATTAATATTGATTAAAGACACTAATATTCCACTGGAAACTTCGCTGGACACCAATTATCCCCTTGCCACAACTTTAGTTTCAAAAAGGGCTCAAAGTCATTTGGATCTGGGAAGCAACATTTTTAGTTATGTGAAAAACATACTTATAAATCACCGTAATAAGACGATGTTGTGTGAGAATTTCCAGATGAATCCACCTCATCAGGAAAAGAGAGGGATGTCTGAAAGTACTTGGTCCCTTGTGTCCATTCACTTTTTTTTTTTTAAGCAACACAGACTTGAATGTGCCTTAGCAATGCCCATAGTGACCCAGCTAGAGACCCTTTGTGGATTGTTGTGGTCATTCAGTTAAATTGTGGCCAGTGAATTTTTTTTAATATGAAATTTATTGTCAGATTGGTTTCCCTACAGCACCCAGTGCTCATCCCTAAAGGCGCCCTCCTCAATACCCATCACCCTCCCTCCCACCCCCATCAACCTTCAGTTTGTTCTCAGTGTGGGAATTTTGAATGTAATTCATTCAGCCTGCTCATCACTTCTCCAAAAAGGAAGCAGGTAGCCCTACGTTCCTTTTTCCCAAATCCTGTGGAGTAGTATCTGTGGTGCAGATCAGCCACTGCTGTAACTGAGAGGAAGGGAGCACCCCAAATATTACTGGTGATGGGAGGAAACTTGAGTGTATGCACACCAGCCGTAGCAGAGCTGCTTGCCTTTGGCTTCCCCATCTGCTTCGGGACTATTACTTGGGAAGAGAATCAACTTCTACTTGGTTAGAGATTCTGCAGTTTGGGGCTGTTCCACATAGAAGCTTACTGTTTACCCAAAGAGTCTTTTTCTATAGCTCTAAATCTACACTACCTTTTATTGATCCAAGTGTGCCTTGGTCTGGTCACGTAAAAAAACAAAAAAAGGTCACAGTTAATCAGAAGCTGGTGTATCTTGGGAAAACCAAAAAATTTTTGAAAGACAGTGCGGTCAAGTGGCGAAGTGCATGGTAGTGGCATGAGATGGACGTACTCCCTACATACGACCTTTTTTTTTTTTTTTTTTTTTACATTTAGTGTTTATTCATTTTTGAGAGAGAAAGGGAGCGTGAGCAGAGGAGTGGCAGAGACAGAGGGAGACACAGAATCTGAAACAGGCTCAAGGCTCTGAGCTGTCAGCACAGAACCAGACGTGGGGCTTGAACTGCAAACCATGAGATCATGACCTGAGCCAAAGTGGGAGGCTCAACCGACTGAGCCACCCAGGTACCCCTCAAGAGACCTTTTAATAGAAGTCCTTTCTAGAAGGCTTAAAAGCAAATGAAAAAGGACAACAGACTCCAGAGCTCTGTCCATAGCACGATCTATTCCTTTCCCCTTTATTGACAAGGTCTTTTCTGTTTAAGGATTTGCTCTGTTGACAGGGGTAGTCAGTATTGATCTCAGAGCTAATCTGGGAGTCTAGTTGAGATCTCAACTGCCTGCACTTCATGTTTTATTTGAAGAAAGCCTTTCTAATCTAGTCACTTCCTGTTTTCTCTTTGATCCCAGAATCCCTGGAGGGAGACCTTGCATCAGTATGAGGGAAAGTATTTCATCTAAGATGGGTCAGTGTCTAGATTAGGAAGAGAAAATAGGCAAACTCTCTTGCATCCAAACAATTGTGGATGACACACTGCAGTATGGTTCTTGTATGTGAGGAAGAGCTTGGAACATAGCTGGATAAGTGCACTCTGGGATGAAGCCAAACTTAATTTAAATCTTGCCTCTCCTTTACTGAAACTAGGTTTAAAAAAAAAAAACAACCTCTGAACCTCAGTTTCCTCACCGCTAAAATAGGTGGTAGTATTTACCTCCACGTTGGAGATAATACTGCTTATCTTGAGGGATTGTGGTAGCACCAAATAACTCAGTTAATGCGAAGCATGTAGAATATAGGAGGCACTCAAAGGGTACCTGTTATCCTTTCATGCCATTTGTAATGGAGGCACTTCTTTCTTTTATTAGAAATGTTCTGTAGAAAGCGATCCCTGTATTCATCCTGTGCAAGTGATATTCATCCTATGCAAATAGAAAATTCAAGACACTTTCCAAAACCAAATGTAAATGGTGGGTTTGTCTTGCCTGTAATTTTGAAGTATCCATATTCTGCCTCTCTTCATTTATGTAAAAGTGTGTACCTACCTTCTCTTCTAAGGCATTAAATCCTACTATGTTTAAAATTCCTTACTTGCTACTTCCATGTAATACGTGGTGCTTTAAATTCTGGTTAACAGGGGCACTTGTGTGGCTCATTCAGTTGGGCATCCAATTTAGGCTCAGGTCATGATGTCACAGTTTGTGATTTGAGTCCCACGTTGGGCTCGGTGCTGACAGCTCAGAGCCTGGAGCCTGCTTTGGAGTCTGTGTCTCCCTCTCTCTGCCCCTCCCCTGATCACTATCTGTCTCTCTTTCTCTCTCTCAAAAAAAAAAAAAAAACTGGGGCGCCTGGGTGGCACAGTCGGTTAAGCGTCCGACTTCAGCCAGGTCACGATCTCGCGGTCCGTGAGTTCGAGCCCCGCGTCAGGCTCTGGGCTGATGGCTCAGAGCCTGGAGCCTGCTTCCGATTCTGTGTCTCCCTCTCTCTCTGCCCCTCCCCCGTTCATGCTCTGTCTCTCTCTGTCCCAAAAATAAATAAACGTTGAAAAAAAAAATTAAAAAAACTAAAAAGGAGAAACTTAAGGCATAAACTGTATGCTAACATAAACTGAGTGGCTAACAAGATATATATTTCCAATCCTTTTTCTCCTCCTTTGCTTATTGGAAGTTTAAACTGGGCAGACAGCCTCCCCCCCCCCGAAGTTAAGGGTAATGTGCAACATAGTTCTGATGAATAATATGTCAGGGGAAATCTGCCCAAAGCATGTGGGGACTGCTTAGAAGTGGCGTAGCCGTCCTACAGCTCGACATGCTAAAAATAACAGCTAAAATAGAGAGAAGACTGGAGTCTTGATGTCACTGACAATCATCTGAATCAGTGCTTCTGCTGTCTATTCTAGTTTTAGCAAATGTTTATTGGGCATTTACATGGTATAGACATCGTTTTAGATTTTAGAGATGTAGCAGTGAAAACAGAGGACATCCCTGTTCTCATGAGTCTTATTTTCTAGTGTGAGAAGAAACAGGAAACAAATTTGTGTGTGTGTGTGTGTGTGTGTGTGTGTGTGTGTGTGTGTAGTGTGTCAAAATGACACAAAATGTCAGGAGAAGAATAAAGCAGGGAAAAGAGAAGGTTAGGAGTGCTAGGGTGACTTGGATTCTGGACTTGATGTCGCACAATATAAAGTAAGAGCGTGAAAATTAGCCCTGACGGTTGCAGGGCAGATAGTGTGGGTCCATATTGGGATGAGGAGTCTTGCTAGGATAAGCAGAATTTTAGGTACTCTCTTAACTGATGATCGTGATGTAGAGGCAGGGGGCATCCGTGGCTTTGTTTCAGAGCCATAAGCATGAAGAGCTAGTAGGCTTTCTTCTGACTCAAGGCAACGCATGTTAGGAGAAAGTCACCAACTTTTGCTTACTGCTGTACTGCTTGCTGTTTAAGAAAAATAGGCTAGCGTTTGCTTAAGGCACCGTGCGTTGGGTATTCTGTTCCTGGCACTGAAAATAGTACTAATTGAAACACATAGCAGGAAAAGGGAATGGACCGACATTTATGGAACACGTACCCTGTATCACACACTAGGCTGTTGCATAAACATGTCACTGCTCGTGATTGTCACAGTAACCCTAAAGGGTAGATAGTTGAATTACCCTGTTAGAGCTGAGGAAGTGAAAGACTGGCTCCAGAGTTCTAGTAAGTAGTAGCCTGGATTTAACTGTACATATCGCTATCTAAAAAGCATCCCTGCTCATCTTCTTATTTATTCATTATGCTAGGCACTTGAGTTAGGAACAAATAGTGTGATGAAGAAAACAGAGTCCTAGTTCTTAAGGAAATCTCTAGTGAGGAGGACAGACATAAGCACAACTTAAAAAATTACGTGTAGTTGATTTCAACATTTATGGAGTACCTGTTATGTGCCAAGCACTGAACTGGTTCCTACCGTCTGATCACATCCCTATTTATGGCTGTTCTATCCGCTGGTAGATGTAAGCCCTGAACAAGAGCTGCCAGTAAGGCTTACGGTATCTTTTATTTTTTAGTTTTTTAAATGTTTGTTTAGTTTGAGAGAGAGCATGAGTGGTAAAGGGACAGAGAGGATGGGGGAGAGAGAGAGAGGGAGAGAGAGAGAGGGAGGGAGGGAGAGGGAGGGAGGGAGAGGGAGGGAGGGAGGGAGGGAATCCTAAGCAGGTTCTGCACTGTCGGTGCACAGAGCTCCATGTGGGGCCCAATCTCACAAACCTGTGAGATCATGACCTGAGCTGAAATTGAGTCAGAAGCTTAACCAACTGAGTCACCCAGCTGCCCCAAGGCTTGAGGTATCTTTTAAATTTTTTTTTTCAACGTTTATTTATTTTTGGGACAGAGAGAGACAGAGCATGAACGGGGGAGGGGCAGAGAGAGAGGGAGACACAGAATCGGAAACAGGCTCCAGGCTCTGAGCCATCAGCCCAGAGCCCGACGCGGGGCTCGAACTCACGGACCGCGAGATCGTGACCTGGCTGAAGTCGGACGCTTAACCGACTGTGCCACCCACGCGCCCCTTGAGGTATCTTTTAAAGAGGTAGGTGCAAAGCATGCAAGGAACATAGAGAAGGGAGCGAACAGTGGAGAATGAAGAAACAGAGAAGGTACTGGTATTCTGGGCAGAGAGAAGACTGAGCTGGTATTATAGAATCAAAGGACGTAGAACCTTGTGGCTGGATGTTCCCAGGAAAAGATGAAGGCTGACGCTGGAAAGATAGCTGGGGCCCAATAGCAAAGGTCATATAAGTCCATTTAAATGGCTTGGGTTTTCTCCTGTAGGCAAAAGTTTTGAACCAGGTAGATGAAATAATCAGATCCTGGTTTTAGAAAGGTAGCTCTGGGAGATGCAAAACGGAGGCACACAGGACCGTGTTTACCCCTCTGTACCCTGAAACCCCTCCTTTTTACACAATTGAGGACACACTCTTCACATTGTCAGTTTTATTACACTCAAGAGACTGAAGTTTCTCCTTCCTGGGATGAAATGAATTTTGTCCTAATATTAAACATTGGTAAAATGGCATTGCGCACTGAAATTTCAAACTTCTGTCACCTCTGAGACCATCTAATATGTTATTCCTTCTTGCTGGGGGAAAAAATGACTGTTGGTTGTCTTTAGATCAATGACGGGCCAGTCAGAATGCTTAGAATGAAAAAGACCCTCATTCATTCCTTGTGTACAAATGCTTCATGCTCCGTCTGAACCGCTTCCTGTATTATAGTCTACTTTTCTCCCAGAAGTAAGTGTGTAACGAGTGTATGATGTGTTTGGCTGCTGTGATAAAATACAGTATGTTAGGAATATTATTGCCTTCTGTTATAAAAAAAAAACTACACTAAGAACAAGAGCAAACTCACACATTTGAAAATACCAAGACTTCCGATGTCAAGTTTATCCTCTCCAGGTAAATTTTCCCAAGCCCTGGTTCAGCTGAGATTTGCCACCATCCGTTATCTCCTTTTATGAGCATCACGATTGCTTTATTGTGGCAGCGCTTGGCAAAATACTCCTCTTTTACAAGTAATCTAGATCCGTCAAGCTGTCTAGTTCTACTACATCAGTCACTACTTTGTAGTTTATTTGGTGACAGTGGCTGCCAATAAAATAATGCTGTAAAATATTCCAGTGTGAGGAGGCTAATTCAGTGTAGGTTAATAAAGCCGCCGTGATTCATCTTGCCATGTAGCATGCTTTTTATGCTGAACCTTTTAGGTGGATGTGCAAATCACATTGAAGTTAGCTGGAATTTATGCCGTGTGTAGGGGTGTACCTAATTTATATATTTACTTTCTCTCAGACCTACGTTTGAAATGAAGTATATAGGTTTCTTCCGGGGCTGATGGAGTATATCCAGGGGTGAATTCTGAACAGGCTCATGAACTCAAGCAATAAAATAAAGGCAAAGAGGCAAAAATGACAGCCCTGGGGCCTGCTTTATTATGCCTTCTCTCTGAATCTATGCAAAGCAGAAGTGGTTCCCAAACCCTTGTGGAGAGTGTTTAAGCAGGCTTTTTGAGAACCCTGGTCATGAGTATTTTAATGGCCTCAGTTCAAGCCAAGAGCAATAAACATCTCAGAAAGAGGCTGTTAATTGAAAAGACCAGCGATTTCAGAGGGATTAATATTACTGTCAGACATGGCTTGCTTTCTCTCCCTTTTAATTTAGCCTTCTGTTTTAATTTACAAACAGCTATGCAGCCTGGAGATTTAGAAGGCAGGAACAGGAGTGGTAAATAGAATACATCTGGGGCCGTGGACTGGCGCTGTAATGCCAAGGCAGAGACCCAGTCCCAGCCCTGTCATTATTTTCCTCATCTATAAACTGGGTATGTTATAGTGTCTTTTGGAATACCTTCTATGTTACTATGAAGATGTTGAATCATAATGCCGGAGTGTTCTGTAAAGTACATAGGAAGTAAGAATAAAGTGAATAAATGGAAGTAGAAAAAATTTTAAAGATTTAGTTAATAGTGTATATTCAGTTTTACCAGCTTAAGGCATAAATGTTTGGATCCCTTATTGTCTGTTGAAAATCTTGAGCTCCTACAGATTCTATAAACACATAATCCAATGCTTGAGACCTTCCTACCACAATCCTCAAATGTTGTATAAACACTAGTTGCCGATCCAGCCCAATGAGGCAGATGCCAGGCCTAGAGAATTGGCATCTACTCCTTCTGGTGGCTGCTGCTGTTGTGGCAACGTGGGGGCACTGTTGAAAATGCGTTTTGCACAGAGAATGGCCAGCACTGCAGTAATGCTTCATTTGTGCAGATCCTTGCGTAGCTACAAGTGGTGCCCATAATTGCGTTACAGATCTTTGAGCTGTGTACTCAGGCAAAGCCTCTGTTTGCATGGGCACCATGAAAAGGAGAACTCTGTCCCAATGGACTTGGGTCTACAGCCTGCACACTGTTCCCAGGTCCACCGTGCTATCCCTGAGGCCAGAGGGATATCTTTAATGCCCACATCCCCTTGGGCTATGTGCGTTCCCTTCATGGCGAGGAACATGAACAAAAAAAAAACTGGATGGATTTATGATCCCTTCCTCCCCCCCATGCCCCCGAAGGGTCCTCAGCCCTTAGGCAAATACACCATCTACTCTACAGCAGGCTCTTTGGCACTCAGGCAGATTGGAAGGATCAGTCTCTGCCAGGTGCAAGGGTCCCGTTCCCCTTTCCCCTTCCTCCTTACATTTGCCTAACCAGACACGGCTACTCAAGTGTTCTTGGATGAGTCAAAGATGATGCTCACCAAGATTTCTCTGTGAAAAAAAAAAAAACAGTTTGAACTTATTTCAGTAGAAGAAAATGGGGGTTATGCTTTACAAAACCCTCAGCTATGCAAATAAAAATTTTTTGCTGATTTTGTTCTATTACCCTTTTCAAGTCCTTCCCTGAGTGTTCTGTTTCTGCTTTAATATCTAGTTCCAAGTCACTTTTCTCTTAAAAAAAAAAAATCTAAAAGATTTCTTTCTTACCATACAGTGCCGTTCCAGTGCTGAGGCTTGGTGTGTTGAGTGAAACAAGTTATGTATTAATGTGCATAGATGGAGCTAAATCTAGTATATCGGTTATATTCCCTGAGTGAGAGGTATACAGTGTATACAAGAGGGCTTCTTCATGTTTTCGTCTCCTTCCCCATCATGGGGTCGGATTCCAGCCTCTGCCACCTCCTGGCTATATTGCCTTTGATGAAAATATTTAACTTAATAGACCTTATTTCTTTATCTGTTTTTAATCATTGACAACTGGCCCTTTTTTTTTTTGTTAATTCCAAACATTTCTTAAATCTTCAATTTCCATCGTTGGTTGTGAAACTGTGAAAATTCAACTGTATACCATCTCTCTTGCCTAAATCGTTACAATGATGTAAATGAACTAACTAGATGTCTTCTGTTCAGTCTTGGCTCCTCTGAGTCCTTGTCCATACTGCAGTGAGTGGCTCCTGTAAAGTTCTCATCTCACTGTGTTATATTTCTCTTTTCAGTTCCTCAAAGCTGTGTTTCTTTTTTTAATTTATGCTTATTTTGAGAGAGAGAGTGTGAGGAGGGGGAGACAGAGAGAGAGAGAGAGGGAGGGAGGGAGGGAGAGAGAGACACTCCCAAGCAGGCTCCATGGTGTTAGCACAGAGACGGATGTAGGGATCTATCTCACAAGACCCAAGTTCATGACCTGAGCTGATAACAAAAGTCGGTTGCTCTTAACTGAGCCACCCAGGTGCCCCAAGCCACATTTCTTCCATGGCTCACCCTACTTATCCCAGCCCTTTCTCCAACTTTGTACTTCTTAAAATTTTCCCTTGATAAAACTTATCCCACATACTATATCACTTCTTGTCTCCATTTCTTCTCCCTAGAATTCTCCTTCTACTTTGCTTAACTCATACTTCTTAAGACTCAACTCCACTGCCCCTTAATTCCCATAGTGTTGCCCTGTTTTCTATCACTGCATGCCCTTATTATTGCATCAATGTCTATGTTTCTCTTGAGGCAGAGGATAAGTGATCTGAGGGTATAAATTTTCTTTCAGAATTTTCTCTTTAGGGGTTAGCACATAATAGAAGCTCAATAACTCAGTTGAGGGAATGAATCTGCAATGTGGAAGTTATAATGTCTACCTCAGAGGTTTATAGTGAAACTTAAATGAGGTAATTAGTGTATGTTGGAGTGACTGTATTAGCCATCATCACATAGCAGACATTTGGTACATTTTTTTTTGAAGTTTAGTTATTTTCAGAGAGAGTGCAAGCACATGCTTGTGGGAGGGGCAGAGAGAGAGAGAGAGAGAGAGAGAGAGAGAGAAAGTGAGAGAGAGGTAGAGAAAGAGAACCCCAAGCAGATTCCGCACTGTCAGCACAGAGGCGGATGTGGGGCTCGAACTCCAGAACAATGAGATCATGACCTGAGCCAAAATCAAGAGTTAGACGCTTAACCAACGGAGCCACCAGGCACCCCTCAGTACATGTTTTATTTCCTTCCACTTACAATGAGCTGCCCAAGGCAGATTGCTTAAAGTTCATGAAGGAAGGTTTATAAGTAAAACCATGCTTACTCTCCATATTTCTTCTAAACGCTACTGGATATTGTGACTACTGGTCCTTAACATTACCTATTAAAAGATGTAAGCAAACACTGTCCGTAATCACATTGCGGGATGGCTAACAGCAAAAGACAGTAAACCAACCCTAAATTGATGGCTGTATGACTTCATTTCTCTCTTGCAACTGATCTTACTGTCGCTACATTCCACACAATAGTCTGTTCTGACATGGAAGGTAGATTACTTCTCAGGGCTGCTGTGTGGCTGTAAGAGTTATTCTCTGGAGCCCAAGTGAAGATGAGTCCAAATTAGCTTACACTAGCTAGTAGGGAAAGACTGGGAACTTGGAAAACCAGAAGCACCAGCTTACCTGAGTTATGTTCACAGTATTTCCCTCTCTTTCAGTTTTCCTTTTGTTCAAGAAGCAAAAATGAACGGTGCCCTTCTGTGTCAGGGTGTGAACTCTACCATTTACTAATTGTGTGACTTTGGCAAGCCCTTTAACCTCCATGAGCTTTTGTTTCTCGCTTATATAAATGGCATAATTATGCTCATCTTGTCTCCTCTACAGAGTTATTGTGAAAGTGTGTATATGGAAGCCCCCTTTAAAACCACAAAGCACAATGAACAGATGAGAGGCTACTATTGAGTTTTTCCTTGAAAGAAAATTCCTTCCACCCACAGTATTTCAAAGACTTGTAGAATATGGATTTAAGCCATGACTCTCATGAATTCTGCAAGCTAGCATATATAACGTAATAAATGTAAACAATCACAAAAACTTTGTCTCACTAGGTAAACGTGGCCCCCCAAAAGTGTCTTTTGTGTAGCCAAATGTTGCCTTTTATCCAGATGTCTGAGCATTTTGCGAGCAGATTATGTATGAAACATACCAAAAATCGTTCCATCCCCATCTCTCTAATACTGCCACCTTTCTGAAGAAACTGTTGTTTTAAACCCCAGGCTACCGTCAATCAGAAGAGCAAATAAAGAATATCGTTGCCTTGAAAATGATTGCAGAAAGCAGCTAGTAACCACTTAACACTAGAGCCAATTCTTGTAGCAACAATTATGTCCCAGGTGGCAGTAAGGCCTACAGAAGCATATGACTTAGCTTCCTGGAGAATTTTAGAGCACTTTGATTTCAGGATCTTAAGAAGATTGGGGACGGTGTGGGAACAATAGCCGAGAGGAGGGCCTGGAGACCAGCTAGGACCCATAGCAGCAAGAAGACTTCAGTGTACCTGGAGTTAGGAGCCACTGAGCCTAATGCCAATGTGTGCCGACGGTCACAGCTCTTAGTAGTGTCACAGTGGCACTGATCGCGCACGAATGATCAGAATTGAAAGCCCCCACATATCTCAGGCTTATTTCTGAAATCCTTTCCATTTAGATTCTTTTCTGACTCTGTTGTTTCTTTTTTTTTTTTTAATTTTTTTTTCAATGTTTTTTATTTATTTTTGGGACAGAGAGAGACAGAGCATGAACGGGGGAGGGGCAGAGAGAGAGGGAGACACAGAATCGGAAACAGGCTCCAGGCTCCGAGCCATCAGCCCAGAGCCTGACGCGGGGCTCAAACTCACGGACCGCGAGATCGTGACCTGGCTGAAGTCGGACGCTTAACCGACTGCGCCATCCAGGCGCCCCTCTGTTGTTTCTTTAAGATAAAAGTACCCCCAAGGAAAAACTTTTTCTTTTCTCTCCATGAGGAAAGGCAAGAAGTGAGGGATGGGAAAAGGTAAATCTCTCTGATGGGGAAATGTCTGGACAATCACTCATCTTTCAAGTCCTTATATCTTGTGTCTGTAACATCTCCTCAGTCAAGCTACTTCCCATTGGTCCCTGAGAAAGACCTGATTTAGAGCAGTTAACGTGGGTGTATGTCAGAGTCACCTGGAGGACTTGCTCAACTAGACGGCTGTGCTGCTTGCGCCCACCTCGAGAATTTTCTGATGGGGCCTCAAAATACGCGTTTCAAATGAGTTCCCAGGTGATCCTGATGCTTCTGGTCGTGTTCCCACTCTTTGAGAACCACTGGTTTAGAGTCTCCTGGACAAACCACAGGCTTTTTCTTTGGAGGAAAGATCAGTATCAATATAAGTGATCTGACGGTGGCTTTTCTCGGTAATAATTTCAATTACATAGGGAGAACTTTGGAAGAGTGAACAGTAACCCTTTAGATCATTGGAGTCTGATTATAGAAAAATCTTATGAAAATAGGAAGCAATTGATGGGTTGTAGCAGTGAATAAAGCTCTTCAATTCATGCTTCAAGAGGCTGTTGGCTCTGTCCTTACCTATTTTTGTCTCAGCTGGAATGTTCTTGGTTGAAGACTTCCACCAAAGACTCCAGAGAGATTTTCAATCTTGAATTTGCTAATACTGAGACCATGTCATAATGGATTTTATTCTTTCCTCTGGGTTAAGCAGTGCAATTACAAAGCTTACTTGTAGGAAAAAGAGAAACACTCTGCTCCTGTGCCCTTTCTCATGATTCTAGACTTTGGGAAGTGGAAAGAAACTGAGAGATCAGTTAGGTCAAAGGGTTTCCAAAATTTTAAGAGAAAGCCCTTGTTAGATAACATCTTTCTCAAAACTTCAATATCAAAAACAGGTAAAATGTGTCTGCTTTGATAAAGCTCCTAGGTAGAACCCCAAATCATCTCAGACATGTTTCTAAACTCAGGATGCTAGACAGTTTCTGCAGTTTTCAGATGCAACACCTAATCCTCAGAGTGACTAAGGGCTTGCCTTTGTTTGAGAGACAGTGAGAAGCCTAGGGAGACTTTGAAGCCAAGATCAAGGGCTCTTTGAACAATGCCCAGGTATTAGATTAGACCTGGAGGTCAGCATCTCTCATAGTTACTTCCTAAGCAAGTGTAACATCATCTTCCCACAGAGGTCCCTAAAAAGGAAACCAGACCCTAGGGGAAAATACAGAAACAAGGCCCAGGAAAGTCCAGTTGTCAGTGATCACAAGAATATTCTTTTAGTAGCAATATATATACGGACAATTCATTCCTACATAACTTGAAGCTATGAGCAGATTTCTGTAAGTTTACAACTAGGGGAAAATATGAAAGCAAATAAACTGTTTAAGAAGCAAAGGTCCAACTGTTAATGAGAAAAAAACTAAAACCTACCACCCAAAGTAAAATTTTTAAAAAATGGAGGGGAGTGAGTATTGTTGTCTTGGGTTGAAATTGAAAACACCAATGTTGTAACTTGGCTAAGAGTTTTGATAAATCCTTAAAAAAGACCAATAAAGGGGAAAGAATTAGGCTTCACTCAAAACAAAACTTGGAAAATATTAGAAACATTACATAAATGTTAACATAAACATGCATGCAGGGGAAGAAAAAAAAAATACTTGCTGTATGTGTTAGAATGTCCAGGATAGATCTGATTTACTCAGATCAGTGTTGCCACTAGAGATCCTTGGAACTCACCACCATGACTCCTGTTTACTAAATAAAGTGGGAAGTTGAGAGGTTACAAATACCACTATGAAAGTTTACCAAATCCTTGGGGGTTTGTTATATGGAGTCTGACTTTGAATACATGCCTACTGTTTGAAAGACATTAACCTGTTTTCATGATGAGGGATTTTTCATGTTTGTTTTTATTAACACGATTGACTATTAGTTTAATAGTCTTTCCATTTATGATCTTCAAAAGACTGTGCCATCTTTATAAGTGACTTCTCTCTTAACCCATTCCAGATAACACTTCTTTAGCAGCTAGTCATTTTCTAACAGCTCTGGGAGATAAGGGGTAATTTGAGAATGTCTCTTAACAGTGACTTCCTTTAAATGTGTTTTGCCAAAATCATCTTTTTCACTCTGCAGGAAAACTCCTAACCCCTATGTATTAAAAAGGCTTTGTGAGTGACTTTTCTATAAAACCACTTGTAGACCAACTCATGCCTTTCCGCATTTGTACGTTTTGTATTGTTTACCTAGGACGTGCAGACCCTCATTGTTGGCTGGCAAAGCTCTGCCCAGCTGTCAAAGCTCAGCTACAATAGTGCCTTTTCTGTGAAGTTTCTGGGGAGTTGGTGCCCACTTTCAGAGATGGCTCTACCTACACCTTAAATGAGCACCTAACCTGATGCTAGAATGCTAGTTACCTGAAAACTTGGAATTGGGGCATAATCTCTGTTGGGGTGCCACACTTAGAGATAGCATAGCATCAGGACAGTGATGGCCAGGCTTCCTCAAGTGCAAACATGTCGGAAAAAGTAACCAGTGGAGAAAGAGATGAATGAGGCCGAGATACAGAAGCAGAAGGCTTGAAACTGTGGGTGACAGGTGAGTGACCAAGAGAGAAGTTCCTTCTTCAGTTCTTGGTGACCTTTCAGAGCACAGTCCGATGCCTTTGGAATTGCCTCACTTTTGCTCTGAATTTCATAAAATGTGCTCCTATACATCCAATAAAATCTATTTTGTTTAAGCTACCATGAGTGATTTTTGGCAAGAAAACAATCTCTCATCACCTATTATCTTTACAACCTAGTAGAGGAGGTGATTTTACTGTCTTAAGAATCTGTGCTTTTTCTATTAACTATATTACTTTATAATTATTTACTAGCTTTTTCTCCCATTAATCTGTGGTACCCTAAAAAAAGCAGAGACCACAACTCATTCTTAAATTGTCGGCATCTAACATAGTGCCTGACCTTTAGTAGATGTTCAATCGATATGTGTTGAATGAATGAATAAATGCACTATTCATTGTATAAAAAATATATTTTTGAGGAATAACAATAATAGGTCTATAATTAATCATCATAAATCTAGCGACTCAGATACGTGGCAGAAAGCTTTTGAAAGTGCTTGTTTTTCCTCTGCTCAATTTTCTTAAGTTTTGAACGCCTATATAGTTGCTCAGTGTAGTTCCTGTTGTCCCCTTTGTTGGTTTTATAGTTGCATGAATGAACCTTAGATGTTCCTGTTATCTCCTAAACTTCCTGATAACAAGCCATTTATCTGTGCAGTTTGCTTCTATGAACCGTAATGCAGAAGTATTTATGGTAAGGAAACTGGAATAACAAAGGAGATGATAGATTAACAGCGAAGTCTTCTACTCCCTTTAAAAAAAATAGTTCATGAGAAGAGACTGGAAATGTTTCTAAAGGATGCAGTATTTGTGTGATCTTTCCTCTCTTAGTTGGGTGTGGATTGGAACATTTCCTGAGTCTGTGGCAGTGGGCAGACTATAGCCTGATAAAAATCTCTGGTTTCTCTTTTTTATTCTCCTCCCCACCCCCCCTTTACTAATGATTATAAGACACATACAAAAAGTTGTACATATTGTAAATGTAGAGCAGACCATATTCTGTACAACCAGCATCCAAGAAGCCCTCCTCACATCCCCTTCTCATCACTGCTACTCCATCCACAAGGGTAATGATCATCCTTGGTCCTAACATCATAGCTTGCTTTGACTTCGGTGCCTGGCTTTTTTTGCTCAATATTCTGAGGCTTGCCCATGGTTTTGAGCGATTGTGCTTATTGCTATATATTACTCCTTGTGTTAATACAGCATAATTCATTTATCCATTTGACTGTTGATGAACATCATGGAGCAATTATGAATAATACTGAGATGAACAATTTCACTACATATGTTTGATGCCCGATTTTCTTTACATTCATCTGAAACCTCTCAAAAGGCCGAAACACTTTGAGTCACTGTAATAACCACTGTAAAGAAGACTTGCTGTTGATAGTTTTCTAGAATCTTATGAGTGAGATTCATTGAATGAGGAAACCTTACATCTACTATCTGTCTTCAGGGAAAAAAAAATGTGCTGTGATCTCTGATTCTAATAGGCCACTGGAGGAATCTGCTACTTGAGTATCACCCTTACAGATGATGTACAAACTGATAAGAGACAAAGGAAGTGCTTCTTGAAAAGCCAAATTATCTGTGGTTGAAAAAGCAGACAGATTATGACAGTTTAGGAAGAATGGGGCTTTAGATAAAGGGATGATCTGTGGCTCTATTCTTTTTGCTACACGAGATGAGCTTGAACTCTGCTTCCCCTCCCTGTCATCATCTCTATCCAACTCCGGTACATGCATCAAGTGGGCTTCTGACAGAGCAAAGAGGAACTTTTTGGTGATATCACACTTTGCTTACCGTGAATCTCTTACTCAGCCCCCGTAACTGGGTAGGATAAAAACAAACAAAACACCTCTTGATGGAATTAGCTTATGGGGAGAGAGTGAATTTAAAAAACAAAAACAAAAACAAAAAAACATTTGAAGGTAGACTTCTCTGATATTATACAACATGAGGTATTATAGAAGGTGGTGATGGAGTTGAGTCCTACTAGAATCTTCTGGGCAATGTATTTAAGACGCAGAGTCTGGGCTCCATCCCAAGTGATGGGAGCTATGTCCTCAGAGTCCCTGTGTTTTTAAAACTGTCCCCTTTCTGACCCTGGGTTCCCTATGTCTTGAGTTTGGGATACAGTTTGGGCACATTGCCAAGTAAGATGCTCTAGGCAGGCGTCTATAATTATACTACCCAGTAGAAATAAATGTGAGCTACAGATGAGTGATATATTTAACTTTAAATTTTCTACTAGCTACATTATATAAAGTGAAACAACAAATACAAATAATTTTAATGTAATTTATATAACCCAATATATCCAAAATATTACCACTTTGTTCTATAATCAATATAAAATTACTAATGAGATAATTTACGTTGTATTTCTGAGTGTTTGAAATACAAAGTATATTTTATATTTACAGAATAGCTCAATTCAGACTGGTTACATTTTAAGTGCTTAGTAGCCACATGTATGTAGAGGCTACCATATTGCACAGCACAGATGATCGAATAGAGAGAAAACTAACTGGACATGGTCTTACTTGGGCAAAACAAATCTTGAAGAACCAGATTATGGTTATTACTGCCTTGTAAAGGCGATCAGGAAGCAAGGGTTTTCATTGGCATTTATTGGTGAAGAAATGTTCCTCTTGGAGCATTCAAAAGGCATTATCTGTCATCTTTGGAATTTAATGAAAACATTTACCCGTGCATTGTTTCTGGCAGGCTCCATTAGAGATCTTAAAGTCAGGGAAGCTCTCCACCTCAAAAGACCAATGAGATGCATGGACTTTTAAATGCCCACCAACCAACACTGTTCATGAATGTGCTTCGTAACCCCCATACCAGGTGCCTCGCACCACAAAACTGACTCTAACATGAGATCATAGATGTCCTGTACTGGAGGCAGCCAGTATTGAGCTGTGGAGGTGCAGAGGACAAGAGGCTGCTCAGGAAGGCTTCTGCCAGTAGAACAGTCTTGGAGGGCCCACTGGAACAGTCTTGGAGGATGTGAAGGATGTCCTCGTGCAGAGACTGGAAGAACATTCCGGAATAAGAACAAGAACAAGAAGAGATTTGGCCATGGAAAAATGTAGGAATTCTGGGGAAAGTTGTCAAGGTGGCAGAGGAACATCGTGGGATTTAAGTGGTAATTCCCCATGGGGAGAGTCAATGTTTCCTGTCCTGAGTATTTCTGTTACATATATAAGGTGTTACGTATATAGAGAGGCAGTTTGCCCCAGACCTGCTTTTTGCTCCTTGCCCTGGTGAAATTATTAATAGTGCTCCCTTCACTCACAGGAGAGTCCCCATTTAGATGTAAATCAAATGGTAATGTTAAAATGTAAGGATTTTCTCTCAGGGGGTGACTCCAGGGAGGTGATGGGAGAAATTGTTGGCTTAGGCGAGGAGGCCTAAAATATGCTTAAGGCTCTTATAATTATGTGTACTGGCCCTGTATCACCTAGACAAAGGAGCAGATCTTTTTATAAACACTTTCTGAAGAACAAACAATTTAACCTTTGAGAGTCTATTTCCTTATCTTTAAAATGTAGATAATAATAACATTGCAGGCTTCCAGTCCCTTATCCAAAACCTCAGGGAAAGACAGATTTTGAAATTTAGCATTTTTCAGATTTTAGATAATTTTTTTCTAGAAAGTTAATTATATACCTCTCTCCCCAGGAGATACAGCACCCTGTAATCATCACAGTCTATTTCTGCAGCAAATGTATGAATATTCACACCAAGTAGAGTAATAAATAAGTTTTTTATAGCCTCAGATCACTTCTGGTCATGTTTTGCCACAAATGGGTTTGCCAGAAGCTTGTGGGGAAAGTTACTTTGTTTTTAGAGCTCACTGGATATCAGAGTTACTGATAAGAGGTTGGCTGTAGAATTGCATTTCACGCAGAGTGATAAATGTATTAAATTAGATTTTTTCATGTAGAGTGCTTAGCAGAATGTGCAAGGAATGGAAGACACAAGCAATGATTGGTAGAATTATTTTCTAGAGATCCCAGAGAAAAAGTTGCTTAAGTTGATCTGCAGCTGCTCTCCGGTGTTGAATATCTGTCTCTGCTCAGAATCACTGACTTTCCTTGGATGATCCCAGTCTCATGGCTCCATCATCCATCAACCAGAACAAACGCTGACCCTCAGTTGGCTTCATGAGTCTGTACTCCCTACTGTGATAAAGTGAAAATAAATAAGGCCCTATGCAAATTCAATTAAAATACAATCAAGGAAAATAAACTGCAGACATCTGCACTTCTCTGTCAGTTCAGTGTCGTTGGAATATTTTCTCTTGGTCTTAAAAACAAGAACCAAACAAAATAACAATTAAAAAAAAAAAGCCTGCTTATTTTTCTTGAGTGCCTGCCAGACTGGCATTCGAACATTTGATCCACTAAATAACTATTTGAACAAGAGCAGAGGAAAAGTAAACAGTAAGGTGAAGGGCACACAGGCTGTTTATCATCTGGCTCTTGTTTGTCATTCGGGAATGTATTGTTTGGTGAGCTCACTTTGCTTTCAGATAATAGTAAAAGAGTATTTTGAGTCTCTGGAAACGGTAGTCCATTTCTGTATCCAATTTTGTCAGCCACGATTGAAAAGAAAGTTACGCAATGTCAAGACAAAAAATTGAGAACGCATCGTGACTCGGTCTCCCTGGATAAAGTAAATACTGAATAAGTTCATCTGTAGTGGCATCTCCATCTATGAAAGGCTTTGTTCTATTTCCCCAAAGTTGAGCTTGATAGGCTTTTTTTGTGTGATTTCTCCAGCCAGTGGACAAGCAGGCATCTGGTGATGTGTGACAATCATAGCCACAGTGTTGGGATATCAGAGTGGAAACCGTGCTCCGTAGAACTTTGGAAGGCTCGTTCAGGGTGCAATAACACACCACCATAGTCTGGGGGGCTTAAACAACAGACATTTATCTTTCACAGTTTTGGAGGCTGGAAGTCCAGTCACGGTGCCAGCATGGTTACATTCTTGATGAAGGTCCTCTTCCTGATTGGCAGATGACAGTCCTCTTGTTATGTCCCCACATGTGAGAGAACAGAGAAGAAGGGCTAGTTCCCTTATTAAGACACTAATCCCATCATGGAGGCTCCACCTTTATGACCTAATTACGTCCCAAGGCCTCCACCTGCAAATACTATCACATACAGGTTTTGGGGGATACAAACACGCAATCCATAAACACATCCCAGTTAGCTGCAACACAAAGAACTTATACAAAATGATGGTTCTGCCAGGCTAGAAACTCCAAGCACACAGTTCAATCTAGATTGGTCACCTCAGGCTTCAAGCTATATAGGCACACTATGACCCAGATATGCTACTGGTCCTCCACTCGGGACAAACTGGGACCACTTGGGTCATACTAAATGGACCAGAAACATAGACTGGTCTGAATCAGTCACAACTTCGCTTATCCCGATGTTTCAAACTAGTGAGTGACAAGCTAGACACAATCACCTGTGCAAACTCCAGTGGACAATACTGACGGTCTGACTACTTCAGCCACATGAACAGTTGAGACACTCGCTATCCCAGACCTTCCAATGATGCAGATGCAGGGATCATCTCATTCTTATCTCCCAAGATAAACTTATGGAAGGTATTCTTCACCCATATCCACAGATCACCTGCTTTCTCTTTTTCACTATCTCACCTCAGGATTCTAGGAAGGCCTCTGCCCGTCTAACCTAAGGGGTTCCCCAAAGGGGAAGGGATTGAATTAAGATAATTAGGAGATCCCTGTGGCTGTGTTCTTTGATTTACTACTGCCAAGACTCAACTGGGGTAGCTGAACAAAATGCATCCATTTATTTCTAAGACTTACAAGAGCTTCTTGGTCTGTCTCAGGGACAGATGTGGACCATTTTGTATTTTATTTTAAGTAGTCGATCATTGAACACATTAAATGTTGAGTCTGGTAAGAATGGGATTATTAGCTATGTTTATAATGAAATACAAATTAATAAAATGGTAATTTAATAACTTCTTGGAGGCCTTATGTTGTGCTGAGTAGAGCTAGTTGAATTTAATAACATAATATGGATAAATAAACAAATTAGAAATGCAAACATAAAACACAAGAATTTGTTTAATAGTTGGCTTCTGTTCTACCCAAATTATTAAATTACTTGCCCCAGATCACCAACTAGCTTCTTCTGTGTAAATATATTCTTTGTCAAAGCAAATGGTCTGCCAAAACAGGAATAGTTATAAATCCATTTAGCAAAAATCCCCTGTGAGCTTTAATAACTACTTTCTCCAATTGTTTGTGGAAGTGAGTAGAATAACCCTCTTCTCTTTGATTCCTCCTCAAAGTTCTGATTTAATACTGAGGCTAGAAAGGAGTACATTTTGCACTCAGAGGACATCTCCTAGTGTTTGGAGACCTGTTTTTGTCTGTCACAACCAGGGGATGGGAGGAAGGCGCTCTTGGCACCTACAATTCAGAGGACACCCAATATAACAATTACCTGGCCCAAGTGTCAACAGTGCTAAGGTTGAGAAACTCTGTTGTAGATAATGAAACAAAACACTAAAATTTCCATGACAGGTCTGTAAACAAGCATTCTGACAATGCAGTGACCTCCATTTAATACATGGCCCTGTAGTAAGTCTTACTTTTTGGAGAGATGGAAAAGAGATACAAAGAAAATACAATGCCAAGAAGTAGGCTAAGGAGTTAGTAAACCGTCTCTTAGTAATCCACATTACGCCCTCTGATTCAGGGGATGTTAATGCTCCCATTATCCAAATGAAGAAATGTAGGCTCAGGAAGATTACGAAAGTTGTGTGTAATTGGTATATCCTGCTTTTGAAGATCATGTCTTTGCCTACAATACTGCATTGCTGTACAGTATCAGGGATGACAGAATCTTGGGCTCTAGGCAAGATGCATGATTGAAATGCTCCAGTTCCCAAAGCAGAGAAATACTTCTGATTATCTGTGGAATCATGAGTTCTTACTTTTGTCGGTGAGGAGAAGGCAGCAGTGACATACCACTCTTTGGAAAACTGAACCTAATGGCCAACATTGTTGAAAATCATCTTGATGCCATTCTTGCATTCAGGTAGAGTATGTGTCCAGGATATTACAGTATAGGATGTCATAAGACCAATTTCAGTTCTAACTCTACTACTTATTTGACCCTGGAATCGTGACATTTAACCTATTACAGCTCTTTTTTTTTTAAGTCTATAAATATTATTATAGTTTCTGATTCTGTAGGTATGTGGTGGGGGCTAATAATTTGCAAGTCTAACACATACCCAGGTGGTAATAGTGCTGCTGTTTGGGGAACTCTGCTTTGAAAGCCATAGAACATGAGGACTTCATTCTATGACACAACCTCAGTTGAGCTCCATAAAGTCAAGCTATTTTTTTCTTTAGTAATTTTTCATTAATTTTACTTTATATGTATTTCCTGCCTGCTTGATGAAATTTGGTAAAATCCATTATTTCTTAAAGATATTTTGGTTTGTATGTGTAAGATGGCTTTGAATCATTGGGCTAACACTGATTTGTCTGCAGGGTGCTGTGTATTTTAACTTCGGAGTATTTCTCTCTTGTGTTGTTCATTACCGACATAGAGTGTCTATGGCCTCTTTGCCAGGCCACCTGCATCTTTTTCACACTGACTGAGGCTGACTATGGAGTGTCCTTGTATCATTTGTCCAATTTGCCTTCAACACACTATGCCTGGGAGCCAAAAAGCAGGAAGTACAGAAGGCTCAGTCACACTTCAGTGCCATATATGTCTTTAGCATTACTCACCACCTGTTTTTTTAGAGAGGAAACAAATTCCTCTTCTGTTTGCACCAATAATCCCTGAGTGGGGAGAGAAAGACCCATGCCAGAATGACTTCCCCTTAGTAGCTTCTTTGAAAGGGTCTAACTTGATGTATCTTTTCATCATTGTAAGAACTTCCTACTTACACAGCAGTCATGAGTTTAAGAGAGGGAGGGCAAGGCTGAGAGATGCTACTGTCTACTCAACCCCTAGTTTTTTTTTTCTTTTTCTTTTTTTTGTTTTTGTTTTTGTTTTTGTTTTTTTTTGCCATTGGCCCATCCCTTCCAGGTCTAGCAGAAATCCCATCAATTAGAATTTAGCCAAAAAAATAAAAGCACCATCCCAAGTCACTCAATAGAAGGAATGCAGTCTGAGGAATTAGTAACAAGATGTTAGAAAAGCTGAAAAGGAACAGGGAAAGGAAAAGAAACCCAGAAAACAGCAATTCTTAGAAGCTGCCTTCAATTTCAGGACTGGGGGCCCTGTGGTATAATTATGGGTTAGAGCCACTTGGTAGCGCCTGGAACTGTGGTGGACAAGCATGATGGGAGCTGAAACAGTAGTGAAGTCACAGGGACTACTGCTCAGAGAACAAAAACACTGCTAAAGAATAGGAAGAGGAGAAATATCTTTCTCTCTTTGTTTTACCTTCCCTCCCATCATCCACTGTGAGTACTTGCCATTGGCCCAACCTAGGTAGAAGAGGAGTCTGGGAAGTGTAGTTTGCAGGGTCAGCCCTCTTTGATGCAAAGCAAGGGGAGGACCATGACGTAAATGCAAACAGGTAAGTGTCACAACATCCCACTCCATCAGCCTTGTAGGTACCCCATGTTAAAGTAGCGTTTGTTCACTCAACTTTTCACTCTGCCTTGTCTAAGTGTATTTGCTTTGAGCTGATAATTCTGTATTCAAAAGAGGTTGGAATGGGAAAAGTGCCAAGAGTATTAGAATGTTTCAGCACTTCAGAAACATTTTACATTCATCCACCCAAGACCAAATCTAGTGCTAAACTTGGAGTTTTTCATGGTGAGCTGGTCTTTGATGTGGAGCCTTATTGCAGTTCCTGTGAAAGGTGCCACTTGGATACCAATTATGTTGTCATTGCTGTTATTACTTTAGAAGAAGGAGTCAGTTTGCCTTTTGTTTGCCCTAAGAAGTGCCAGCCAGGTCGAGTGGGTCACCACTTTGTGTGAGTTTGTCTGAAAAATGCACAATGAGACTTTTCATGATGTAAAACAATGAGCACTTCTAATTCCAGCATCACATTGTCCTAAGGTGTCTGTGTCTGTCTAGGGTCATGTCATTTAGGCATTTAAGGCTGGCTTTCAGCTTTAGAAAGGGCTGGGCAATCTGCTTCATTTATATGAAGATACATTAAAAGCAAGAAGGATCAAGGGGACAACCATCCTTTGTTTGGGCAGAACCTAGAGTTACCCACTTTGGAGCAAGTTAGGGAAAAGCCAACCCAGTTTTGTTGTTTTATGGGCAATCACTGGCAGCATAATGGTAAATGGAAAAATGTCATTGTGAAAACAAAAGAATAAGAGTTGAATCTTAGGTTGTTGAATTATAGTTTTAAGATGAAAGCTATAGCTAGAACTTTTATTCTTGTTTATAGTACCATGTTCATGTAGGTCAAAGGCCCACTTTTTATTCTCAACATAACATTTTTAAGAGACCATACTTGGCAGATTTAGAGGAAGGTTATTTTAAGTTGAGATAACCTGCAATTTGGAGAATGCATTGTTAGAAGAAGAAACACACACAAACACAGGTCTTAAAGTCAAGTACAAATTCTTAATGCCTTAAATTGAGAATCTAGCATTGCGTTTTACGTGCTATTTAGAGAGGACAAATTCTTGTATTTGAACCTTGATTCCGCAAAGATGCATCAGGCATTATTCTGCCTTTTTTCATCTTTTGGTTTTCTTATCTTGAATGGGCTGTCAAGCTCTGCATGGTTTGGGTCCAAGGCTCCACACTGCTCAAAGTATGCTGACCTTAGCTGGGTCACTTAGGATGTAGGCTTGATGCCAAGAGTCCTGTTGTCTCTACTGGATCATGGGTAGTCACCTTGGATTTGGGTTTCTGGTCTTTTGGAGAATTCTGTATTTCATTTTATTTTTTTGCCACATGCATTTGAATCTGTGGAACTATCTTCACCAATGTCAGTCTATTTTTACTAGTGGTAATCCTTTAAGGCTTAAAATGTTCTGCTTTGGAAATGTTTGGAAAATAATTGACTGGTTCACAGGAGAGTGCAAATTAAAAGACTTCATTCTGCAGAAAAACTCAGCTCAATAGTTCTTGAATTTTTTTTGCGGGCATGGCAGGTCAGAGTGACCATTTTGGCTTACACATCTCTGGTTGCCTAACACCTTGTTGGCTGTGACTTAGCTGTATCAGACCTAATGCAGAGTTGGTTATAAGAGCATTAAGGCTCATACTTAAAGTTCTATTTAGGCCTTTACTATCATTTGTTCATTAATTCAAGCATTCTTCTGATTATTTATGCACTAATTCATTTAACAAATATTTGTTGAACCCCATCAACTGTCAACTTGTCTAAGAGACATTGGGGCTAGACTCTCAGTATACTTTGCTTTTCAAACAAAGTAAACAGAGTACCTGCCCTCATGAAGCTGACCGTACAGATGAATTTTTGAAAATGATTGCACATATAAATGTAAAACTATAGCTGTGATAAGTTCACAAAAGAGATCTTTGTAGTTCTATGAAAACCTATACTGGGAGACTGTGACCTACCCAAAAAAGTGAGAGATGTGTTTTACAAAAAAAATAAGCAGGAGTGAGAAGCAGAATGTTTTAAGCCTAGTGCAAGAACTTGTAGTGGGAAGTGACATGTTTATGTCAACTCAAAGAGAACCAGTGGCTAGAGCATCAAGCATGAGAAAGATGGCAGGCGATTCCAGAAAGAAGGGCACAGGTGTGACTAAGAGGACAGTGTGGCTATGGTTGGGATTTTGGCTATTTATCCTAAGATGAACTGGAGACCATTGTGTGGTTTTAGCCGGGAGTGGGGAGCAGTACGGAGGGGTGAGCAGTTAGTTTAGTGTGGGGATAAGCAATCAAGATGGTATCATGTTCAGATGTGTATTCCAAAGGGTTATTCTGACTGTAGTATAGACTTGGATGCACCAATGTCAATGCTAGAGCAGTAGTAGTGGATGATAACTTGGGTAACTTGGAGTGGGTTAAATAAATCATGGATTAAATATGGTAGAGTGGGAAGAGTACGAAGCTAAGGATGGCTGTTGGGGTGTAGTTTGCATAACTGTGTCGCATGGTTGGCCATTAACTAGGACCAACACTGGAAAAGGACTGGTACTGTCTTGCTTGTCTACCTCCCTTTTTTGTTCATACAGCATATCCAGTATAGCAGCACATACATCGATTTTTTTTTTTCCATTACAGAACTTTACAAATGTAAGTGCAATGACCATTAATGTACCATACAATTGAGACTAACTTGTTCCACTGATGTTGGTGCTGCTGCTAGAAAAGAGTTCAATTAGTAAAACCAATCTGAGTAATGTAGTAGAAAGAGCATGAACTTTGTAATTAGATACACTTGGTTCACCACCTCTTAATTTTGAAGGAATGGACAGCTTTGTTCTATCTCTCAGTTAGGCACTATTGACAATTTGAATAGGATAATTTTTCGATGTGGGGGATATCCTATGTTTTAGGATATTATACAGCATTCCTAGCTTCTAACCACAAGATACTGGTAGCCATGCCCCCTTGTGATAGCAACCAAAAATATCTCCAGATGTTGTCAAATGGCCTCCAGGAGGCAAAATTTGCTCGAGTTGAGAATTCTGTTACCTTGAGTCATAACTAGATTGTTTGTAAAACAGCTATGATGTATATACCTTTTTTGGCTGATATTTACTTAGTACATTCAAAGTTAGAAATGTACAATTGGATATAAAAGTAAATATTTAGAATAATCAACTAATCATAAATCATAAATTCTAAAAGCTGACAATATCATTAATAGCAAAATTACCAAAATATTTTCCTTTTGCTAGGCCTGTTTCCAGGGATGCACAGGTGAAGAGCCTTGAAACCCCACGACCAAATGGAAGGCAGGCCTCTACATAGAATGCATCAGGGTGCCTATCTAGCTCAGTCTGTAGAGCATGCAACTCTTGATCTCAGGGTTGTGAGTTAAGCCCCGTGTTGGGTGTAGAGCTTACGAGAAAGGAAGGAGGGAAGAAAGAATATCATTTGAAAGATAGAAATGGAATTAGAACAAAAGCTATTGACTCCAAGTCCTGCATGCGTTCTCCTTGCAAGTTCTACTCTTGAATTTACTTTGAGGTAAAAATGTTCTTCTGTTCTTGTTCCTCCATAGTGTGTGCTACAAACATCCACCACAGAAGTCTTTTCATTATTACAAGTAGTTATTATATATAGAAGAGTGGAAACTTTTATTATCCAATCTGTCTTTGAAAAAGAACCTTTTGTTACGTTAACATTCTACTTAATTGCCAAGTGACAGTGTAGGCCCACCTTAAAAGCCTGTTGAGGAGAAGATTGACAGTTCATGGACTGAGTAAGCAAGGACCAGCCTGCAAGCAATATGGGCCTCAGTCTAAAATTTAACACTGATCTTATCACCATGGAAACAACTTCCTCTGTGACCTCTTTGGAGATTCATTAAAGACATAATTGCCTGTTCTGAAGTCTGTTGGAATGAGCACTGGTACCTAAAGATCTATTAAGTGATTATGGTTTCAAGATTAGGCAGCTACTGGCTACCGAGTGAATGAAGGGAAGCAGATTTTACCACCCCCAAATCTATCTCCTTGGCATAAGTATTATTTTGAGCTAAAACCAGTCAAAACACAGCAGATTCAGGAAGAGCTCTTTACTTGCCCCTCAACTGCTTAAATTTACATTGGAAAGGGGGACCTGTCTCAGGAATACAGCTATTACCAGAAGATAGCTTTTCACCTAAGAAACGTCATAACAGCGAGCCTTTATTTTCCAAGTGTGTCCACTCTCACCTCCCTGTAAATGCTCTTCCTTCTCTCTGTATCTCCAGACTTCTACCCCTTTCCTTAGGTCAGCATGGAACCTAGCTACCCTTTGGGTCTCAGATTTTTATAGGGCTCCCATTTACAAAATTTGTTTTTCTCCTGTTAATCTGCCTTATGTCAATTTAACTATTAGACCATCCAAAGAACCTAGAAGGGAAGAAAGAAAAGTTTTTTCTGTCCTACAGCTGGTGAACACAAAGGGACACTCTTGCGCCTGGGGCTGTTGGCAATTGAGAAATCCTAGAACTTCAGACAAAAACCCAGCAGAAAGTAAAAACTCTTGTCACATCAGTCCCCAAACCTCTGCCTGCAGGGAAAGGAGGGTGGTGAAAGTCCCTTTTTGTTTTCTTTTCCAAATTTAGATTAACAGGAGGAAATATTTATGGAATTAGATCCTTGAGTATAACAACTCCATTAAAGATTTATTATGAGTACTCTTGGTTTTTATTTGATCCTTGTCCTTCCAGAGATGGTCACTGTTTTCTTGGTCTCTGTAGTGTCATTTGTCATAAGGGGAAAATCATAGGGTAGAATGTGGGCATACAAGCCTGCTGTTGAGCTGAGCTGGTCTCACAGACTAATGAATTTATGGTTCTTACCAGACTCCTGTCTGTTTAGACTATCCATGCTGTGAGTTAATGTGCATATGAGGTAAAGGCTGTTGCTGAGGAACATCTTGGAAGCCAAAGCTGAAAATTGGTGGGCATGGTTTGAGCGTTAAATGTTGTTAGAGTGCTTGCCGCCTAACTCAAAGACAACTTCCATGTTAGAAGTTGGTCATGGGTTAGATTGACACTGGGTCATTTGTCAGCCTCAAGAAAACTGTGCAGGGGTGCCTGGGTGGCTCAGTTGGTTAAGTGTCCAACTTTGGCTCAGGTCATGATCTCATGGTTTGTGGGTTCGAGCCCCATGTTGGACTCTGTGCTGACAGCTCAGAGCCTGGGGCCTGCTGCGGATTCTGTGTTTCTCTCTCTGTGCTCCTCCCCTGCTCATGCTCTCTCTCAAAAATAAAATAAACATTAAAAAAATTTAAAAACAAAAAACAGTGCAATAAGGTATTCTATAAAACCACACAATACCCAACCCAGAAACACCTCCATCTTAGCAGTTTGGGCGTGAGAGACTCAAGGCCTAGTTAAAGCTGTTAATGTGGATGTGAGAAAAATAAGGATGAGATTTCCTGTTACCTTGTTCTGTCTTGAGAGCTTGGCCTTGTGACCTGTGAGAATATTCTCTCTGGTCTCCACCAGCAGGAAGGTAATCATACTGGTGTGCATCCTGGTGGCCACTCAAACAGACTGGGCTTCTGAGACATGAAGACACGAACAGTACTGTTACCATCTAAATATTACAGCTCTCGGGAGTTTGTCATAAGGGGTCCAGTCTATAAAAGTCTTTTGTCATTTCATCTTTGATGTCTCTTTAGTGCTGGAGAGTCCCATTCCAGTAGTGCCTGCCTGAGGGTCACAAGTTAGTAGACTATGACTAGAGATGTCTCCCATTCTCGTGGTAAACTGGAGACTCCATTTTCACTGCACCATTCTTACTGCACGCAATAGCAAAGGCCTTTGCTTTCTTAGGCTATTTCAGGGAGTGAGTTTTTTAGATCTTATAAGGGCTGCATCTTTTGTACTTTTGGGGGATGCTTCCTGCATCCATGGTGAAGCCATAAAAAGGCTTACTGGTTTGAGTCACTATTGAGATAAATACAAGATCCTATTCACCAATGGCCAGATGATGAATCCTTTGAATTGGACAGACTTCTATATTTGAAAAACCTCTTAGAGAACTCTCATCCTAAACAATTGCCTATGGAAAGATAAACTTAAAAACATGAAGTTAGTATGGCAGCTAGTCTTATGGACTCCCGTAAAAAGATGAAATGACAAAGCTCTTGCCTCTACTTTGAGAAGATTCTACAAAATTTAGATAAGTGGGCCTTCATAATCTCACTCATGGGGACCTTGACTGGCTGCTAATGGGTGTTCTTCGCACCTATAATTGAACTGTCATTATCAGATAAGTCCGTCCCCAGAGGAAAATGCCCCTTCACAGAAGAAATGGTTGACCATAATTTCTCCTAGGCTCTTCTACAAAGATCAGCTCAAGGCCAATGTTCAGTGGTTGATATAAGCAATAGTAGAGGTTTTTCTCTTTAAGGTAAGTTGGTGCAAGGTTGAACTGTATACTCAGACGGCCTTTTTTGGGTACATTTTATATAGATTTTTTTTCAAGGACATACTGCATTAAACCATGAAGCTCTAGAAATCTTGTGATTCCTGTCTTAGTTGGAAATCTCCCACATAAAAAGAAGCAAGTTGGAAAAGGTAGGTGACTCCCTAGATATTCACGCTGCAATCCAGTTCTTTGAGGAGTTGGAAATAGCGTCTTTGTCTTGTAAATCTCTACAAAACCATAAATGTGGCTCTAGAAGCAATTCAAATACCAGCTGTCTTTAACAATCTCTAAACCTCCCCTACTCATCTCAAAATGCTTGCAGATATTGTAAAAAGATCAGAACGCTAGAAGCAGAATTGTATTCCACTTAAGGAAAGGAAAAATTTAAACTAATTATTCTAGGAGCGCATGGATGGCTCAGTTAGGTGCTCGATCTCAGCTCAGGTCATGATCTCACAGTCTGTGAGTTTGAGCCCTGGGTTGAGCTCTGTGCAGACAGTGTGGAGCCTGGAGCCTGCTTTGGATTCTGCGTCTTCCTCCCTCTCTACCCCTCCCCTGCTCATGCTCGCTCATGTGTGTGCGTGCTCTCTCTCTCTCTCTCAAAAATAACCATTAAAAAAATTATAAAAATTATTATAGACCTTTGATAATAGGCAAATATACCTCCAAACTCCTTGGAGAAAGCTTGCATATTTTCTCTGTGTCTTTGTGGTGTATGTTTTCTAATCTCGTCTTCTCTAGCAACTAAGAGCCATTCTTTGAAACGCAAACTTTACGGGGGTCTTTCTCCTGGGTGGGCGGGAACAGTGTTTGGAAATTGGGCTAATTAAAAGTCTTAGATGACTTTTCCACAAATACTAACAGAAAAAGCTTTAGCTATTGAAGCAGGTAAGCTTAATTGAGTTTATCTTCCAGAAACACCATTTGGAATCAATTGCTCTTTTATAACTTAGTGAGTTCTGCATAATCATACCTGTGTCATGGCTAAAATTTTAAGATGAAGTCTTTAATATTTGTGTCTGTATGTTTATGTGTGTCCATATAAGCATTTTTTAGATATGTGATTTTTGTTTTGTTATATCTCCAGATGGTATTGCTAAAATTAACTTGTAAAGCACCCTTTTAATTGACTTAAAACTGAGCACTTAAAAATGAAGTATTCCCAAAGATCTCAGAAACTAACCCAAGTGTATTTCAGGTTCACATGATCTGGAAAAATATTTGGTATTGAAGCTACTTTAAGTTCATTGGCGTAATTAAAATAGTCATCTTTTTAGAGTTATCAACGTTGAATATGATGCAGATGTGCTTTTATTCTGCCTGGTTTTCTAGTTAAATAAGTTCGTGTTAAATCTCTTACAAATATTTGTCAGCAAGAAAAAGAATTTGGAATGATAGCTGACTTTGTCTAAGGCCTCATGAAGTGGTCGAGAATCATTGTTGGAAGCAAATGATTGAGATAGATGTGTGATAAAAGTTTTTAGGTAAACTTTTTAGTAATAATTATATTTTATGGTACATGTTCTTAAAAATAGCTTCCAAAATCTTTTTGGTAACTAGAAACTTGAGAGTTTTGCTAGGCTCTGTGATGAAATTAACACAAGCCTGTTTACGAAATTCTATGTAGTGAGACACTTGGTTACCATAGAAACGACCTTTCATTATATATAAAAGAAATTGTGCTTGTAGAGTTTTCTCCTTTAGGAGAACTTTCTCCTTTTGGAACAACTAGATTTATGATAGCCTAGTGTATTAAAAATTTGTTTGGCTTAATAAGACTTACAGTGACTTTAACCTCTACTGCTATTTTAATTTCAAGTAACAATAATAACAGCACCTGTATTTGTTTCCTAGGGTTGCCATACAAAACACTGCAGACTGTGTGGTTTAAGCAACAGAAACTTATTTTCTCACAATAGTGGTGGCTGGGAGTCCAAGATCAAGTTGCCAGCAAGGTTGGTTTCCTCTTTGGTCTCTCTCTTTGGCTTGCAGATAACCGCCCTCTTGCTGCCTATTCACACAGTGGTCTATGCATGCACAGCTCTGGTGTCTCTGTGTTCTAATCTCTTCCTCTTAGGAAGACTCCCATCAGATTGGATTGAGACCCACCTGTTGGTCTCATGTTAAGTTACTTGCCCCTTTAAAGGCTCTATCTCGAAATATAGTTGCGTTTTGACTGAGGTGTTAGGGTTTAGGGCTTCAACATATAAATTTGAGGAGACACGATTCAGCCCATAACAGCAACCCTTTATATGTAGATGGAAACTTACTGTTGATAAAACATTTTAACATATAATGAGAGTAAATATCCTTAAACTTTCAGTAATCATGAAGAGAAGTAATTCCATTTTTCATGCATTGTTTGGGAAAACAAGTGATTCAAAATCTTGGTTTAATAGAATGTAGGCGCAAAGCATATGTCACGGAGCTTATCTGTTCAGTGTAGTATAGTCACCGGTTAGTTCATTCCTATGAACCCCATATAGTTGCCTATTTTCTGGAACACAAGTTTTTCATAATGAAGAAGACTTCTTTTTTTTTTTTTTTAATTGTGTTGCTTTGTGTGAGAGAGATTTTGGCAGTGACATATGAGCAACTATTCTAACATCGTATAATAACAATATTTAAAAAAAGGTCAGACTCTAAGAAGCTGTTGAGGGTAGGCTAAAAGCTCAGTGTAAACCTGACTTGAAGGACAGATATCCCTCGCAATCTGAACTCTCTCTGAATATTTGATATAATAACTTGCAAAAAATTTTTACCAGGAGTTCATTCACCACAGGAAATAATCTCTTATAATAAATATGCATGTGTATACTACTAACATCATTGAAGTTACACATGAGTTCCAGATGAGAGAATATAATGCATTGAAGTCTTAATTTAGGTGTTTTTCCAAAAGGATTTAGTATCTTACTCTTGTTGTTCAAATGTAGTATACATTGTAACCATTATTTTCCGATATTCATGTGACTGTCTTCTGACCATGTAAATGCTCTTAAAGTACGTAAGCCTAAAAGACCTAGAATATCCCACAGATTAAAAGGAAAGTTGAAAATACGAGCTCTTGGGAGAAGTCTGAACCTAAAAGTGATTGAACCAAAATAAAAAATCTTTGGTTTTGCTAAGGAGTTGGGATTTAGTGAAGTAGACGGTGAAAATGCCAAAGAACCATTAACATCAAATAGTGAAGGAATTACTCTTTAGAAAATCAATTTAATCATTGTTCTGAGGAAGATGAAGACAACCCTGATGCAACCGTAAAGTTTAAAGTAAATTTTAGGAAGTTTGGACAAAATAGTTGTTACTGCAAGTGAGTGTGATTGTGTCCTGAGTAAAAACAACACATCCGAAGGTTGCAATTACTGTGTATTATCAGTAGCAAATGGAGCCCAAACATGTCTAGACATTTTTGAAGGTTTGTTGGTGTCTTTATCCCATTGCTTTGTAAGTGGCTTTAGTCCAACATTCAGGGCATTTACTTGCAGAGTCCCAAGAACCACGGAGAGAAGATTGCCTCTTGTTCCTTAGATTAAAAAGGTTGGCAATTGACTGTTTTACTGAGCCCGTTAGCAGCTCACTTTTACTCACCCCACCCCCACCAAACAGCAAATATGACCACAGCTTCCAAGCCCTTCTTCTTGCCGCCAGATTTTACCAGAGAGACTCTTCCATTTATAGCTAACAGTTAAAAAGTGCTTTACTAAGAGTGATGTTCAACTATCAGTTACCTGTAACATTATCTCCCCATTTGTATTATAGTACATTTTCACTGAAGTATAGATAGAAAATATACATGATGCTGTGTAGTATCCAGTTGTCTTAGTGCTAAGTAATTAGGAATTGATTTTATTTCTGCATCCTCAGTGTTTAAAAGCTCATATTTTGGATGGATGGGTGGGTGGGTGGATGACTGAATGATAAATAGCCCTCTCTAACATTGCCAACTTCTAGGCTGCATGGGAACTTGATCATTGTGTAACGTTTTCTTCCTATGAAGAAATGTATTTGGAGTTACAAATAATTTTCACATAAACTTTTGGAACACAAAAGTGGTGTACTGCCCTATTCCATATCAGAATCTTCCCAGTAGAGTTTTCTAGGATTCCCTTGTTGGGACCTGACTTAAGCTTTCTCTTCCTATCTGACTGGTAAATACTCATTTCAGTGCCTTATACTTCAGATACAGACATACTTGTACTCTCTAGCTGAAACTACTTCTTCTGGGACTCTGCCTAATATACTACCCTACATGCCCAAAGAGCAAATAGGCATAGTCTAAGAGAAGACTCATAGGCAATTATGTGTTGCACAGATGGCTTTGGAGGATGACAGCAAAGCCTTTATTCTACTGCGTGGACGGGGCAACTTGTGCTATGGCTCCAACCTTATCACTCCTTTCTACAATGCAGACACATAGTTCCTTCTCACTATAATGAGGAAAGCTTATAATGAGGCTTCTCCTTTGCCCCTGGTGCCAACATTATGGTGGGTATCACTTCATTTCCATGTACTCTGTCCTCTGGAGAATTTTTCTGGTGCAGCCTAACTAGGAGGATGTCTTCTCATTAATGTCATTGCTACATCTGGTAAATTCTTTTCTTCCTGTTAGGGTTGAAGGTAGAAAGTGTCACTCACATGTGCAGTACAGTAAAAAAAAGAAACAAAACATTTTCAAAGCTCTCTTGGAAAGGCTAATAGACTGAATTTCTCAGGAAAGTATGCAGGAATGTTGACTTCTACTTATTTATTTTTATTTGGTTTCCAGGAATGGGAAACTATCAGATGAGGGTGCTTACCAAGGCCATAACAAAATTAAGTACTTTGAGTATGTGCTACAGTTTTATTTTCCTATTTGCCTTTCTCTTTCCCCTTCATGGCCTTGGAAATTATTTTCATTTTAGATTACTAATGCAAAATTGTGTGTTTCTATCCATTTCATTTGTTTATAATTTCTGTTGGCCAAGAATCTTGAGAAGTGAATAGAAACTTACAGTTTTTATTTAATAGAAGAGGAAGTAAGGATAAAATTGAACACAAATAGTTTTTTACAGCCTCACCATATATTTTGAATCTGTCCATCCAAAACAAACTTAGAGATGTCTATAGAAATTATGAACTCGGCAATGATTACCAAGTTACTAACATCACAAGGAGAAAAGCAGCCAGACATCATGGGCCTCCAGGTAGAAGAATGCAGTATTAACTGAAATATTTTTCCCCCCAAATTAGATCTGAATTTGATCAAACCTACATTTAACTAGCATTTTCTAGGAAATGCAGGGACAAAGGGTCATGTTAATACCATAGGAATGCAATTGGAAAAATCCAGAACTTGTTTATTCAACAAATAAGCTGCGAGGACAAAAAAGAAGTTGGAGGAGGGGATTTACCTCATCTACAGGTTTAATTTTTTTTTAAGTTTTAAAAAATGTTTATCCGTCGTTGACCGAGCAGGAGGGAGACACAGAATCCAAAGCAGTCTCCAGGCTCTGAGCTGTCAGCACAGAACCTGACACGGGGCTCAAACTCATGAACCGTAAGATCTTAACCTGAGCCGATGTTGGGCACTTAACCAATTGAGCCACCCAGGTGCCCCTGGAAAATCTACAGACTTTTTTTAAAAAATTGTTTAACGTTTATTTATTTTTTGAGACAGAGAGAGACAGAGCATGAACGGGGGAGGGTCAGAGAGAGAGGGAGACACAGAATCCAAAACAGGCTCCAGGCTCTGAGCTGTCGGCACAGAGCCTGACGCGGGGCTCGAACTCACCGTGAGATCATGACCCAAGCCAAAGTTGGGCACTCAACCGACTGAGCCACCCAGGCACCCCGTAAATCTACAGATTTAAAGAGACTTAAGAAACTCATTCAACTCATCCTTGACTGGATCTTGAGAGAGAAAAGTTTGGAATTATTGCCCAAATTCTTTATTCAACTGAAGAAGGAATGCAGTGTTAGAAAGGCTACCTAACTCAGCCAAGGTCATACAGCTACAAGAACCCTGACTATCATAGCTCTTGTTTTCTGATGCCATATGGCTGAATAGCAGCGTGGAGTATCTTAAAATATACATGTAAGCCATATCAGATTTAACTAGAGCTCAAAAAGAAAGTAAGAAATAAAATTCTAGGTCACATAAGTAGGTAGTAGTATTTATTTCCCCTAACCAGTTGTGATTTTATTATTGGTCATATGTAAGAACTGTTAAATTCTATAACATTCCACATTTGAGAAAAAGAAAAGGAAAATGGAAACACAACCTTTCAGAATTCTTTCCCTTAAAGATTACATTTACTCTTTGCAGGTGCATGACATTAACTAGGGAGGATATACATGTAATGCTGAATTTGCCTTTGAACCAAATATATAGCAAATCATAACCAAAACCAAAATAACTTTATTTGATTAGCATTCTAGTACATGAGCTAGAATTAATATAGACCAGAACTTTCCTAATCCCTTTTCACACATATTTGAAAGTTGATGTCATAGATGACTGTGTAAGAAGACAATTTTTCTCTGCATTTAACTGAATTAGGATTGAAATGTCTTAGGCAAGATCTCATTCCTTAAATCTCTCATGAGAGTGCAACACAAGAAAGTCTATTCTGGCAAAGACAACAAACTTAAGGAAAGATATTGTTTGGAAATCTTTTTTCTCCTCCTCGTCCTCCAAATATATTTCTGCATTTACACTTATCCCCTGTGTGTAAACTGTGGGAATATTCAAGACATGAGAAGATTGAAAGTATGAATGGAGGAATGCTTTATCATATTGGCAGAAAAGAATATATACTTCACAAATATTTAAAAGTTAGGAAACATTTTTTTCACCACTTCTCTCCCATTGACATTATTTCCTTCACTTTTGCACTTGATGAAATCTCCATGACTATATTCCAGTCATGTATTGAAAATAGAATGATGATGCCAGTGGAGTCGTTTAAACATAAGCCGTATTTGTCGGCTATGTTGTAAAAAAAAGGTAACTGCTGATAGGTAGCACATAGCCTCTGGAATATAAATATACAATTCATTTGTTGGACAATTTGAGTGGTGTATGCCTTAACTTTTTTGGTATTATAATCAAGAAATAATATATATTGCTAAACAGAAAATCTGGTGCAATTTCTGAAGCAGATTTGGATTGAGCACTTACCATGTGTAAGACATAGGACTGTATGTTATCTGCACCCTTTCAAGATAGAGCAAAATGAGTAAGACAGTGTTGCTAATAAACATATTCTTAAACCATTTATAAAGGATTAAGTGGATGATAAGAAAACTTATTCTCCGTTTTTCTTGGAATGCTGAGCATTTTACCTGAAACAGAATATAGTGGAATTAGGACTCCTAGGACTTGGTATATTCTCATCCCACATTAGATGTGTGGCTACAATAGTTTCAGATTCATGATAAAACATGTGATCTGACAACAAAATACAATGTTTGGAAATCGGAACTTACAGAACTCATTTCTTTGAAGAAACCCTAGTTTAATCAGTCCATTTGCTTATTATAAATTTTCTACCTTTGTCACATGGGGGCAGTTTAGACAAAGAAGCATGTCAAGGATGAGACAGGAAGACTGAGATCTGAAGATTTCAATATTGTGTAGAGGAACCAGTCAGGAATATTTTTTCTTTTCTTTTCTTTTTTGAATGTGTGTTTATTTTTGAGTGAGAGAGAGGGAGAGGGAGACAGAAGATCTGAAGTGGGCTCTGCACTGACAGCAGAGAGCCCTATGTGGGGTTCAAACTCACAAACCACGAGATCATGACCTGAGCCAAAGTCGGATGCTTAACCAACTGAGCCACCCACGTGCCCGGGGAATATTTTCTGATTGGGCTGTCATAGCTGTAGAAAGTCAATTAAAGTGAATGTATTATCCTTCAGAAAGTGATGATCAGAATTCTCATTGGACCAAAGTGAATATACCTGTTGGCTTTACATCACAGTTGGATGGGATTCCAGGTCTTCTTCCCTTCTTCATTAAATAACCAGGTTCTCAAACACGAGCCTGCCATGCTACTTACATTATAGTAAGAGCTCGTTTCATAGTTAAGTCATCCATGGCGAGTATTTTTGTTCCAGCGTGCTTTTGGTGCTGACATCTGACCTCTGTTTATACCTCAGGTCTCACCTCAGCAAAGTGACCAGAATCCTGAATTTCTGATGTTGTAGGTCAAATCTTAAGGAAACTACAGTTTCTCTGAACCATTCAAGCCTAAATACAGCATACGGTTGGGGAGACAAAGGTCAAAAAAAAATTAAAAAAGGAAATGAAGTATTCAGTTACAATACAAGAAAGCTCCAAAATGCCACTGGATTCACTCCCTTTGTTACAAAGGTCATTATAACTTCGATGGCATTTCCACTAACTGAGGGCTTTGAAGCATTTTCCACCCTGCAATAGAAAGCTTGTACAATGGGAACTAGTGGGTTTGGTGCCCTATAATCACCCTATGAGAGTTTGTTGAGGTGGTGCCACGTGTTCCTAATTCCATGCAAGGGAAGTAAACATGATGTTTGCATAAATTTGAAAAACAGATAATACGGGAGCCTGTAAGAACAAATAGAGCGACAAAGTGAATCATTTAAGTGTAAAATTCTTTAAAGAATCTCAGGAATCGTAAGCCCCTGTTCTGTGATTTGTTAGTCATTTATTAGGATGAAAAGCCAGAGTCCTTACGCAGGGGGAATCACAGGAGCAGATCATGAAAAATGAACTATAATAACTTATTCATTCTGGGATGGAAGTGTGCCTAAGGTTCATTGAAACATATGTAGAGAAAATTATTCTTCCTAGGAGGATGAAATCAGAGAAAGTGACATCTGGATTAGTCTAGTAAGATGTGTAAGATCGACAGGAATGCTAGCATAAAGTTGTGTGCCTTTAAAGAAACAGGTGTGAACACATCGTGGAGGGTCTTACATACATTTACTTCTTATCTTCATGTTGGGTCCATACAGCACATTCACCTTGCTTTCACATGGACCACCTCATTTGTTTCTGAGTGCAGCTCAGGGGGGCGGTGGCCATGTGGTATTTTATCATCACAGATACCATCCATGGTATTTATAGATGAAAAAAACTGGTGTGCAGGGAGGGTTTGTGATTTCTCACAAAGTTTTAGTAAGTGAGCAAAGAAGTGGGACCAGAAACAGTGCCTTTTGCCATGTTGAGGTTGGCTGTTTTTTTCCACACTCCACCCACTGTATTCAATTTGTATTTCCCCCCAGGAACTGTGAGATACAGTTAATGACACAACTGATCTCACTGACATACTACAAAGTGAAGCAGAAAAGCAGCAAGTAGCAGAAAAGAAGTCAAGTAGAAGTATATTTTGTTGCCATTGAGAGTATTAGAAGGGAACATAACTTGGTGGCCATAAACATAAAACAATTGATTCTAGACATAATTAATACTAGACAACAGGTTGTTTCCCTGCCTTTTTTGTGTGTCTCTATTGAATTAAAACTTATGTAGAGAAACGTGCACAGATAGGTGTTGAATTACGTAAATTTTCTCTAAGTGAGTACACCTGTGTGATAAGCAGTGCAGTCAAGAAACAGAACATGTAAGTGTGGGACTTTGGCTCAGGTCACGATCTCATGGTTTGTGGGTTCGAGCCCCGAGTTGGGCTCTGTGCTGACAGCTCAGAGCTTGGAGCCTGCTTTGGATTCTATTTCTCCATCTCCCTCTGCCCCTCCCCCCTCGTGCTCTCTCTGTCTGTCTCTCTGTCTCTCTGTCTCTCTCTGTCTCTCAATAATAAATAAACGTTAAAAAATTTAGTAAAAAAAAGAAACAGAATATGACTGGCAACCTTAGATGTTCCCCCTTCTACTCACCAAGACACCGTCATTTTACTAACTTCTCATAGTCAACCTGTTTTTGAATTTTATGTAAATAAGATCATTCGTAAGTCTTCGGGTATCTGGTCTCTTTTGCTCAACATTGTGTGTGAGATTAATTCACATTGTTGCTTGTAGTTGTGCTTCATGCATTCTCATTGCTGGTTAATACACCGTTGCGTGAATATATTACAAGTTATTTCTCTTCCTACTGTGATGAGCCCTTGTGTTGGACTGTGAATAATGGCATTAGGCACACTGTAGTGCTATCTTCTGTTTTACCTAATTTAAAAATTTTATAGAAAGAGCTTTATGAGGTAAGTTAAAAAAAAAAGTGAACTTTGTTACATTTTTTATAAGTACTTCAGAAGTGGGAATAGAAAGGGAGGTGATAAAAAGAAGTATAAAGAGAAAGGAGAAAAAACTGGGGTACTATTGGCAAGGTTCTCCCTAACTTACAAATATTATGGTAATTGTGATAATGATCATTATGGTCATTATAGTAACAAGTATTGAGCACTTGGAGGGTACCAGGAAACTAAATGTTTCATGTCTGTCGTCTCATTTAGTCCTCAGAATAGTTGTGTGAGAATTTTATAATAATCGTGTTTTATGGAGGAAACAGAGGTCTGCATACATCAAGCCTACTTGCTTAAATCACACAGCTAGGAAGGGATGGAATCAGAATTGGAGTTCTACGATCTGTCTCATAATTCAGTGAGCTTAACCACTATCTCTTCTTAAAATGCAGGAAACTTTATTCCTATTTCACAGCTGAAGAAACTGGGTCAGGAAGGCAACTTACTCAAGGTCACAGAGATAGGAAGCTAGGATCCAAAAAGATTGACTTAGAAGTCCAGATTTTTTTTAAAGTGCTGAAACAGAAGAGGGGACAAGTGGAAAAGAGAATTAGGAATGACATCATTAAGCACATTTATAACTTAGTGTTCAACCTTGAAAAGAAACTTCACTCTTGAGTATTTAAAAATGGCAGAATTTAATACAGGGAGTACGTTAAGCAGGTGATGGTAGGGCCAAGACAAAAAGTGAATAGTACCATAACCCTGAGATTAGCATTAATAGGGAGACCACCACCATTTTCCAACTGGCAGCACAAGAGAAGTAAATAGCATTGTGCCTCAAGAGTCTGGGTGTCTGATACAAGCTGGAATCACAGGGGCTAGTTTGGTGCAATAGGATGGAAATGATCAAACATAAAACTGGACATCCTGGACGGAAAAGACTCAAGAGTTACCAGAGATGCCTCCAAGACTGAGGGAGGACTCTGGAGGTATAAGAGCCATATACACCTCTGTCCTAAGAAGAATATTTCAATAACTTACCCTACTAGTAGATATAGTAGTAGGAAGAAATAGTGAATGCAGACACAGAATCCTGCTCACCACCCCTAGAAAATCGGATGCACTGTCTTGGATGGGACCTCAGATTCTGCATTTCTAATGAGTTCCAGGTGTTGCTTATAATAACTGGCCTGTAGAAGGTACTAGAGTAGTACTGTTTCAGCATTTAAATACAGACATTTACTTATCAAATGAATCATCCAACTGTTCCATCAGAGGATCCTCTCATCACTAGAATATGGTGGATATTAATACATCCAATATTATATCACCTACTCTCACTATAGCATCCCACACCTCCCAGCATGCACACCTAAGTGTTGGCATATGGTAGATGCACATTTATTTATTCAGTTACAGGTAAATATCGGTTAGCTAAAACCTCATTTCAGTAACATTTTTCACTGAAAAATGGAAACAAATCAACCATTATTTCAAAATCTTTTCATGAGTGTCTTAAGTAGTTAGAAACAGCATCTTTATTTTTCAGATTTTGATATTGTGGACACTGTGACATGATTATTTTTACACTGACCTAAATTCTTTTTTCTTTTTCTTCTTAAACATTTTTTATTTAAATCCAAGTTATTTAACATATAATGTAATAATGATTTCAGGAACAGAATTTAGTGATTCATCAGTTACATTTAACACCCAGTGCCCATCCCAAAAAGTGCCCTCCTTAATGCCCATCACCCATTTAGCCCATCCCCCCACCCAACACCCCACCAGCCACCCTCAGTTGGTTCTTTGTATTTAAGAGTCTATTATGGTTTGCCTCCCTCTCTGTTTTCATCTTATTTTTCCTTCCTTTCCCCTGACCTAAATTCTTCATTTAGGATTTGGCAAATGGATAGGCAAGTGTTGATTTTCAGTGATAGAGTAATGCTTCCCTGAAATACACCAGTACCAAATCTGCCAAATTTATTTAGTACTAGAAATCCATATGATGATTTTATTTATTTTATTTTGGAGCATGAACAGGGGAAGGCGGTGGGGAGAGAGAGAGAGAAAAAAAATATGAATATCTCAAGCAGGCTCCCATCTCAGCCTGGAGTCTGACGCTGGGGTCATGACCTGAGCCAAAATCAAGAGTTGTATGTTCAACCGACTGAGCCACCTAGGCACCCCCATATGGTAATTTTAAATGCTGCAGTTGTCACATTATTCCCTTTTTTTATACATAGTCAAGACTTCATTCAGGAATAAACACGTGTTGCCTAATTCCAACAGCCACTCAGACGTACACCTTCCGGAAATCTTTATATACACACACACCTTCTCCTCTCCTTTGAGTTTTCATTTTCTTGGTTTCTTTCACAGTGAGGACTCTAATCTCCTAGTCCTTCTGGAATGGCTCAGTATTTGTAAGTACTGATAGAACTTCTCTTGTCATTTGGTCAAACATCTTTAAAGTATATGAATTGACTTTGCATCTGGAGTTCCAGATGCAATTTCCTTTACAAATTAGGGTATTATTTCAGCTCTTTAATCATGTGTTCCTTTCCTAGGACTAACATCCATTTGTTTCCTGTTCTGTCTTCTCTGAGCCAAATTTCGAGTTTATTTTATGATTGTGCTTGAGAGCACAGGCATTGAAATATTTTTGCAACACATGTGTCATGCTGGAAATATTATGGCTTAATGTGGAATTATTTATTTTCAAGTTTAAGTTGTTATAGATGATGAACATTTAAAAAAATCGTATATCCCCAAATATAACCATTCTTTACTGAAATGTTAAATGCCAGTTCTTTTTTTGAGCCATGAAAAGTTCAGAAAAGTAAAAGAAAGCAGGGACTATGGTAAAATTCAGTTATCTCTTTCAAAAGTAATGTGAAAAATAGATGATTCAAGACTACAGGATATAAGGAAGACACTCGTGTAGAATGACTTTGAACTACTCCAGGTCACTAAGAGTTTAAAAAGAACTATAATTCCCATGCAAAGCCATGTTTGAAATCTAAGGAGAACAGAAGTCTCAGGAATGACTCTTCCTGTCTTTAGGCAAAAGATTACCTGGGCTAATTCACAGACCAGGCCCTCTTCCTACATAAAAAAAAAACCTGGAAGAAAAGACTCTGCAACTTTCTTTGCAGCCCTTAGTCTAATATTTGGGAGCCCCCACTGTTCCCCCTTTTTCACTGCACCTACATGAATTTTGTGTGTATATGCAAGGCTTGTGCTGACCATGCCTTATGTGCTTTGTATGGTTGATGCGGAGACTTCTACTTCCTCTTTACTTCTATAACATGGCCATATTTTTAAGGAAAAAATATTAAGACTGGGATTTCAAAATGTATGTGGAATAAACAGGAGAGAATATAGAGAAGTTGCATACAGTAACGAGAGCACACAGTTTTAAAGTAGGTGTATTTGAAGGCCAGATCCCTTCCCTCAAGGAACCAGAGACAATGACCAAGATACTTGGTGTGAATTTTGCTGCTGTTTCTGGTTTTTGCAACTGGAATAAGAGATGTAGATATTTTTTTAAAATAGGTATCTGCTCTGTCATGGTATATCTTTAGAATCTGGAAAAAAAATGGGGGGGGGGGTATAAATTTGGCAGCTCTGTCTTGTAGGCAGTCTGCATGCTGGTCACCTCAACAAAGTCATTCCTCACTATTGTGTAGAGGAAATAGTGGACACAATCTCCCAGAGTTGAAAACCAGTTGAGAAGTTTGAGAAGAAAACATGGGATAAGCTTGAAAGCCTGCCTCAGCTGTTCAAGTCTTGCTGTGAGTCCTGTCACTTCTTATTTTACATACACTTTTCCCCCCACTCTGGCATAGATCTGACTTCTCTTTAGAGTTGGGTTGTAAATTCTATGAGTGAGGGAACTCTACCTGGTTCTACAGTCTGTATGCCCATCATAGAAGATACCATCTGGCATAAAACAGAAATGTGTTTAAGGAATCAGTTAAGCAAAAGATAGAATTCAGGAACTAAAGAGATAGAAAAAATTTTACTTTTTGTATCTACTTCCCTTAAATGCTAGAGTTTTCCTTTTTAGAACAATGATCACCACATTTTTTTAAATGAGATATTCGTGGAACATAATCACTTTTTAAAAACTACAATTTGGTGGCTTTTAGTGTATTCATGAGGTTGTACAACCATCCCCACTGTCTTAATTCTAAAACCTTTTCATCAATCCAGAAAGAAACCCTATATATATTAACAGTCACTCAAATTTCCCTCTCCTCCCTTACCCCCTGACAATCACTAATCTATGTATTTGGATTTTGGTTTCATATTAACGGAATAATGCAATATATGGCCCTTTAAATATGGCTTATTGATTTTTAAGGCTCATCAAGATTGTAGCATGTACCACTTAGTGAAAAGGCTACTCTTTCCTCATTGAATTCTCTCAGCACCATTGTTGAAAATAAATTGGCCATAAATCTATGGGTTTAGTTTTGGAATCTCAATTTTATTTCATTTACCTATTCGTCTACACTTATGCCATTAATACAGTCTTTATTTCCATAGCTTTGTAGCTGTGAAATCAGGAAATGTGATCCCTCCAACTTGGGTCTTCCTTTTCAAGATTGTGTTGCCAATTAGGGGATTCTTGTATTTCCATGTGAATCTTGGGATCAGTTGGGTCAATTTCTGCAAAGAAGTGAGCTATGATTTTGAAGGAGAATATTTTAAGTCTGTATATCAATTTATAGAGTATTCCCATTTTAACAATAGTAAGTCTTCCAACCTATAAACGTGGGATATCTTTACATTTACTTAGGTTATCTTCATTTTTTTAAATGAGAGTCTTCAGTCTTTAATGTACTAGCTTATACTTCCTTTTGTTCTACTTATTACTAAATAACTTGTTTTTGATGCTATTATAAATGAAATCACTTTCATAATGTCATTTTCAGATTTATTGCTCACATGTTGATATGCAATTGATTTTTGTATATTGATTTTGCATCCTACAGATGTGCGGAATTCATGTCTTAGCTATTATGGGAGGTGAATTGTGGGTGTATTCTCTTTCTTGCCTAATTGCCCTGGCCAGAACCACCAATACAATGTTTAATAGATGTGGTGCAAGCATACATCCTTGTCTTGTTTCTGTCTGAGCACAACTTCTTAGAAATCAACACCATCTACATTTACCCCACCCTTTTTTTAAGTTCATCACACCAAACTTTTCCCAGCCAAACTTTTAATTATAACTTCTGATGCATAGCAACATTCATTTAATAGCATTGAGGGGGAACGTACGATAAAATGCAAAACATATAACTTGTCTTTCAAACGCAACTCTTACTAGAGAAGAGAATGCCTTCTCACAGAGGGCAAAAAATGATAAATGTGAGAATTCAGCGTAAAATTGTATGAGCCTTCACATGACAGAAGACATTCCGTAAAAAATCATAGAGGGCACTGAGGAGATGTTTGATTTGGGTCTAATAGAAAAGGCAATACTAGGAAATAAAATGATGGCGAACTTAGGTTTTTAAGTGAGGTAAAAAAAATGTGTACAAAACATAGCAGTGGGAAACCATGAAGTATGTTTGAAGACATATAAATCAGGAAGCTTAAATTGTCATAAATGAGGGTCAGTAGTTTCCGGGATCATGAAGGGAATCATTAACAAGGATGTTATTTAAAATAATTTTTAAATGGTGGGATTTATATAAATTTTTGAACTGGAGTGATAATATCTAAATTGCAATAGTATTTAATATGCACAAGGCACTATTCCATATATTTGATGTGTGTAGCAGAGGCTTTTAATAAGCATTCACCTCTTTCCGTCAAAGGCTGCTTTTGGAGAATACCTCTGGTTGTCTATACTTGAACTCTTGAGGGCGCAGGAACTCACTAATTACATGTGCAGGACAAAACAGAAATTTTGGGTAGTAAATGACTCTGGAAGCATACTTCAACCAATGGCAGATAAAAAAAAATTTCGTAGATACTCCGTCATCCTTGCCCTTGGTCAGAAAAACTCTCAGTTGGGTTCCATACTGTCTCCTAGTGGAATGAAGTTGTAGTTGATCACATCAGTGGCTTGCCTGATATCATGCCCTTAATCTGCCTCCCTCTTTTATGTGGTTCACTCTCTCATTCTTCTGATATTTTTCTTAGAATCATTTCCCAAATAAACTCTTTGCACTTGAATGTATTTCTCAGGGTCAATTTATGGTAGAACACATCCTAGAAAACATGTGTCATTTCCTTTATTACAGTAACCCTCCAAGTGTCTTCATTCTATAGAGGAGGAAGTCAAGGTATAGAGAAGTTTGGTCATTTGTTCAGGACACAGAAAATGGCATACAAAATTCAAACCTAGACTGTCGGTCTCTTAACTTCTATTAAATAAGAGGCCTTCTTCCCTCACACTGATAGAGTAATTCACCAGCTGCATTTTTTACATTGCAGTGGCTCCCATGTCCACAGATTGGGGATGGATAACCAGGTTGTGTGTGTGTGTGAATAACAGTGCATTAAACAGAACCAACTACAGAAGCTCACAGAGAAGCCATGTTTTAGCAGCCCCTCCCAGAATTTACTGCTGCCCAGCAGATCTGTGGGGGTGAGTAGGTATGTGGGGCAGGGTGTATCATAAACCATTTTTGTTCCTCATGCAAACACAAGTGGCTGAATCCAAAGACGTTCCTGTTTCTCTGGATGGTAACTGAATTGTATTGAGATCGTTCCCACCACTACTTGACCTTGTCAGTTTCACGTTTTGCACCCACTTTTGGTGAGTCCTTGCTATAGCTTGGCCTTCTGACTTAAGGAAATTACAGATACTTGGGAGCCTTCAGGCCAAGGAGGTGTGAAAATAGAACGGGTGGTGAGAATCATAAACTCAGGGAGAACCAAGTTTTGGGAGCTAAGGCTCCTGAATGTGTCCACAATTACTAATTGTGGCCACAATTAGTACTAATGTGTCCACAATTACTAATTCTCTGTACACTTAGATCCTGTTATTGGCTTGTGTATTGAGGGCAAACAATCCAAGCCTCACAAATAGGCATGAAAACTTACTGTTCCTCATAAGTTAAAGAATACTGTCATTATCTTGGTCAAGTTAACTTGACATATTTGTGTTACGGATTACTCATAAGTAAAGAGGACAATTAAATGTCAGCTGCTGTTGTTGAAACATGTAAGCATTTGATGGACTTTTGTTCAAGCATTATAAGATAGGGAAGAAAGCACTTTTTTTTTTTTTCTTGGAGCAGCATTTCTCAGAAAGGATTCCTCTCAATATCAGTCCCAGGAGATAGTAGGAGAGAAAAAGATTCTGGGGTCAAATAAATTAGGGAAGTGCTGCATATACTATAACCTTTTCTGGAGTGTTCATTTCATAATATACATGAACACAAAAGAGTTTGTAAAAAGTCCTGCCGAGAAGAAACCACTTAACTGAGTATTTCCCAAATGTGTTTGACTACAGAACATTTTATTCACCTAAAAGCCATTCACATTCCACAGGACTCGTTTTCTGTGCATGTATTTTCGGAAACTATTCCAGAGCAAAGAAAGGATTGGGAGTTTTCTTTGAAAACAAAACAGAAAACAAACGGAATGTATTTAAGGTTTGAGCTGTGAAGCATGTAAGCATAATTTGGTGGCTGCAAATGATTAGGAAAATGGTTTAATGAAAAACAGAGAAGAAGAAGTGAGAAACTATCTGAGTAATTTTCTTGCAGCCGCATCTTGGTTTCCTAGAGTGCCATGTTGGTCCTGCTTATTTGACCAGATGTCAGTGCTTCCCTCATTGGTGTCCTGCTTGTCCTGGTCCTGTTCTTGCTCCCCAAGGCCCCTATTTACATAGCAGAATAGTGTTAGAAAGCAATGGATTATTTACTGTTGAATTTGGAGAACAGACAGAAGGGTAGGTTTTTATCATGAATCCCAGCAAACAGTTTTATTATTCCAGAGCTTTTAGTTTGTGTCCTCACGGGGGGATTCTTTACCCTTCCCTTCCAGTCTTCCATTTCTTCCTTGCTAGATCCTCCTAGAAAGTTTGAGATGTCTTCCCTGTACCATGTTACAGATTCTGCGCTCTCCTGCTAGTACTACAGATGTGTATCCTCTGGTCCACCTATGAACTTAAATATTGGAAGCACCTCTGGTTACCATGATGCTCCGTGATACAGGCAGAAGATTGTTTCTTTTGTTTAATTTAGCAAGTACTTTCGGTTCTCAACCCCATTCAGCTTATTCAAGTGTTTGTTGTTGTTGTTTTTCTCCAAAACACTCACAACAGTGTACTCATTTAGCATTCTAGTGAATGAAATGTCCTCATTAATTTATCTTTAAATTAAGAGCTAATCATGTTCTACAAGTTTATTATTGCTCTCTCCAATTCCTTGACAACAAGGTTTTTACATTACTTATTAATAAAATAAAATTAAAAGTGTGCTTCAAAACTTTGGTGTCTTAAAGTATTCTCTCATTAAAATTTGATAACTAAAAGTATCCCTAGGGTATCCCTCTTTGGGATTTTACTGAGATAGGACTCCTAATAGAGTATCTTAAAAATAATTCTTTTCCAGGTATCTATAACAAACATTTGTATTTGTGTTTTGTCTCTCATGGTAGAGAGCTATCATTGGACATCTCAAAATGCAAAGACCAAGCAAATGCAAACATAATCCTTTTAAAAATCAGGAGCTTCGTCAAAATGTTCATTAGAATAAAGTCCAATTGCTAATACCTAATTCCTTCTACCATTAACATTGCCATTGTTAAAACCGTAATAAGATGCTTATGTGAAGCAAAAATAATATCACATCCTCTTAGATACATGACCTTTGTGAATGAGAGTTGTACAATTAAAAACTGTTTTCTATGGCACCTATTCATTTAAAACATCATCTACTCTGTTGGTACTCTATTACTAAATAATCTTCCTCAGCCATACCTAACCAGCGTTTCTGGCATGAAAATGGGGCCACATGTGGACTTATATATTTATGAGACATTACATCAGAGTTTGTTTAATAGCCATTAGAATAATAACATTATCAAGTATTTTCTTTATTTTTTGTTCTCCTGTGTAAACCTAGTTTATTTTATTCCTAAATGGGATCTGCTTTACCATAAACCAGTTGGATTAACACCATTTGTGAAGCCATAGGAACCAAACTTCAGTGACAGCAAATTTAATAGGATTGCTTTTAAAAATGGAAAGTGACTTTAAAAATGGCATAAAGAAGGCATGACACAAATGTGAATTGGGACACATCTTCACTAGAGGCTTGCATAAGTATTTAGATTTCTGATTTCCAGATGTCAAACCGGTAATATATTCCTTTCAAAATTGTATTATAATTACCAAATGTGTCAGTCACTCTTGGCAGCTGGTGGGTAGGTACACTGCATTTGGATCTAACTTCTGATAAATATATGGTGTGAATAATTATGCATTATATGGGGATTGAGTTTTTCTAAAACTTGCCTAGTTTTCTTTTCCAGAAAATTACTGGGGATGGATTTAAGAATGGGTTTTCTTTTGGATCATATTGATGAACTGGATAATATTTTAACTCTACAGTGCTATACAGAACTCATTTCTAATGGTTTATATTTTATACACTACATCAGAGCCAGGTATACAAATGCAAGATGAATATTAGATAGGATCTCTGTTTAAAAAAATAAAAATCTCTCTTGATATTCTCAGTCACTGTCTTGAGCATGTTAATCCCATGATTGTTCCTCCTGAGATTCGTTACCTGTCCATTCACACTTTCGCTTGTACCAGAAGGAAAATGCATCTTAGAATATTTGGGGAGAAGATATGATAATGTACTTCTCATTGTGAAAATGAAAAGAATAGGGATGATTTCTCACTGTCCCTTCTATTTAATTGAGAATGTGGAAGTCCTAGGTACCTGCCCTTGTGTTAGGACTAGAAAATGTTCTTCATGGAGCTTTAGAGTGCTTTTGTTACTGCCGCACACCAGGCAGGTATGGGTGTGAGTAGCATCAAGTTTTTTCAGTGTCCCCACTTCCCAACTTATGAAATACTTAAGTATTTAGTTTGGTAGGTTTTTCTTCCGTAGAAATAATCTCTAATATATATTTCCTTAATCATACCTTACTTTTTTGCTTCTCCTGATGTCCTTAAACAGGTCAGCCCAATAGCCATGTGGCTTTTAAACCGTGAGTTCTGGGGCGCCTGGTTGGCTTGGTTGGTTAAGCGTCTGACTTCGGCTCAGGTCATGATCTCACGGTCCATGAGTTCGAGCCTCGTGTCGGGCTCTGAGCTGACAGCTCAGAGCCTGGAGCCTGTTTTGGATTCTGTGTCTCCCTCTCTCTCTGCTCCTCCCCTGTTCATGCTCTGTCTCTCTCTGTCTCAAAAAGAAATAAACGTTAAAAAAAAAATTAAAAAAAAAAAAGTGAGTTCTTCCCTAGCATCAAACTGAGCTACATCTTGAATGCTATCCTGCCATTCATTCTGTTTCCTGATTTGTTTCTGGAATCCTTGGAACCTGATCCCTGGGATTATTTCCTGACCACAGCTTTCTACTTATCCTCTTAAAGCTGGTAATCGATGTTATTCTTTTAATATTAGACCTCATCATCTCTATTCAGTTAGGCATAAAGGCCAATTCCCCATGCTGGGGTTATTTCCCAGGAAGAGTAGCCAACAACAACAAAGCAAACATACTTCCTCACAAGGCTCCTTCGAAAGTCTGCACCAAAGTGGGGTTCTGTTGAATCAGGGGTCGTGTGTGTGTGTGTGTGTGTGTGTGTGTGTGTGTGTGTGTGTGTGACAGTTTTGTCATCAAACTCTGATTCTTTGATTCTTTACTTCTAAGTACCAAAGCTCATACCTCCTATTTTCTGCTCCTCTTAATTCAAAGTAGGCTTTAATGGTTCCATTGGTATACAAATTGGAGTTGTGTATGGCAGTGATGACTAGTTAGTTATAAATTGTATAATATTGTGGCAAGAGATCAGATTTGGGGTTAGAAATTATGAAATTTGGGTCTGGATTATTGCTTTATAGTCTCTGATCTTGGGCAAATCATTTGAACTCTTTCAATCTCATCTATAAAAAGAAAATGTTAACAACAGTGACAGTAATACCTAACTTGCAAAATAGTTGTGAGGAATCAAAGAAAATTGTTTTTGTTTTTAGAAAATTTATTTTTAATCGTGAAAACAATTATTGACAATTCTAAACTGATGGCTTTTATTTTCCATTTACTTCACCTTCTAATTGGCGACAAGGGACCATCTTGTGGTTTCTGTGAGGTACATCCTTTAAGTGCCTGCTAACTCGTGATCAGACCAGAAATATCTGAAAATATTGCCCTTTCTGTTCTCAGTTGGGTGAGTTCTGTAACTCCCAGCCTGTGCAGGTGAGGGTCCCTACATCCTGGATAGGTAGTGACATAGCAAGACTTCAAATGAAGGTACAAGGAGATACAAGTATGGGAAGTCACCTCTTGTTATGGAAAGACAACAAGCCTTAGAATCAGACAGACCCTAAAGTGAAGATTGTCTCTACAAGTTTACTGTATAATCTTAAGACTTGCTACTTAACCAGCTTCAACCTGTTTCCTCAGTGATCAAAATGAGGAATAAGATCCATTTGTAAAGTAGCATATTGAACAATTAGCCCATGGTAGATAGAATTATTCGCATTCATGGAATGCTTCTATAAGAGTTTGTGAAAAGTTTTCTGGCTTAGCTTCATGAGAGGTGTTTAACTTTGAGGTATGATAAATGCAACAGGCAGCCCAGAGGGCTCTCATACCTAACATGTTGCTTTCTCTAATACACTCAGGAATACTCCCTCAGGGGGAATGTGAAATGATTCAACCAAGTGCTTAGTGTGTGGAAGGGCTTTAATGTTCCTTTTTAGATGGATGTGAACCTGTACTTAACCTCACCAAAGGAATAAAGAGAGTATCATTCAGGTTTGGGGGAGCCTACATAGGGCAGGAATTTGGCAGCAGAGATCTTCCAGAAACTTCTAAAATCCTTGGATGCAGGAGACCACATACTTTTAACTTACAGGGGACAGAAGAAATAAGGGAAACTTCTTAATGGCCTTAAAATCTTAACTAAATGAGGCTAGACTTGGAGGCAGAAAATCTAGATTTTGAATCTTACTGCTTCCAGGTTGTATGATCTTGGGCATGTCTCTTAAACTCTATGAATTTACAAAGGGAAAATGGCACTACCACTAATAACAATAATAAAATCACTAGTAAAAATACTAACTCATGAACTTTGTTGTGAAGATTAAAATATCTGAGGTATTTAAAATTTCTATTTAATAGGGATAAAAAATTATTGAAAACAATAGTATACATTGAGAGGTCTTAATTTTTGCTCATTTCATGCCCTCTTGTGATAAAGAGAACAGCATTCCTGTGAACCAACTCCCTTTTTATTCTCTCCCATTGCTGGGTGTTTGCTGTTGTATTGTTGCTATAAACATTCTTATGCATGCTTCCCAGAAGCCATGTGCTAATTTTTCTCTAGGTTACTGCTTTCATCAGGGTTCCATCAGGAAATCAGAAGCCTCTTAATGCAATATAAATATGAGGGTTTAATACAGGAGAGTAGGGTCTTACACAGTCATTGTAAGGACAGGCACTGAAAACAAAGTACATTAGAGAATGAGCTATGATAAAAAAAATTTTTCGGAGAGATTTTCTGGCTTCTTGGAATTTGAGATTATCAAGTCTTGAATAGATATTTGTATATCTGGCTATATATGGCTAAATTTCAAAAACCGTGTTGGAAGAAATGTAGTGCACTCATGGGCTGAGACTCTAAGAAAAAATGAATCACTATGCAAAAAAAAATCAGTATGTAAAAATAAACTGTTGAATATACATGATCTAAATGACAAAGCAAATGAGATGGTATCCATAGAAATCAATTTGTTTTTATAGTTAAATTTTCAATTAAACTTTACTCTTTTTTTTAAGGACAATAAAAGGATGAAAGGAGGGACTATTTAACCAGAGGTGACTATAAGAGCTGTGGAGACAGCTGAAGGGCTTGGGACGGCTTTATAAGAGATAAGTCATGGATTTGAGTCCTGATTCATCAATACACAACCACCCTACTTTTTTAGAAAATAGTATCACCTCTCAGTATCCAATTTTCAACCTTAAAAGATAGGTACAATATCAATTTATTTTTTATTATAGCAAGAACATTATTGGTAAACTTAGAGTAAAAAGCACAAATTGTTATGTAAAATAAAAATATGACTAAAACAAAAGCTCCAATTTCATACAATAATGCAAGGACTAGTCAATAGGACCTCTTAATTATTTTAGTATCAAGAAGGACCAGGCGGGGCGCCTGGGTGGCGCAGTCGGTTAAGCGTCCGACTTCAGCCAGGTCACGATCTCGCGGTCCGTGAGTTCGAGCCCCACGTCAGGCTCTGGGCTGATGGCTCAGAGCCTGGAGCCTGTTTCTGATTCTGTGTCTCCCTCTGCCCCTCCCCCATTCATGCTCTGTCTCTCTCTGTCCCAAAAATAAATAAAAAACATTGAAAAAAAAATTAAAAAAAAAAAAAAAAAAAGAAGGACCAGGCTTTTAGCTTGAAGCAGGAAGTAAAAAAAAGATGAAATGGAGAATATGGGGCTACTTGATTCTTAGCATCTGTCTCTTCTGAAACGAGACTTAGCTTTAAGTTCAAACGGATAAAGCAGGATAGTTAAGACAGATTTGAAGCCTAATATTTGTGAAGACATAATGACTTTGCATTTTGCAAACATTTACTTAATGCCTATGATTTGCTAGACTCTGTTAGGCACTGGGGATGAATGGGTGAACAGCGCAAAACAAATCCTCGATCTTACAGTCACAAGGTCCTATGGGAAGTTCATAGGATAGTCTGTTGCTGTTTTCAAAGGAATTATGTCTGGGGCGCCTGGGTGGCTCAGTCAGGTAAGTGCGGACTTCCGTTCAGGTCATGATCTGACGGTTGGTGAGTTTCGATGCCCACATTGAGCTCTCTGCTGACAGATCAGAGCCTGGAGCCTGCTTTGTATTCTGTGTCTCCCTCTTTGTCTATCCCTCCCCCACTTGTGCGATCTCTCTCTCTCAAGTAAATAAACGTTAAAAAAAATAATAAAAAGGGAATTATGTCCTAGTATATATTAGGTAAAATTGAACAGACCTTTCAACATAGTAACTGAACACTAGTTTCATGTTGAATGAATTAAGAATTGGATCAGTGCTGAGTATTTAAGAAATTTTTAAGAATGGTAGGACCTCTGGATGGAAATGAACAAATACTAGCTCTTGATTTAGTTTCAGTTCTTTATTTATACAATAGGGATGAGTCTTCAAACTGCCCCAAATATTTAAATATCTCATTGTATCCTTGAAATGAGATGGGAAAACCGTGAGATACATAGATGTGTAATCTACAAATTCTTGAATTATGATTTGGAAGTGATAATGATTAGATTAAAAAATTTCAAAGGAGAATTTTTATGAAAATAGGTAGCCTTTGCCTTTGGTTACATTTATTCCCCAATTTTTTAAAGAGTATATTTATTTATTTTGAGAGAGGGAAGCATGGAGGGAGAGTGTACACATGGGGGGGGGTCAAAGAGAGCAGGGGAGGGAGGGAAGGAGAGGGAGAGAGAGAGAGAGAGAGAGAGAGAGAGAGAGAGAGAGAGAGAGAGACGGACCAACCCAAGCAGGCTACATGCTGTCCGTGCAGAGTCTGATGCAGGGCTCAATCTCAAAAGCAGGAGATGAGATAAGATGAAGACATGAGCAAAACCAAGATTTGGACTCTTAACCAACTAAGCCACTCTGGCACCCCCATTTAGTCCTAAATTTAACCAATAATTTAAATGAACATATAGGCACATTTATTAGATTTTAGGTGACATTTACATAAACTGTAAATAATACAGTTCATTAAGAAAAACTTTGTGCAAGTATCTAAACAAAAAATGATAAACTGAATAAAACAAAATATCTAAAAATAGCTGCAAATTTCTAGGTTCAGGACAACCAACCTGCACAAGAACCCACAGAAGGAAATCTGACTCTATCTGGTTACAGAAAATAACTTAGCAAGTTACTGAATACTTACTATTTGCAGAACTGCTACATTTAGTAAATTCAAAAGTAAACACTATGGTGTAGCTTTCAAGAAAATGAATATTTTATGCTGCATTAATAGATGTGAAGTTATTCAGGACAAATGTATAATTTAGTTTTTTGTTCTTAGGAGAAAATAGAATTCTGTCACTTGGAGGTATTCTGTAGTAAGAGGAACAAGATAAGTTGTTTACTTCATGTTAGAGGAGAAAAAATTGAAGTCAGATGGGTTAACTAAATAAGCTAGATTATGTTAATCTTGTGGCATAAAGACAACATTTAGCCTTTTTTTTAAGCTTATTTATTTGGGGGAGATAGGGAGAGGGAGGAAGGGAGGGAAGGGCAGAGAGAGAAGCCCAAGCAGGCTCTACACTGTCAATGCAGAGCCTAGTGCGGGGCTTGAACTACCAACTATGAGATCATGATCTGAATCAAAGTCAGATGCTTAACTGACTGAGGTGCCCAGGTACCCCAACTTTTTTAGCCTTTTAAGTCAGGTATCAAAAGTGGAAGCTTTTAGGATACCATGTCAGTGAGCCTGGACTTAAGGTAAGGTTTCAGCCCTTGTATGACATTGGAGCTCTCCATGAGTAATCAAGGACAAGACTAGTCTAGGTTCTGGAAAAGTATGTTAGAGATTGTGGGAAACCAGGACTTCTGGCAAGACTGAGTTGCTGGGGCTCTTGCCAAGGACCACCATATGCTAAGATCATAGCAGTGAAACTAATCTCAGACCTCACCTCCTAATAGGCGTGGTGCTCTTAAGATGTTGTCTGTCTTGGTTAGGGTTGGATGGAGGACACTGAATTTGTGTATATTTAGCCTCAAGGACTCCATCTGAGTGGGAAAGGAGAAAAGGAGCTGTTCACATTCCTGATCAAGCATTAAGTGGCAAGATGCTCTTTTGGGATTTATTCAAGTAGGAGTTTTATGACTACAGAGCTTGAGTTTGGAGAAATGATTGTTGAATTTATGAGCATTTGGACTAGATGGATATTAAGACACCATTCAACTGCATTCCATGATTCCATACTCAACGTATAGGTAAGCCTAACTCTATTGATGCCTTTTATTTGCCTTTATAGTTTCTCTTTGTCCTGGGGACTTTGCCAGTACTTTGAGACAAATCATTTCATAAGCACAAATGCAGGAGAAGAGTTTTTCCTTTTTTTTTTCCTTTAGAGAGATACAGATGACCTACAACATTTGGCAAGCACATGGTTTCTGGCACAAAGTAAATTCAAAGAGGTTTTGTGAACAGTAAAATTCAGTCAGTTGGGAATGAAGAACAATATACTTTAAAGAATACCTAAAAGCCAGATAGAAAGGAGGCAATGGGATAGTCTATTGATCTCCTTGGTACACACAGCTGTGCTCAGAACAGGTACCATGAGGGTAGTGGGTCTGAGAGGATAAGGCTGCTCTCCTTTTATTGAGCAGTTCTATGGGGAAGGTCAAAAATGCTAGTAAGACAGCAAACACCTGAGTCAAATTGTATAGGCAACAAGGGCTTGTTCCTGGATGCTAATGAATGTTATTACAGAAGATGGCTAAAATGAGAATATTACCCACTAATTAATAGGATATGCTGAAACATACCACAAGGGAGGAATTGCCTGTGCTAAATAGTATAAAAGAGATGGCCACTGGCAAATGGTTCCTGGTAAAGAGTTACCTACATTATGTATAAACTCCAGGAGATATGGCTTCAAGCGTGCCATGAATCTTTAATTGAGAGAACATCATTTGCACAGGATAAAATGTGATGGTACACCCATATGTCTTTTTTTATTATTATTACCTACACAGAACGTTGATTGTGAACCATTTGAAGAGAATATGTTGCACTAACTTGTTATGATCAGATCAGCTCAGTGATGTATGTGTCTGAATTTGCTACAGAAGTCAGCAGGTTATCTCTGTTCTCCATTATCACCTTTGACTGTAGTCTAATTGCTAGCTGCAGTTACGTGGAGCTTAAACTAGGTTGATTCATTGCTGTAATTCCCAGAAAAGCCAGGAAAAATCTATTTCAATGATTTTGGAAGTGGGACCTAACTTTTCTTCATTGTAAATTCAATTTTTATTAGATTTACCTAAAAAGTTGAGAGAGGGGGAGAAGATGGTCTTGGTAGGATAGAGGAACTAAAAATGGAGAAAAAAAAATTGCTGAATGGAAAGGATGTTGAGAGACTGATACAGCAGTTCATAGATTTATGCCTCAGACCTAAAACTCTAAAGTGTATTGAAGTAAATATACTAAAATATTCTAATGGTGATAAACTATGGAACTAACTTATTAGTAATTGTAAAAAGAACATGTATCTTTCTCTTATTCTTTCAGATTCCAAATCCCTGTGGTGACATCTTCTAATTTGATGCTATTGTTTGGTTTTTGTTTGTTTACCCTATACAATTAACTGGTCCACTAGCTTCTATCTGTTTTTTTATGGTTGTTATTAAATGTTCTCTGGTTATTCTTTCTGTTGTCCCCTTAACCTTGTGCTTTTTATCTTCATCAACATCATCAAACTCCTTTTTTGTCAGTATTGATCAGAAGCTGCCCTTGCTCATCTTGCTTAACTTCTCATACCATTTACTTCTGTTTGTCATTCTTACCAGATCCTGTGGCTTCCATACCTATGTGCTCTTGAGTTGGGACTTCCTATATAGGAAGATCTATTATTTGCTTACTTTTAAAATACTGGAAGTTTTTACGAATCTTAGTCTCTCTCTTCTCAGGCTACAGAGTTTCTCTGAGAAAGCTCCTAAAATCCCCATGTCTTCAGTTATCTGTAGGAGAATAATGGCTGGTAAAAATTCGTCTCCAGATCACATCGATTACCTGACCTTCAGACTGGCATACGATCAGATTCATTTGGCCTGTGCTCAGACATCTGAAACTCATTTTGTTCAAAATTAAACGTCATCTTTTCCCCGTTTTGTTTATTCTCTTGGTTCCATAGCTAAGTGACTGGCTCCATGGTCTACTCAATGCTCAAGACCCAAATTTCAATGTCATCTATGAGACCTTCCTCTCTCTACAATGAACATCTAGTTATTTTACATTCTGTTAATTCTGTACCTCCTAACTCTGTCTTGAATTCTTCCATTTCTCCTGTTTGCCCTAAAAATGTTGGAGATTTCTGCAATAGTCTCTTAAATATTTTGCCTCCAATCTTACCCAAACTTAAAATAGCTCAGATTGCTGGATGATCTAACTCATATGCAAATCTAGAATATATTATTGCCCTGCTGCAAACCCTTCAGTGGATCCCCACACTCTCAGACTTAAGTTTACTGACATTGTCTTCAGCCTTCATTTTCACTCTGTTTAATTTTCAGTCTGGTCTTTTGCTTATTCCTTCCCTGAAAATTCAGTCACTCTGAATTTCTTAAAAACTTCAAATCATTCTCATTTCTGGTGCATTGTGCATGCTCGTTCCTGTTCCTGAATCACTCTACGTTGTCTTTCTTCTCTGTTCTTTCCACTCTTTGCCTGATCAATTCCTAGTCCTGACTCAATTCTTACCTTATGTGACATGTCTCTGATCTATTTTAGCAGTTCTTCTACATAAATTCTGTGTTATTTGCTTTATGCTATATTATAATTTCCTACTTACTCATCTATCCCTCTACTAGGATTTGAACTCCTTGAACTCAGGGAGTGTGCCTTTCTGCCCTTTCTTCAGTGTCCAGCTTAGTAGCCAATAAATATTTGTCGAAGGAGTAAATGTAAGCAGAGTCCTGACTGATCACAGCCTCCAAATTCAATGGATACTACTAGAGTTTTACCTACCATATCAAAATAATCTACATTTTAAACTGGAATTTAGAATGAATCTGTAATGACTCTACCTTCCAAATCTTACATCCTACTACTTCCCGACATATCATAAAAAATACTAAAGTAGTTGATTGGACATGATAACCATCAACATGAACTCTGGCCTTCAATTTCTATGTTACTTACTATTCTCTGGTGGTGATATGGTGATATATACCACATCTTTATCCATTCATCCATCGATGGACATTTGGGCTGTTTCTATACATTGGCTATTGTTGATAGTGCTGCTATAAACATGGGGTGCATGTGCCCCTTCAAAACAGCACACCTGTATCCCATGGATAAATACCTAGTAGTGCAATTGCTGGGTCATAGGGTAGTTCTATTTTTAACTTTTTGAGGAAACTGTGTGCTGTTTTCCAGAGTGGCTGCACCAGTTTGCGTTCCCACCAGCAGTGCCAAAGAGATCCTCTTTCTCTTCATCCTTGCCAACATCGGTTGTTGCCTGAGTTGTTAATGTTATCCATTCTCATGGGTGTGAAGTGGTATGTCATTGTGATTTTGATTTGTTTTTCCGCATACAGGCACATTTTAAAACACAATAATAAAGCAAAATCCCATTTATCAATCCTATCACTCAAATATTAGAACATTATCAACATCGTTCAGGACACTGAGCCCTCACTCAGATTGTAATTTACTTCCTCCTACCTCGGATGTAATTATTAACCTGAGTTTTATGTTTATTATTCTAGTGCTTCACTTTGTAATTTTTAAATATATGAGCATGAATCTTTAATGGATTATTTAGGTTTTTCATGTTTGGGGTATTTGTATAAATAAAAATATTAACTGTGTTCTCTTATGACTCTTTATTCTCAATGTTAGGTTTCTGGAATTCAGCAATGCTATTAGCTGTAGCTATAGCTAACTCATTGTCACTTTAAAATAATTCCATTAAAATGTAAATTATATTAGTATTTATATAAATGTGTGTGTGTATGTATATGTGTCTGTATGTGTGCGTGTGTGTGTGTATATATATATACACACACATATATATATATATATACACACACACACATATATATATATATTCCCCTCTTTCAGAATGTCTATATTCAGATCCATGAACAAAATTGTACTGTAATTTTTCTTTAAAATTTCCTTTTACTAGTGTTCTTGGGTGGCTCAGTCATTTGAGCATCTGACTTGATTTCAGCACAGGTCGTGATCTGAGGCTCATGAGATCAAGCCCCCATGTGTGGCTCCATGCCGAGTATGGATCCTGCTGGAGATTCTCTCTCTCCCTCTACCCCACTTATGCTCTCTCTCTTTCAAAAAATTTTTTTTTCTTTCCATTAAAAGCATATTTCATATACATATGAACATATATTATAAATATAAATATGAATGCATATTATAAATATAAATATGAATTTATATTATATAAATATACACATTTATATACATTTTTTCCATCCCTCTTTTGGAATGTTTGTATTCAGGCTCATGAGTATAATTGTTCTATAATCTTCCTTACTACAAGGTGTTTTTATTTTGATATTATCTCCTGATTTGGTGTCTGTTGTGTTAACCTTATACAGTGAGTTGGAGAATTATTTTTTTCCTGCTAAAAATAAAGGGTAATTAAGTTTGCCTCTAAAATCATACAGGTCTGGTGTTTTCATTTAGGATAGTTTTCAACTACAGGTTAAATTAATGGTTACAAGACTATTTAGGTTCTCTATTATATCGAGTCAGTTTTTATAATTTACATTTTTCTGGAAATTCATAAACATTTGAGATATTTATTCATAAGTGTTTCATAATATGCTTAATATTTAATCTCTACTGTATATTTTTATTACTACAGTTAAAGTTAGCCAAGAGGCTCATTTATTTTATTAGTCTTTTATTTTTTTTAAGTTTGTTTATTTTTGGCAGAGAGAGAGAGAATCCCAAGTAGACTCCATGCTGAGCCTGACAGAGGGCTCAACCTCACGAACCATGAGACCATGACCAGATCTGAAATCAAGAGTCAGATTCTTAACTGACTGAGCCATCCAGGCGTCCCTATTAGTCATTTTCAACCAACCAATTTTTATTTTTGTTTTTCCTATTAATATAATGCAATTTCCTTTTTTTTGGATTTATTTTCTTTTATTTTCTTCTGGATAAATAAACTATTTTTGCCTGTCTGCTATCTTACGTTGGATGCTTGGCTCATTAATTTTCACACTATTTTCTAATATATATTTATAAACCTGTATGTTTCCTTTTAAAGACTACTTTATATCTCATAACTTTAATGTATGGTATTTTTCTAATGGTTCAGTGCTAAATATTTTCTTATTTATAAAGTCTTTAACATCAAACTATCATTTAGATGTTTTAAAAAAATTAGAATTAAAAAATAGATTTACAATCATGATTATTAATCATTAGTTATTAAGAATTTTAATAACTTTTCACAATATATACACTGTACTTAGAGAATATAGTCTGTCTTTTTAAATTTTTTTTAAATGTTTATTTATTTTAGAGACAGACCGAGCACAAGTAGGGGAGGGGCAGAGAGAGAGAGGGAGACACAGAATCTGAAGCAGGCCCCAGGCTCTGGCTGTCAGCACAGAGCCTGACACGGGGCTTGAACCCATGAACGATGAGATCGTGAACTGAGCCGAAGTTGGACACTTAACCTACTGAGCCACCCAGGCACCCCGAGAATATAGTCTTAATGATACTGATTTTAAAATTTTCTCACACTTTGTGGCAAGATAAATGTTTGAAAAATATTCTACTTTAGTCAGTGAGGCATGAATGGTTAGACTCGATGTTATACATGTTATTTAGTACAACCTTGTTCATTGTGTTGTTTTAATGTTCTAAATTTTTACTTGTTTAATGTCTCTTATTTTGACGTTGGATTTTTTTCTTGGGTTTGTGACTGCTTTTACGTAATTTATTTTGACCATGTTATGCTTATAGAAGTTTCAAATATCTCCCCTTCCTTTTAATCCTTCAGTGGATTAAACCTTTTATTAATGTATGTCGTGCTTATTTAAAGTACTTTTTGCTTTAATATCTATTTTGTCTCATTGTAGTAGAGCAAATATAAGTCGTCTTTTCTTATTTTACCCAGCATATCTTTTCCATTATTTTACTTTCAGTACTTTTGTGTTTTTAAAGATTACATGTATTCTTGTAAAGAACATGTAAATTATTATTATTGTTTAAATTTTAAACTAAAAATATGGTGATGGGAGATATATTAGATCATTTTGTCTTTGATTATGGATTTAAAAAAGGTTTCTAAAATGTTTTTGTGGTTTCTGTTTCTTCTGCTTTTTCTAATTGTTTTGTCTTGAATTTTAAGATTGGTTGAGTTTGTTGTTAAAATAGTGGTTGTGGTTATCATTTAATGTTTTCTTTATACATATATTTGTTTGGTAGTCACCCTGAAAGTTTTAACATGCATATTTGACTTAGATATTCTGGGGTCATTTTCCTTCTGCCTGAAGTATCTTTTACCATTTAGTAAGGATCTAATGGTGAACATTTCAATGATTTTTTGTTTATGTTTAAAATTTTCATCTTTCCCCCTTACTTTTGAAAGGAGATTTTTATTTTATTTTAGAGAGAGAGAGAAAGCTAGTGCAAAAGGGGAGAGGGCAGAGGGAAAGAAGAGAGACAGAGAATCCCCCTTATTCCCATGACCCTGGGATCATGACCTGAGCTGAAACCAAGAGTCAGAAACTCCACTGACTGAGCCACCCAGGTGCCCCTTGAAAGAAAATTTTGGAGAGCATGTAGTTCTAGATTTCATTTTGAACCTGTGATTACACCGTTTTCTAGTATCCCATATACAGTCAGTGGCTAAGTTGCCAGATATTGGTTGGTTTACTATTTTATCTCTTTGACTGCTTTTAAGTCTTTCTCAGTTTTATTATGGTGTAAATACATGTAGATGTTTTGTATTTATAATGCTAGACATTCCTTGGCCTTCCTTGATTTGAGTATTTGTGTCTTTCATTGGTTTAGAAAAATTCTCTTCATTCATTTCTTGAAACATTTCCCATCTCCTATTTTTTCTCTCCTTCTCTCTGTAATTTCAGTTAGTTTTGCAATAGACTAGCCCACACTATCCTCTTTGATTTTCAGTTTTCCCATTTTCCACAATTTTGCCTTCTGGTACATTTTTAAAACATGTTTGTTTCTATATACCAGTTCACTAACCTCTTAATTTGCGTCTTATTTGCAGTTTATCCAATTCATTGAGTTATTACACTCTTCTCATTTGAAGAAATTCCATTTGTTTCTTATTCAAATTACCTACTTGTTTTTTACTGCTTTTATGTCTTTAGGATCCTTTTTAGAACCTCATTTTTTAAATATAACATAAACATACTGTTCTGTGTCTGATAATTTTATGTTTGTAGTCTGTGTGATCTGATTTGTTTCTTTGGGTACTTGATAATTTTTCATGGCAAAATTATTCTCTTCACGTGCTATCAGTATGATAATTTTTAGGCCTGGTTAAAGTGTATTCCTTAATAATTTTTCATTGTGAAAGTATTTTTCACATGTTATCTGTATGATAATTTTGAAGCCACGTTAAAATATGTTCCTCTAGGGAGAGTTATCCTTTACTCCTGCCAGGTTCCTAGAGGCAATACTACTGAAAACCACTGCCAGTAAATGAGTATTCTTCTTTGGGTACTCTGAAGCATCCAAGTTGGATGAATACTGGCCTCCTATCAGCATGTAGCTAGAATTTTCAGGGAAGATTTTTTTTCTTTTTGATTAAAAGCTAAAGTAGACAGGTAGTCCCATTTCCTTCTTCTTCAAACAGTCCACTGGACCCCCGAGATGCTGAAGGTATCACTTTTTGAGAGTCTTGGTTTTCTGTCTTTGTGTGGGTATACTTGATTCAAACTTCCATAGGTAGTTGATTGCTTCTGTATATTTTCTCTTAGACTTCTTATTAAACCCTGAAACGTTGGCCGTCGATTTCGTTTCAAACTTCTAAGGGTCATGCTTTTTCACCTTTAGATGAAGCAGTTCGAGTGGGTGATCTTCTATAGCATGACTCTCAATAAGTGTAGGTATGGTTTTTTAATAATCTTCAAACTAGGTATTTTATGATGGATTAACTGATAGCCTTAATGGTAAAAAGAGGAAGTTGACATGCTAAACCTTGTGAAGACTGCCCTGGGGGACTTTAGCAGAGAGGGCTGCCTTCACTGGCTGGTGCTTATTGCGTGAGAACAGTTGATTCATCCTGAAATGGGGGAGTATACTCCATGGAAGGACTTGCAATTCTGTCATTTTATAAACAAATGCCAGATGCTGGTGATAGCAAATGCGTTGCTTCTCCCAGGTAACATCTTACATATTAAAAGAATTCACTTCGGGAAAATACCTTTACACAAAGTCGAGAGTAAAAATGTGAAAATGCCAGGCACTCCAGCAAAACTTTTACGCAGAAACCTTACTTGATGTTACTCAAATTATGCCTTGACAGTAAAGCCAATCCATAGCTATCAGTGCTGATGCAGAGATGCCAATATGTCTTCATTTAGGGCCAATAGATGTTGACCTAGTCACTCTAGAAAAAGTGCAGCTTCATTTTTCCAGCTATCTCAGAAATTAGTGACCATAGTTAACAGGAGGTCATAAAAAGAGCCTACCACAATATTGGTACATAAAAGAAAATTTAAATAAATTGAACTAAAGAATTACCATTGCAATCATTTTATTATTCTCCCTTTATAGACCTTGAGTAAATGAAACTGCTTTCTTTGCTCTGTAAAGATAAGCAATTTCACTCCCTGGTCTGAATAGCATGGCACTGATGAACAGCTGTGAATGAATCAAGTACAGGGTAAATATACACGACAGCAAATGATTTTTAAGCTCAACAGCCCATGAACAATAACTGTAATTAAACTCACGAAAGAACAAGAAAAAAGATACAGAGTGGAAAAAAACAACAACAACAAAACACCACCACAATAGCAAAACAGCCTGTAAAGACTGAAGGAAACCAGCAGAACACCAGAGAATTGCTGAAGCCACTTTGCTTTGCATTCACCATAATTGATCATTTCATATATCAAATATTCCTTTTCCTCCCAAGGGATCTAAATAAAGGCTAACTTCATGGTCAATATGTCCTTGAATATATTTACTGGATTTTGGAGTATATAACAAATGAGCTAGAAATAAAGCATACCTTATGTTTCTCTCATATTTTTTTTCTTTACGTAGTCATTTTAGCAGGCAATTTTCTGCGTTTAATAGAAATATAGCATCTGAAAGTGTCTATAGTGGGATAGTTTGTCATTTCCCTTGTTTGCTCCTAGCTTCTGACATTATTTATCTAGTGTTTTTCTCCCTCGTCTCATTTTCTTGTCTTCCTGTCACTCTTTGTGGGATGGGCCTGACAGTTCATTGATGTTCTTATAGAACGTGAGGATGGTATTTTCCAGATGGAACATTTAGAGAATATTGAAAAGTCACAAAATATATATGCACACGGCAGTGTGATTGGTTCCATAAGAGTGCATGTAAATCGAAGGTTAACGTGCCAATTTAAGTAGCCATTTCTCTTTTTGTTTGGAAAAGCAAAGTTTTTGTTTTGTTTTTTTAATTTTTAATTTACATGTAAGTTAGCATATAGTGCAACAATGATTTCAGGAGTAGATTGCTTAATGCCCTTACCCATTTAGCCCATCCCCCCTCCCACAACCCCTCCAGCAACCTTCTGCTCATTCTCCATATTTAAGAGTCTCTTATGTTGTCTCCCTCCCTGTTTTTATATTATTTTTGCTTCCCTTCCCTTATGTTAATTTGTTTTGTATCTTAAAGTCCTCATATGAGTGAAGTCATGTGATTTTTGTCTTCTTCTAATTTCACTCGGCTTAATACTATTTCCATCCACGTAGTTGGAAATGCCACTTCTGTCTTATTAATGTGAAGGAAAAAGATTTTTATTTTTCTGGTTTTTCCTACAAAAGTCATCTTTCCCAGTGTAAACTTGATCAGTTTCAGGAAGCCATAATAATCCAGCTGCAACTAATGGAGTATGTGAGAAAGATGTGAACAAAAATCAAATCAATGCAATGCAAAGGGTGAGGATACTGTCTTGTTCATAAGCAGTGGGAAATGTGAATCTACTTCTCTCTTTTGTGAAATAAATCAAATAAATTGAATAAAGTCATTTTAAATTAGCCAATGATAATCTCTTTCTGATGTGGCCATGACATTAACAGAAATAATAGGAAAAGGGATTCAATCTAAATTGAAAACAGTCTGAACCAACCAGTGCTTTATTGTCATTAAGTTTTCTGTTTTGCAAGAGGCTGGCCCTCAACTCTGTGGTATATTGAGCAACTTCTGCAGATTTTTGTCAGTGTTTTATTGTCATTTTGGAGACATGGTACAACCAGAAGATGCTTGAGTTCTCAAGACCTGTGATCTTAGATTTAAATTCTCATGGGACCTGGATGACTTTAGTCAAATTACAAAGATTCCCTGAGATTTCTGTTGCAAAAAATGAGGACAGTGGTAACTGTTGAGGAAAATTGTGCTGAGGATTTCATATACATACAACATAGTAAATTTCTCAGCACTTGTCTGGAGCTCACTCTGTTTTAACCGCATCCTAACAATAATAGCTAATGTCAAACACTTATGTGTCAAATAACTCTCATTATTTCATTTATTTCTTAGCACATTTATTATATCCATTTTAGATATTAGGCTACTTTGCTTTTCATTCTCTGCTTTAGATTCATTTTTACCGTAGAGTGATTTGCCTAAGAATGTACTGCTGGGGAGTGTTAGAGGAATCAGAACTCAGGTTTATCCTGTGGATAACATACTGAGGAAGGACATTAGGTTTGTTTCAGTCAAAACTACTCTCTTTCTTCCTGAACAATGTGTTTGCCTGATTCCTGGCCTCTCTAGATGACCTACTGGCTCTCACAACATCTACTGCCCTGTATTTGCTACCTATTGGTGTCTAACAAATTCCTAAAAAACTGAATGATTTAAAACAATGTATATTTATCATCTTGCAGTTTATGTTGGTCAAGAACCGTGGCATGGCTTGGCTGTGTCCTCTGTTTCATAGTATCTCACAAGCCTGCAATCAAAGTTGGCAGTCTCAACTGGGGAAGGATCTGCTTCTAAATTCACTCATTAATTGTTGCCAGCTTTGAGTTTTTCATTAGCTGTTGGACTGAGGGCCACAGATCCTCACTGGCTTGTGCTCACAAGCCACTGTTACAGGCTGAATTGTCCTCCCTCACTCTCCAATTGATGTGAAGCCCTAACCCCCATGTGAATTTGGAGGTGAGGTCTTTAAGGAGGTAATTAAGGTTAAATAGGTCACCCCTAATCCAATAAGACTGAGGTCTTATAAGAAGAGGAAGACACACCAGAATTGTCTTTCCCCATGTGTGCACAAAGGAAAAGCCATGTGAGATAGTAGCCATTTGCAACTCAAGGAGAGAGGTCTAACCAGAGACCAACCCTGATGGTACCTTGATCTTAGACTTCTAGTCTCCAGAACTGTAAGAAAATAATGATCTGTTATTTAAGGCATTCAACCTGTAGTACTGTTATGGCAGCCTGGGCAGACTCATACAACCACCCTTCAGTTCTTGCCATGTGAGCCTCATCAACATGGCAGTTTGTTTCTTTAAAACGTATGAGCTGAGAAGGCAATAGAGTCTTTCAGCAAGACAGAAGTCACAATATTGGAAAGCTAATCACAGAATTGATACCCCCTCAGGTTACTCCATTCAATTAATTCAAAGCAAGTTACTCAAAAGGAGATTCCAAAGGCTATGAATACCAGGAGGCATCGTGTTCATTGGGCCCATTTTAGGAGCTATCTACCACACTCACTGAACCTTAGGAGGCATGCATAAATTTCCAGTTTGGAACTTTGGAACTAATGGCCAATAGCCACTCTTGAGTGCTACCCAATTCCCTCTGAATCTGAGCATGCTGTGACTCCCTATTTGTTTACTCTTTTGGAATTATCTTATGAAGTTCTAGGGTTACCCTTCCCAGAAAACTCTTCCTGGCATTCAAATGAGCAGTCAAATAGAGTCCTGTCCACTCTGAGAATTCCTTTTGACCCCTGTCATGTATTTTGCTTTTTTCTTTATGACCCTAGCCTGAACAGGCCAGGCTTGAGCTTGTTTCTTTTTTAAAAAAAAATTTTTTTTTCAACATTTATTTATTTTTGGGACAGAGAGAGACAGAGCATGAACAGGGGAGGGGCAGAGAGAGAGGGAGACACAGAATGGGAAACAGGCTCCAGGCTCTGAGCCATCAGCCCAGAGCCCGACGCGGGGCTCGAACTCACGGACCGCGAGATCGTGACCTGGCTGAAGTCGGACGCTTAACTGACTGTGCCACCCAGGCGCCCCTGAGCTTGTTTCTTATTTCCTCTTTTCAAGTTGGCAGAACTGGATATACCTTCCCTTCTTTTTTTTTTTTTCTTCCTGTTTGGGAAATTTTGTAAAATTCTACAACCAAATTGACAAGGATTACTGCTTGATATTTTAAATGGGAGAAAGATGTCAAGAAAATTAGTACAAACCTTTTTTTTTTTTTAAGATAAATCCTAGTTTTCACTATTGTATTTCTGTAGACTTTAAACTTCAGTTGAGATGGCAGCAGTCAAACCTTAGCTGTAATTACTCCTGCTGTAACTGCTGTCACTCCCTCTTGGTGCTTTCCTAACCCTTGGCCTTGAAGTACATACATACTTTGGGATGACGAGGGAAAAACAAGGTATAAGGTAATATGATTAAAAAAAGGCACATTAATATTTTGAAAAAAAATGATTTATTGCAAGGGTTTCCTTACACAGAGAAGGTAGAGAAGATCTTTAACCTAAGGAGTTTGCCTAATTGCTGCCTTGTGTGCAAAGCTTTTCTCTACAAAATTGGTATGTGTGTATAGCACAGCTTGGACCAAAGCCAAACCACTCTGATTCTGGCAATATGTAGCAGTACATCTGTTCTCAGGCTAATAGAGGGACTCATGAAATCATACTATCATATTTGAATCAATTGCAGTTTCTTAGTGATGAGGAAAAGGAGCATCGGGATTTTAGCAACACTATTTTTTAAAAATGTTGAAGCACATGGCCCTCCAGGCCATTTGGACATGAGCCAGAATCACCAAACTCCCATTACCTGGAACATTCACGATCACCTTGGAAGCACAGATGCTGGGGCACCTGACCAATTCAAATGACATTGCCTTTGTGTCTGCTTTCTTACAGACGCAGCGGCAGGCTGCGCACGCACTGGCCTGTAGTCTCAAGGGAGCTGGGCTGACTTCTTTCCAGAAACAGGATTAAAATGGCAATTATATCTTAGGATTTATAATAGAAATCTGTTTTTTTTTTAACCTACTGAGCTTGTAACCTCCTTACACAAAGCATCCAAAGTTTTAACTTCTGGAGCACAATGGGGAAATGGTTCCTAGGATTTGGGTTTTGGGTTTGGCATACAGCTCTATGGCAATGAAGATCAGAAATTATGAATCTAGTTGCACTATGCTATGGAAATATCACTCAAATTATTCTATTTTTATATCCACACAGGGAGAATATATTTATCTTTTCCCGAGATTTGGGCACTGTATGTGCTATTTCAGACACTGTTAACAATACCATGAACACATGCATTCTCTCAGCCATTCAAGATTCAGTCAGCATTTACTGAGTAGTAACTATTTCAGGCACTGGTAAAGGCAGCAGAAACTCAGACAGTTACCAGATAGGAATTCTGATCGAACAGTAGAATTCCCTGCTTCTTTCAAACGTGATTCCTATAAGGCAGGTTCAAGTAAAAGATGAGCTACTTACTTGCCAAGAAAGGAGATGGCCGCTCTGATCATGAAGTTTTTTCTTTTGGGAAAATTTGTGTAGTTATGTAGTAATTGGCTATGTGGAGGCAGATATTCCTACAGAAAGTCATCTTACAGAATGTTAGAATTGGAAAATACTTCAAAGGCCATTTGCTTGAGCTTTTTAGAGGGCAGAGTTCTGCAGGTTCTATGAAATTTAGTGAGAAGGATTAGGCTCATTTTATTTAATCTCATTATTGATTAGACACATAATTGACATTACTAGAAGAAAAATCACTCTTGATGTATTATTCCTACCCAAAAACATGTCCCTTATTAAGATCTCAAGAAAATGTAAAAGAAAGAAACTCAAGACAATAAAACAGCCAGGTAAAATTTTACCAAATCTAACTACATACAAAGAAAAGACATTTTGATAGATCTTCTCCAAAGATGGCCACCATCCATCCCTTTCCTCCTTGTGTACACATGTTGCCCTTTACATTGAAAGGTGGAGTCTCATTTTCCATTTCTTGGATGTATGGTGGGTTCAGTGACTTGTTTGAGCAACTGACTGATGGGAATGAAATGATGTTCTGGGACTTACCAGTTCAAGTCATATGATGCCTTGAAACTTCTGCCCTGTATCTCTTGGAGGGCTTGCTCATGGGTGCTCCCTCTGGAACTCAAGAATCATACACTCAGAAGCCTATGCCACATGTACAAGCCAGGTGCACCTTCTCCAATGGAGAACTCAGCTGAACTCCTTCCAGCCAATAGCCAGCATCAGCTGTGGGTCAGTTGAGCTTTCAGATGACTCCAGGATAAACTGACATTTGACCGAAAGCACGTTTAAAATCCCAAATAACAACTGCCAAATGGGCCTAATCAGTCCAGAGAACCATGGAAGTTAGTGGTACATTGTTGTTTTAAGTCACTGTGCTCTGAGGTTGTTATGCAGTTCCAGCTGTGTCCATTCTGGGTCTAATCAATAGCTTCAGATTAAACCTAATCCTTCTTACTAAATCTTACAGAATCTATTATTGAACACTGCTCTCCAAAGAGCTAAATTAGATGATCTTTTACTTCCATTTCTAACATTCTCTAAGAAAAGCTGATATTCTGTAGAAATATCAGAATAGATGGCCATTGGCCTTGAGGTCTAGATTTGCCACCAGAGTATCAATTAGTTAAAAATGTGTTGAATTGTAACTGAAATTGTTCTCTCAGGTTTTAGAAAAATTTTCTCACCACAATCCTGATTCTGTATGGACTCAGAATATCACAACCCATAGATCATTCATCTATAAGCAAAAAATATGAAATCACAGTTTTTATTATATATTTGAAGGCAAATTTGTGAATTGAGGAAAATTATTGTATGTGGCCAACATTTCTTTCTCCTATACTGTCAAACTCCATACTCTGAAGGCTAGGATAGTCTTTCACATCTTTGTAGCTTTTGAGTTACCTTCTTTATTCCAGGCATGTTTGCTTCTTACTCTTCTTCCATTTTTTATTCAGGTTAATTAATATACAATTTATATTAGTTTCAGATGTACAACATAATTAAAAAATTCTATGTTATATTGAGTTCTCACCTCAATAAATGTAGACACCATCTGTCACCATACACTAGTATTTCAATGTTATTGACTGCATTCTCTTTGCTGCACTTTTCGTCTCCATGACTTACGTATTTTATAATTTCAACTCTGCACCTCTTAATCCCCTTTATCTAATTTTACCTATTCATCCACTTCCCCTCTGGCAACCACAGTTCTCTATATTTGAGTATCTTTTTATTTTTTGTTTCTTTGTTCATTTGCTTTTTAGATTCCATATATATAAGTGAAATCATATGGAGTTTGTTATTCTCTTACTTCACTTAGCATAATACCCTCTAGATCCATCCGTATTGTTGCAAATAACAAGATCTCATTCTTTTTTATGGCTGTGTAATGTTCTTGTGGGGGAGTGTGTGTGCGCATATGTGCACTTACCTGTCAGTTCACCTGTTGGTAGACATTTGGGTTGTGTCCATAGCTTTGCTACTGTAAATGCTGCAATAAACATAGGGATGCATATTTCTTTTTGAATTGGTGTTTTTATTTCCTTTGGGTATTTGTAAATACCCACTAGTGGAATTACTGGATCATATGGTGTTTCTATTTTGGTTTTTTGAGGAAGCTCCATGCTGTTTCCACAGTGGCTGCACCAGTTTACATTCCCACCAACAGTGTATGAAGGATCTTTTTCATCCACATCCTTACCAACACCTGTTATTTCTCATCTTTTTGATTCTAGCCATTCTGACAGGTATAATGAGGTGATTCTAATTGTAGTCCTCATTTGCATTTCCCTGGTGATTTGTGATGTTGAACATCTTTTCCTGTATCTCTTGATCATCTACATGCCGCTTTTGGTAAAGTGTTTATTCGGGTCCTCAGCTCATTTTTTACTTGAATTGTTTTTTTTTTTTTTTTTTTTGGTGTTGAGGAAGTTTTTATATTTTGAATATTAACCCCTTATTGGATATGTCACTTGCAAATATCTTCTCCCTTTTTGTAGGTTGCTTTTTCATTTTGTTGGTAGTTTCCTTTGTAGTGCAGAAGCTTTTTATTTTGATAAAGTCCCAATAGTTTATTTTTACTTTTGTCCCTTGCCTGAGGAGACATATCTAGAAAAATGTTGCTGTGGCCAATGTTAAAGATATCACTGTCTGTGTTTTCATCTAGGATTTTTATGGTTTAAAAAGGTCTCACATTTAAGTCTTTAATCCATTTTGAGTTTATTTTTGTGTTTGGTGTAGGAAAGTAGTCCAATTTCATTCTTTTGCATGTAGCTGTCCAGTTTTCCCTATTATATACTCTAACCTCCTTTGTTGTAGATTACTTGACCATATAGGCATGGGTTTATTTCTGGGCTCTCTATTCTGTTTCATTGATCTGTGTGTCTGCGTTTTGTTTTTTTATTTGTTTGTTTTATTACAGCATCGTAGTATATCTTGAAATCTGGGATTTTGATACTCTAGTATTCTTCTCAAGATTGCTTTAACTATTTGGGGTCTTTTGTGGTTCCATACGAATTTTAGGATTATTCGTTCTAGTTCTGTGAAAAATGCTGTAGGTATCTTGATAGGAATTTCATTGAATATGTAGATTGCTTTGGGTACCATGAACATTTTAACAATATTCTTGCAATCCATGAGCATGACATAGCTTTCCATTTGTGTTGACTTCAGTTTCTTTCATCAGTGTTTTATAGTTTTCAGAATACAGTTCTTTCACATTCTTGGTTAAGTTTATTCCTAGTATTCTCTTTTTATGTAATTATAAATGGGTTTGCTTACTTAATTTCTCCTCCAGTTGCTTTGATTTCAGTGTTATTAGTGTGTAAAAATGTAACAGACTTCTGTATATTAATTTTTTATCTTGTGACTTTACTAAATTCTGATTTTTTTTCTTTTGTTTTAGCTAAAGTCTTTAGGGTTTTATTATAGTGTCATGTCATCTGCAAATAGTGATAAATTAACTTTTCCCTTACTAATCTGGATGCCTTTATTTCTTTTTCTTGTCTGATTGCTGCAGCTAAGACTTATACTATGTTGAATAAAAGTGGCAAGAGTGGGTATCCTTATCTTGTTCCTGATCTTAGAGGAAAAGCTGTCAGTTTTTCACCATTGGGTATGATGTTAGTTGTGGGTTTTTCATATTTGGCCTTTATCATGTTGAAGTATATTCCCTCTAAATCTGTTTCGTTGAGAGTTTTTATCATGAGTGGATATTGTATTTTGTCAAAATACAAGATGCTTTTTCTGCATCTGTTGAGATGTTCATATGATTTTTCCTTTCTCTTGTTAATGGGATGTATCGTATTCATTGATTTTGAATATTGAGCTACCCATGCATCCCTGGAATAAATCCTACTTTATCAGATGTTCATCATTTTTGTATCATATGTTGATATGTTCATTTTGTATCATATGTTCATCTCTGTGTTCATCAGAGATATTAGCCTGTAGTTTCCATTTTTGTAATGTCTGTCTGGTTTTGGTTCCAGGCCTTTTAGAATGACTTTGGAAGCTTTCCTTCCTCTTCCAGGTTTTAGAATAATTTGAATAGAATAGGTATGGACTCTTTAAATGTTTGGTGGAATTCAACTGTGAATCTACCTGGTCCTGGACTTACATTTGTTGGGAAATTTTTGATTACTGATTCAATTTTACTGTTGGTAATCTATTTAAATTTTTTTTTCCTGATTCCATTTTGGCTGATTGTATGTTTCTAGGAATCAATTCATTTTTTTCTGGGTTGTCCAATTTGTTGCCATATAATTTTTGATAATATTCTTTATATTTCTGTGCTGTTATTTCTCCTCTTTTGTTTCTGATTTTATTCATTCGAGTCCTCTCTTTTTCTAGATGAATCTTGCTTAAAGTTTATCAATTGTATCTTTTCAACAAACTAGCTTCTAATTTCATTGATCTTTTCTATTGTTTTTTTGAGTTTCTATTTCATTTATTTCTGTTCTAATCTTATTTCATTCCTTCTGCAGCTTTGAGCTGTTTTTTTTCTTTTTTTCTTTTTTTAGCTCCTTAGATGTAAGTTTAGGTTGTTAATTTGAGATTTGTTTCTTGAGGCAAGCCTATATTGCTGTAAACTTCCCTCTTGGAATTGCTTTTGCTGCAGCCCAAAGCTTTTGGAAATTTTTTTCCATTTTCATTTGTCCCCATGTATTTTTTTTTTATTTCCCCTTTGATTTCAGGGTAAACCCATTCATTATTTAGTATCATGTCGTTTAGCTTCCATGTATTTTTGTTGTTTCTAGAGTTTTCTTGTGATTTATTTCTAGTTTCATACTGCTGTGGTCAGAAAAGATGTTTGATATGATTTCAATCTTCTTGACTTTATTTAAGACTTGTTTTGTTAGCCTAACATGTGATTTATCCTAGATAATATTCCATGTGCCCTTAAAAAGAATGTGATGCTTCTTACTGTCTTTAAAGAGGCAAGGTATGTAGGGTACTTTGTACTCAGAGATGGGTTAAAATTCCAGTTTTGTAATATCCCTGGTTGTATGGTCTTTGCAAATCTCTTTTCTTCCTTTAACACCTTTAACATTTTTCATCTGAAGTAGGAATGGCAAATTCTGTCTCCAGTGAATTTTGTTAATTCTGATTTAGTTTGCTGTTAATAGAGATATTTATCGGGTCATCTTATAGAAAGGGGGCATTACTATAAGACTATTATGTGGATGGGACTGACATTCAACTGGAAATAACATTATCTCTTGTATCCTTCAAAGACTTAATTTCATGATATCATTGTTTATCATAGTTTCTTCTGAATAGTGTTCTGGCCGAATTATAGAGGAAGCTAAGACAATTGACCATATTGCCTTCTGGAATCTCTGATTATCACATTTTTTTTCCCAGTTCTGTTTTTAGGATGTCACATGGTCCCTAGCCCAGAGTAGGTATTCGATAAACATTTGTTGAATGAATAAATGAATAAAGCAGTGAGATGGTGGGAGTGGCAGAACCCATGACCAAATTGTCTGATATTTGTTATTCTTAATGATTAACTGAGATAATTTAGAAGGAGTTACAATTCAGATTCTAGCACACAGAGCTCAAAAAATGTTTGCTTTCCTATTTACTCTTTATTTTTAAATGAATGCTCGTTTTTCTTTTCCAACTTATTAAATTATATTAATAAAGAAAATGATGTTGGGGAAAAGGAGACTTTCTGATGCTTCTGAAATCTACCATTTGGGAAGTTACCTACTTATAGAATAAAAAAATGTGGAAAACTGGTTATAAGACAATGCTATTAGCTTTGTGGGTAAAGAGGCTTCTGGGAATACAGAATTCTATGATTCCATATCCCTTTTGGCAGTTTCTTGGCATTTACTGATACTCTTCAGAGTAGTGAGTATTATTCACATTCTAGAATACTTTTCCGGGGGGGGGGGATGGTGTGGCATTACCAAATGTTTAGAATAAAAAAATTGAAAAGTAATTTAAAATTACATATTCTTAGGGTTGTGAATTCTCTTGAGAACTTCATAGTAAAGCCACACTGGTGTAGTGGATGGTAGTAAAAGCTTTGGCTCTTAGGGACAATGCTAGAAGATTTTACATCTCTATGTCTGTCTTTCTTTGTCTCTCTCTTTTTGCAGCCATAACTCTGACAGAATCTTGGCCTTAAAAGAAATTATGTTCTCCCATACCAGAGTTGTCTCTCAGGAAAACTGGATTCGATTTTGCTTCTGGAATCTTTGCTGAAATAAAGATTTCTTGTTACGCTAATGCTGTTTTCATTTGTATTTTCTCCTGCTGTTTACTACTGTCCTTCTTACAGAGCTTTGGAACTGACCTTATGTAGCTTGCAAGAAGTATCAATTATAATTGGATGATTCTATGTAAGTTTGCGGTTTTGTCTCCATTAACATCGTTAGAAACACAGATAGAGAAAATTCGGTGGGACTTGGAGAGAAAAATATGCTTGTGTCTCTTCTTCAGTGTTTGGTTTCTAATACTGGAAATTTTTATTAATATTAGCCTAGCTGATAGCAGCTTATATGCAGAATTCAGATGGCTACATATGTTCTTACTGTTTCATGAAAACTAACCTGAAAGCCTGCTCATGATACAGCAAGGAGAACACTCTCTTAGGATAATTTCCTCTTCCTATTAGGATATTTTTGCTGAATTGGGGCAAGGAGTGAATTTCAGGGAGGCATTTCACCAACTTACATTAGGTCATCTAGGAAGAGATCCTGTGGAGAAATAGACCCTTAAGTATTTATTTTGCATCACAGAAAAAGTCTAAATATTAGTATTATATTCCATATTTCGTTAAAACCCATAATCTCTTGAGCCAGCTTATTCTCATAAACAGCTAAGGAGAAGTATAGAAGAGACCAGGGACAAAATGAATTTTAGATAAAGAATTATAGAGTCCCACAAATAAAGCAAATATTATTCATGTAGAATAGCACTGCTGTTCAATAAAGATGATTGAAGTAGAAAATAAGCAAGAACTGAAGGTTTTTTCAAACCAGTTGGTATGTATACTATATACCCTCATTACCACAAAGAAAGAGAGAAAGTTTATTTCCACTTTTACAGCGTGCTGGCCTCTTGACATCTGGCACAGACCAGATCTGGAAAGTAGAAAGAACCATTTGTAAAGATAAATATGACTGTTTTTTTTTTTCTTATTGGGCCAAGCCAGCAAGATGAGATGAGGAACATAATAAAGTAAGAACATTCTCTCCTATGAAGGTTGGGTTGGGGGGATGGAAATTTGTGGTGGTAGTTCTTGGATCAGTTTATTGTATATATATATACACACACACACACACACACACACACACACACACACACACACACACAGAAGATAACTCCAGTAAATGCTGTTTTTAAAAATCATCCTGTCATAACTTGGACTCCTGAGAAATGGATTCTGAGATGGAGTTGTGTATGCCTGACGTTTAACAGGGCTACTCTCAGAAACAGGACCTGTGAGAGAGTCCGGGATGCGGAGAGAGAAATTGAACTGTAGCACATTAACAACAGGGGCTACAGCCTACCGCATGGAGTGCTCTGGAGCTGAAATGGCCTTTTAGAAAGGTCCAAGACTGAGGCAAGAGTGAAAGCCCTTGTGCCCCACCTTTGCCAGTCTTGGCTGCCCTCATCCATGGGGAGGGGTATGGCCTTGGTGAGGCAGCTCTCTCCTGCAAAGAGGAACATATATGTGAGTGGCCATAGTTGAAATTCCTGACAAGTAATGAGAGTCTTGATCCTAAAGAGAACAATCTGGGTGACACATCCCAGCATCAACCACACACCATCATTAAATCTTAGCTCCATGGTCGACTAAGGGACAGGCTGCATGTTTTATCATTTAGAATACGTTTATGACTAGGTGTGAATGTGTGTTAGTGTCATTGTTTTGAATCTGTGTGCTTTCACATAGGATAGGAGATGGCTGGTTATAAGGGTCTGTCCTTAATATAATCTTCATCTTAAACATTTCAATTCTTTACCGTCAGTTGATGAGTGAGTGAAATCAGTCCTGTTGTCTTTAAATTACTCAGAAAAAGGAACTTATGATAGAGATGCAGTCTGTTTCTACATATGTGGACAGCGATTGAACTTTTTTTTTTTTACCCCCTCAACGATTTTTACCCTGCCCTTAATAATACATGGCTGTTTATCCCTCACCAATTTGACAAATCTGCCTTCTACTAGGTTCTAAATACGGACATAATTGCATTATTATGGAATTAGTTACACACATATATACATTGTCAACACTTAAATTATTCAGTTGAGTTTTCTACCTGATTCAAAATACATGTATGTCAGAAATGTATATGTGAACCTGATACATAATTATGTCTATAAAATCCATATTCGGTAATATGTATAAAGTATCAAGAATGTTGTCAGGAAACATAACCATTTTCTCTTACTAACCTACTCCATTTCTGCCTCTAGAACTCCACTAAAATGACAACATGCTCCAAAAAGTCAATATATAATATACATGGGAAAGTACTACATTCTTTGCAGATCAAATAAGAAAAAAACAAACAATAAAACCAATGAAAAGGTGCTTGGAAGATAACTGGATTTTGAGCTCCCTGCATTTTCTCCTCCACAAAAGAGTATTTGAAGATGCTTTGAATTGAGGCATAGTTTGTTTTGTTTTTTGTTTTGTTTTTGTCTGTGTTTTTGTTCTTTTCTGGTTAGATGCCGATTGGTATTTTTCCCTAAACCAAATTTTTCTCAGGCTCATTGAAAATTTGTTCTGGCAAGAATTGTCTCTTCCTTCAGTAATAGGAGCCAACATTTTTATGGCGCCTTCCACTGACTCTGCATCACTAAAACTCTTCATAAAAGTATTGTTCTATATGTATAGAAAACATAACAGAGGTAAGAAATAGACCTTTTGACAAGATAGAAGAGTAAAAAAGAACCACAGACTATCTCTGTACACTGTGTGAAGTAGGTCCTGCTTATGTACAAACGGCTAAATAATGAGATGGTTGTTCCTTCCATACTCCCATGAATCAGTGGGTTACTTACAGAAGGAAGGCCACAAGTAGTTAATATACTACATTATTCAGGAAACATTGAAATACCTATGTATGTGTGAGTGGATATATTAATCTATACAACTCTATCTCCTAAGGCTACAGAGTAACACTGGCTTTTAAGCCACACCAGAAAAGAAAAATTAGGAAACACGTGAATTATAGTTCTACCTGTATGCCTTAGCCATACTAATAAGCAAATACCTGTTGAACATTCATGTGCCACACGGTGCACTAAGTGTTGGCAATTTCAATAGTGAGCAGAAGAAATTTGGTCAGGAAGCTTATAAGCAATGGGTGATGATGTCTCACCCATTGGTTGTAATTCAACCATAAGGATTACAACTTTATTAGAGCTCTAACAGACCAAAAGAAAACGGAAACATGTCGTAATTTCAACATCCATTGTAGGGGAGGAAAAGCAATGTGCCTTCTCTCCTTCCAGGTTCTTGACTGCAAACCCTGGTCATAAGACAGATAAACAAGAGAAAACAAAACAGTTTAATGACATACATACTTACGTATATATGAGAGATACCCATGAAAAATAAGTAAACTCAGTGAGATGGTCCAATCCACCACCTTAAATACGACTTCAGCTAAAGACCAAAAAAGAAAAGTTGGAGTAGAAGGAGGGCCGGTTATGGGAGATTACCAGGAAAAGCACAGTAAAGTTTATGCAGATTTAAGTCAGTACCTTCTCCATTGATAAGTTTCCTGTGAGAGTCATCCTTCTTTTCAGGATACAGAAAAGATACACAAAAGTGGAGATTTCCTTTATAAATGTAAATTTCCTTTATGAAAGAGGAGAACTTCGGCTTGGTTTCCAGATTTTCTTCTTGTTGTGTCTGCTCTTTCTCAAAATAATCAACTCAAACTAACCTTTATGCCAAAGAGGCATATTTTGGGGTGATATATTCTGCTATCTATATTCCTATCATCTTATAACTTCACGTGTGACATAGGCCACCTCTCCCATTACTCAGCTGAATAGACTTGGTACCTCTCCAAACCTCCATTTTCTCATATATATAGGATGGCTAACAATGTCTACTGGGAGTGTTATTCTGAGGAAAACATATGATAATGTATTTAGAAACTTAGGGTTAGTCCTTGTACACACATATATACATTGTGTGTAGTTTCTTCCCTTCTGCTCTGCCAGTGGTAGCTTGTGAGCCATTTTTCTTTTTAAGCTTATCCAAAGGTAGGGACAGATACTCAATGAAACCTTTACCCCAAGGGCTAAAAAAGAAAGATTTGAAATGCATGTAAGGTTGCAGAGTAAGTTTTTCCACTCTCAAACCTAGGTAACAGTAAGGCTGTGAAAAGGGTGGGGAAGGCAGATGGGTTCTAAGAATGAAGCTCAGGCATCTAAGTCCTTGATGAGGGAGATATGAGAATGATCTCTTCTCAGGATGAGGGAAACAGTAGAAGAAAAGCAGAGCCCCAAGCTATCTTCAATGTGGGTTCCCCTCCCCATCGTTTCCTGTGAACTACTCTCATCCACCAGTCCTGGATACCTGAAAACCCCTCTAAACCTCCTTGAGAGTGGCAGACTAGAAATTTTCTTGAAAAATTGGAACATGAAAGGAAAATCCTTGTCTTATCAAGGTGGAACTTAGAATTTCTCTTTATTTTATTTTTTTTTTAATTTTATTTTTTTTCAACGTTTTTTATTTATTTTTGGGACAGAGAGAGACAGAGCATGAACGGGGGAGGGGCAGAGAGAGAGGGAGACACAGAATCGGAAATAAGCTCCAGGCTCTGAGCCATCAGCCCAGAGCCCGACGCGGGGCTCGAACTCACGGACCGCGAGATCGTGACCTGGCTGAAGTCGGACGCTTAACCGACTGTGCCACCCAGGCGCCCCTAGAATTTCTCTTTAAACTGAGGCAGTGAGGGACACATTACAAATGTTTAAACTAAACTACTAAATACATATTAAAACATAATGAGTATGTTAATATTGTTGCAGAATAGCATGCTTCTCTGCCCCTTCCCATCTCAGGAACCTTTCTGTGTACTTGTTTACTCCAACCCCTCACAAGGCAAGTATGACCAGAAGCATAGTTTGCAAATATGCTGCTTGTTCTTCCCTGTTGAGGACATCTGCCATGTTTGCTCTTCACCATGGCATCAGTGTTCTCACATGGCTGGGCCACAGCATGGGTGAGCCATTTGACGCTTCCCCTTTCAATGATCATGGAGGCTGTGTGGAACATTCAATTTAGCAGTAGCCATTCCTGCCTCTCACGGAGACTGCCAATGTGAACAGATGGGCCATTCGACAACCCAGGTGGCCTGCCCTACACAGATATAACTTAAAAGGTTTCCTTCTGGAAATGCTTGTGCACTGCTTTGCACAGAAGTCAGATTCAGATGGAGAACTGCTACAGCCTAGAAGGCAGAACTTCTGATAGTGCCGTCAACTGATCACATTGATTGCTCTTCTCTCAGAGGAATGACCCATCACCTGTTTTATGTAACAAATAGAGGACAGTAAACAGTACACAAAAAGAAGAAAATTGTAAGCATGTATGTGCGTACACACACACACACACACACACACAATCATGCATATCTTTAGGTACCCAGAGGCTTCAATCTCCCCCAAAGTGCTATTCTCCAATCTCTTTAACTTTTGTTTTATGGTGCGCCTTTTGAAATTGGTACTCGTTTAAAATATTTTGTTCTTATGAGGTCTAAGTTTAAATATCTTGTGTCTTTTCCTTAAAAAAAAAAAGGGAGGGAGAGAGTGTACAAGTGCAAAGCTATAGAGCTCAGTGGGGAAATGTTTTTTAGATGAAAATATTTCAGCACTGAGAATCAGACTTTGGACTTCTCAGCATGGGCTGGTCTGGATAAAACACAAAGCTTTTGTTGACATCTATTTTCCAGCTCACATAAGGACTTTGTAATGACATTCTTTCAAACCCATCTGGTGATTTAGCCAAGACTGCTGAAAAGCTTCAGTCAAAATTCTGAAGAAGAGTTATAAAGCTGAGCTGTGTCAGAGGATTCTGGCAGCTAGTTCATGTTTTGCTGGACTCTTTTGGGCAGAATCATGTGATAGGACTTGCTAGATATTGGACTGATTTAAGAAGTGACTCTATAATTGCTTAAACTAGATAAGTGTACTTTTTGCTTTTGTTTCTAGCTCTTATCATAGCCCTAAGACTGACTTTTAGATTTTTGATTAGCTCTTTCAAGAATGAAAGTGAAAGAAAGGTGGGCTGGATTTATACATATATTAATATTATTGGGTTCATATATGCAGTATGTGAAGTTCATGGTATGAAGAAAGAATCTAACTCATAGAGTAATTAGAAGAAAAAGTTTAGCCTGAAATCAAGATTTAAAGAAGAGTCTTGGAGCCTTGAAAATCATGGGTCCACTGTGTGGGTCCACTTACACATGGATTTTTTACAGTACTGTAAATGTACTTTCGTTAAAATTTTCTCAGTAATGTTTTCTTTTCTCTAGCTTACTTTATTGTAAGAATATGGTATGTAACACATAAAATGCACAAGGTAGGTATTAATCAAGTTGATTAAGTTTGTGGTCAACAAGTAGGCTATTGGTAGTTAAGTTTATGGGGAGTCAAAAGTTATACATGGGCTTTTGACTGGATGTTGTGGGGGTTGGGATCCTTAACTCCTGTGTTATTCAAGGGTCAGCTTAGTTTGACACTAATATGGAGAAGGATGTTTCATTTTAACAAATTAAAATGGGCATTAAGATTTCTATTTTCACTTAGAAAATTCACCTTTCTCCCCAGTCAGAACTTGCAGTCTTTCTTCAACACTTCTCCTTGTTTACAGGTGATTTTTGCTTCTATTTCCAAACTAAATATTGGATATCTATAATATATTTCTCTTTAAGCTGATTACTCTTTGAGGTCAGAAACTAAGGCACATTTATTTTTACATCCTCATCAACTAGCACAGTATCTTGTAGGAACTAAGGACATCAATATTTATTGAATTCAATCCACAAATACTACTGGAACACAATTAGCTTACAAGGTACTGTGGGGATAAAGAGAGTACAAGACAGGGACCATTACCTAAAATAACCTACAGAATAAACACCAAGATTTTATTAACATACTGTGGAACAATTATTTGAACCCCTTTCTGGTTTTAGTATTTTTGTTATTCTCCTGACTCTGATGATTTATATCATCTCTTCATGTTTGGTAATAGTTTAAGTGCTGTTCCTGAAGTAGCATTTTGCTTTTGTTTTTGTTTTCGTTTTCCTGTCATTTATTTCTTCTACTCTTAAGTCATTTTCTCTACCACTTTTTTTTCCATGTTGAATTCTCCCTGACTTGTCCTTACCTTATTAGCTCTCTTTTTAATTCTTTTTTGTTTATTTAGTTCTCTTAATCTCCTTGTTTCCATACCTCTCCTCACACCAAATACTATAATTTACAATTTATAATTTATTTAAAAATTATTCCTAAAATTCTCAGGGTACCTGGATGTCTTGGTTAAGTGTCTGACTTCAGCTCAGGTCATGATCTCACAGTTCGTGAGTTCAAGCTCTGCGTTGGACTCTACTGTCAGTGCAGAACCCTCTCAGATTCTCTGGTCCTCTCTCTCTCTCTCTCTCTCTTTCTCTCTCTCTCTCTCTCTGCCCCTCCCCCACTCACACTCTTCCTTTCAAAAATAAATAAACATTAAAAAAATTAAAGGTATTTCTAAAATTCTCTCCATGAAAATCTGCAATCTAGCCAACCACTATAGATTAAGGAAAATGTGTTAATCATAGTCACTCCTCTGTTAGAGTGAAGGCTTTAGGAATAGCTGTTGTAAGTGATTTAATAAGGGAATTAGAAGTCTCTGAGTTAAAAATTTTAATTTTGCCACTGCATTTTACATTTCATGTTACTCTCTGCTCATCTTTGTTAGTCTGTTGTTTCTTGCAACCCACTGCATAGATCCTTCATCTTTTTCTATTCCCTTGAGGATCATATGGATATATCTGGCTTCTAAAATACCTTTCTTTTTCTTATTTTTCTAATCAAAATGTTTTTGGAGCTATGTCCTTGCTATGGACTGAATTTTGTATCCTCAAAATTTACTGAAGTTAACTCTCAATATGACTTAGTATTTGGGTATAGGGCTTTTAGGAGGTAAAGTTAAATGAGGTCATAATAATGCGATGCTAATTGCATAGGATTGGGGCCTTATAAATAGAGGAAGGTGGGGTGCCTGGGTGGCTCAGTAGGTCAAGTGTCTGACTTTTGCTTTCTGCTTAGGTCATGATCTGATTGTTCCTGATTTCAAGCCCTGCATCAGGCTATGGGTTGACAGTACAGAGACTGCTTGGGATTCTCTCTCCCTCTCTCTCTCTGCCCCTTCCACACTGGTGCTATTTCTGTCTCTCTCAAAATAAATAAACTTTTAAAAAAAATAGAAGAAGAGTTACCCGAGTTTTGGCCAGGAAAAGAGAACTCAGCAAGGATCAGCCATCACCTTGATATTGGATTTCCCAGCCTTTTAGAACTAACTAGTATGGTATTTTTTCCTGAATTTTCTGAAAAATGCTCCTTTTTAACCTTATAAATTTTGGTTTTATACTGTAAAAATAATGTTACAGCATTTCCCCTCTCATTTTTTAAATATATAGGAAACTAAGCCTTATATCAAGATTAATTGACCTTGAGTAAGTTCATTGCTCCTTTCTGATGCAGAAGTTGGAGGCTGTATTAATATGCAGAATTCTTAGCCCACTTACAGTGTGTGTCATCACTTGTGCTACTCCGTTTAATTTCATCCGAAATGAAATTGGTGAATATCCTTCCATACTCTTGGGATCCAATTTCAGTGGGAATGAATTACATTGAGAAACACACACATACCAGACTATTCAGGTAGGACATAGGAAGGACAAGAGTCTGGTCTTCCCACAGAGACACTAATTGATTTCCAAAGTAGGTTCATGTATCTCTCTTTTCCTAAGCTCTTCTGAGTGTTTTAATGAATAACTGGGTAAAAAATAGTAAGTTATTGTTCATTGATGAATATCATTTGACAAGCACTGTATTAAATATTTTATAAGCCATATATTATAAGATTAATACTATGTGTGAATCACATTGATAGTATTATTTCTAGTCCCACTTCAAAGATGAGGAAGCTGAGGCATAAAAAGTTAATTTGTTTTAATTCACAATTAGCATATGAGAGAACTGGGACTTGAGCCTAACTGCAGAGCATGACATTTTAATCACTATATAAGACACCAACAGATGGCGCTTTTCTAATGCCAGTATGATAGGGAAAGGTATGACACAATAGGCAGAGAGGGAAAGGTTAGGACCTGAGGTCCCTGGATGGGGAAAAACACATGTTTTAAAACAAGGCTGGGCCCATCTGACCCAACTCCCTCAGGCTTAAGGTTCCTCTTAACGTAACAGACACCACCTACCCCCCATCAAGTTCCCCTCGGGAATTTGACAATCAAAATACCTGACTAAAATAAGGAAACCATAAAACTTACATTCTACAAGAAGCAGTGTAACCATAGTGTGAATCCTCACACAGTGGAATTGAGCCAATCAGAAATGAACAACCCAGAACCTAGAGTGATGAAGCCAGTAAGGGCAAAACCTGAGAAGGAACAAGGGAGAAGGGAAGGAGGCTGACCAAAACCCAATAAAACAAAGTTCCTTGCTTATAGTCAGGGGTATTCACTTTCTAAAGCCCCCTCTCTGTAAAGAGAGCTTTCATACTATTCCTATTTTCTAATCTTATTCTCTAATAAACTTTTGCCTGCTGCTCATTTTTTTCTTTGTCTGCCTCTTCATTTTTCGAAGCACTGAGACAACAAATCCTGAGTATTGAGGTAAAGAATCCTGCGACACCAGCTCCAACAAAATACTTAGGCCATGTTCAGTACTATAGACCTTTATCCCTGGAATTCAAATACTATTCAGAACAAAAACAAGAACAAAAACATTTAACGGGGAAAACTAACACCACCAGAGGCTATTTTAGACAGAAACAAAGAAATACATCTTTCAATAACATCATTAAGGTTAGAAATACGTGTAAGAAGCCAAAGCTGTGAAGTTACAACTGGCTGAGCTGCCACAGGTTTCATTGAAAGGAACAGGCCAATTTGTCCATAGTGCTAGTTTTGTGGGCCTAAAGATTGACTGCTAAGATACAAGCATTTAAAAGAGACAGGGGCGAACGTCTTAGGTTTTTATTGATGCTGTCATTCTCCAATCAGTGGAGGAAACCTCTTTTCTTTTGATAGATGATGGAAAGCTTCCACTCACTTTCATGTCTTACTTCTGTAGGGGAGGAAATATAATTTTCCTCCTACCCTTCCAGGTTCTTGGCTGAGGTGGACCCCCTGTAATAGAAGTTAGCAGGAGAAGCACCAACAGAAGTTTAATAACGTATATACCTTCAGTATACATAGGAAAAACCTCAGAAAACTGAGTAACTCTCCCAAATGGCTTAAACCATCACCTTAATGTCTTAATGACATCACCTTAATGACAAAAGAAGATGTTGTAGGTGTGGCCTTTGTAGGAGCTTACCAGGAAAAGCACATTACACAAGGGTATGATTGTTATGCAGGTTTAAGTCATTGCTTTCTCCATTGATAAGTTTCTGGAGATTTAGAGTCATCCTTCTCTTCCTGAAACAGGAAGAAAACCCTTATAATGGAGACTTGCCTTGTAAATGTTTTACATTTATAATGTAAATACGCTTATAAGAGGGTAGCTTTTAGGTTCTCAGAGCTTCTCCTGTGTGTGCTGTTTCTTAAAACAACCTGCTTAAAATAATCTTAATACCAAAGATACGTGTTTTAGAGTGCCAAATTCTGCCCCCCTTCACTTCCAACTTTTGTGTCTCTGTTGATTGAAGAAATAAACACGTAATTTTTGAGGTTGAATCACTTTAATACGTGTTTTTCATTGCCAAGCGTGTTCTAATAAAAGCACGAAGAATATAATTTTTGCACATTTCAAGAGATTAACCTTTTTTACAACTTTTCTACAAAGATACATACTCTCTAGTCAGACCAGAGTGATACATTTTCAAAACAAATGAGTTTTCTATGGAAATGTAATTGGTGAATGTTCATTCTCTTCGACTGACAAAAAGTATCAATTCACATTTACGTAGAATGTAAAAATATACACGTTAGCACACAAATAGCGAAACTTCCTTTAAAAAGCTAAGCTAGAGCAATTTATTTATATTTACTGACTGACTTACCATATGGAGATACCATTCAGTCACAAGAGTTACATAAAGTAAGAACCAAGTTTTTGGTTGTATCTCCATAGCAATTTCTTTTCTTTTTCTCCTCTGCCTTAAAAAAAAAAAAAAAAAATCTAGTTTGTCCTGCTGCTGTGGTCTCACTGCAATGTTTTTATAGTCCATTTAGCTTTTACAGGATTTCATCATACTCTGGTTGACACCAACTGTTCTGAGGAGTCCCAGGGGTTCACTTTGAGTCCCAATACATAACCTGAGTTTGACGCGTTCAGTTTAACATCATCCAGATCAATCTTAAGAATTAAAAGGAGGCTGAGAGTGTTAAATCAACAATAGTTTTCACCCAGGCAGGGAGAAGGAGATGGAGTGAAAGCTAAAGGGCTGTGTGCTTTTTAAGGAGGTACAGTCAGTCCCACAACAGAGCATTTGTGTCACATAGAATCCTAATTGACCAAGTTATTTACCCTCAGGGGAGACAAGTTTCCATCAGAAGGATGCATTTGCCATTTGTTAAGTTGCTGGAATTCTAACCTCCTTAGTGTAATTCTAAACTCAAGTTTCAGTTGTTTAAATACGTGGCACAACGGAAAAAGATGGAAAAAAATAAGACTCACAATGTCTAGTTCCTTATTACCATTTCATTCACTCATAACCTTATTTTGACTTCTTTTCCTTATTTGTAAATTGGTCAAACTAAAACTGGTCCTTCCAACCATAGTTCTATGAGGATCAGAAACAATAATGAATGATATAATTAATGTGAATGTGTTGTAAGAATTTTAAGGGGTTCTATAAATATGGGTCACACTTCTCTTCTTACAGTAAAGTTTTACATTCAGGTAAGTGTGGAGAGTAGAAGAGAAATTCCCATGCCTGAGAAACAAATGTGCAAGAAAAATAATAACATAAGGCATATGTTCAAAGTGTGATGAATAGAAGAGTAGTATGTGTCAGTGTATACATGGAAGAGATGAAGTTAACCACTAATGTCAAGATTGGACTGTGAGTTATCTGAATGCTAGGTAAAGAGACTGAATTCTGTGGGATGATGGGGTTGTCATGTGATGGTTTCAAGTTTGGGGAGGAAAAACATTTTCTTTTCGGCTCTTGATTCTTCAGCTGTGCTAATGACCAAATTAACATAGGACAGATTAACAGGAGGAAAACAAATTTAATCACCTACATACAGGAGTCCCATAGAAATATGAGACCCAAGGACAAGTTGGTCAGTTGAGGCTCATATGCCATCTTGCGCTAAGGAATAGGTTTGGGGTTCTGGGACTTAAAGGGGAGAAAGATATTTTTTAGGACAATAAGAAGAGTCAATGTTTGGTAATTAAATGTTTGCCCTATACAGATAGGTCTTTTAGATAGAGTTATCTCAAGTAATAGCTCTTTCACCCCTTTATCTAAATTTTTATAGGTAGTTAAGGAAGAGGTAAAAAGTTTTCTTGAGTCTACTGGGTTTTGATTGCCTTCAGCTCAAAATAATCTACATATCAAAGCGAAATATTTTAGGGCCATGTATTTTGCTCCCCCTACAAGCAAAGGATAAGAAAATAAAAACTTAGAGTATGGAAGTTTAGCAGGTAAATGGAAGGTCAGATAGTAGATAATAGTAATTGCCCACACATAAATAAATGATTGTCAGAATTATGATTGTGATAGTAACGATGGAAAGGAATAGATGTAAAAGATTCCGGAAGAAAATCATCCCATATTTTTGGTTAACTTTGACCTAGGTGTCTTTTTCACCACTGCATCCCCAGTGGGTAGATCAATACCCAACACATCTATACTCAATAATTATGAGTTTAATAATAAATGGAAAGGAGTTCATGAGGAGAGCAAAAGGAAGTCCTGTGTTATTTGAGAGATGTATAAAATGCTCATATAAATGATCTTTTGTACAAAGTCAATAATTCTGAGAGACTAGCTTTCAGGAAAGGGAAGTTTAAGCATGTTGCATTTTCATATCAATAGGATGTTGCGATAGAGCTGTCAAGGAAGTAGCTGAAAGTTCAAAATAGAAGTTTGGGAGAGAAATCTGTGGTTTGAGATATAAAGGACATTTGGTAAGATGACAGATGTAGGCTAGTGTTTTTCAAATGCGTGGTAGGCATACACATGAACACATGCATGCCCACATACACTTAAAAGGTTGACAGAAGCCTTTAACAAATAAAACTAGATTTTCTGCCTCCTGCCTTAGGCCTATCTCAACCCTGTGAAAATACCTTCAAAAGAAAAGCAGTGTTGATTTGAAATTTTCTTGAGGGGATGGTCAAGTAGGATTACATTTGTCTATACTTAATAGAACTTGCTCAAAAGCTCCTTTTCATCCACCTCCTCCCAAAGTCTCAGACAGCCCAACAATAGTTCTGGTTTCTTTTCTCTATTTTTTTAAAATGCTTTTCTTAGGCCAACCCTTCCAGTTCCAGAAGATTTTCTTTCTTTTCTTTTTTTTTTTTTCCTCTCTCCTCACCACCTCCTCCACAACTCTGGGGTCCTTGCAAGCCGTTCTTCAGAATTGTAAAGAGTAGCACAAAAATCTCAGTGCCCCAAACAAAGAATCCTTTCTCTTTGTGGAAATGGAAAAGTGAAAGGGTTGTAATTATTTACAATTTAATGTATTTTTTCCTGCCATGTCTAAAAATCCTACCATGGATATTTTACCTTGCTCAATGCAGTGGCAAGACACAAAGAAGAAACAAGATCATTCAGAGTTCAAAGTTTTGTCAAATAAATGTGTTTGTTTTGACGCTAAAGAGTCATGTATAATACACTTTAGCAAAAGATAAGTGGTATGACTGCTGTATCTCCTAGAACTTCTTGACAATTGTAGGGGTCAAGGGCATGCTGCACCAAGATGGGCCCCTTTGTCAGGAACTTTGAGTTAAAAGCAATTAAAACCAGCAGATGCAGGAAAAAGCTTCTAAACAGCTCCTCCTTTGCCACCAATGGCTTGTTTACCCCAGGAAGAGAGCTATTAACAGAGATTTCCCTTTACTTAAGAAACATCCACATAATGGAGCAAGTTTGTTTCCCCAACCTCTCCTTTCACCTTCCTGCTGATGGTTCCTTTCCCCATTGTATCTTTAGACCTACCCTCTCCTTAGCCCATATAAGTATCATGTTGCTTCACTGTCTTTGGAATTTCCATGTCTGTGTGGATTCCCCATAAGTATGCCATTAAATTGGTTTTTCTCCTGTCAATTTTTCTCATGTCAGTTTGACTCTTAGGTCATCTTAGATCTAAGGAAATTTTTCCTCCCCAACACAGTCTCAACTCTGGTATCCGAAATTCTGAAATGGCTCTTATGTTGGAAATGCTGAAGGGAATATTAGACTTTATTTGTGGCCTTAACTCAAACCCATGGCTGGCAGCTCCACCTTTCATGATTGTTAGTAATTACAAGAACAGTTCTACTGCACCCTTGGTAAATGAATAAATATCATGTCAATAAAATATAATTGGTCAAATTATTAGTGACTTTTTTTGGAAGGCTAACTTTTCACTGGAGTTACCAGGGTCAGGTGGTAAAGGCTGTTGTCACCTCATAGTGCTCTGGCCTTTGATTTAGTTATTCTTGGTGTGTGGGTGGGTGGGGGGGGGGGGTGGTTCTAATTTTCCAGTGGTCTCATTATCTTTGGCAGTCCTTTTTTTTTTATTATTTATTTTTGAGAGGGAGACAAAGTGTGAGCAGGGAAGGAGCAGAGAGAGAGGAAGACACAGAATCTGAAGCAGGCTCTAGGCTCCGAGTTGTCAGCACAGAGCCCGGCGTGGGGCTTCAACTCACCAACCACAAGACCATGACCTGAGCCGAAATCTGACGCTTAACTGACCGAGTCACCCAGGTGCCCCACTTTGGCAGTCTTTTTAAGAATAATAAAGTTTCTTTTAGAAAATAATACTTTTGACTATTTTTTAAGAATAATGCTTTCAGGGGCGCCTGGGTGGCGCAGTCGGTTGAGCGTCCGACTTCAGCCAGGTCACGATCTCGCGGTCTGTGAGTTCGAGCCCCGCGTCGGGCTCTGGGCTGATGGCTCAGAGCCTGGAGCCTGTTTCCTATTCTGTGTCTCCCTCTCTCTCTGCCCCTCGCCCGTTCATGCTCTGTCTCTCTCTGTCCCAAAAATAAATAAACGTTGAAAAAAAAAATTAAAAAAAAAAAGAATAATGCTTTCAAGTGCATACAATAAAATGCACAGCATTTAAAAAGAAGCCAATCACATTCAAATATAATTGTATAAATATTTTTAAGTTTGTCATGCTCTAATTAATATATACACTTCTTTATTAGCACATTAAATAACAAGATTTAGCAGTGGATCTAATAACTAATAGAATTTTGAAGTAGTCAAAATAGTATGTTGAGATATCTACAATGCTTGTAAAGTGATATTTGTGACTTTAACCAGTGATAAAGACACAGATCTACATAATTAAAATATAGAAGGGCATGCTCTATGTTAAATACAGGTTAGCAAAAATTAAGTTGTATTTTTCCCCCCTTTCAAGTCTGTGAATTCTATGCACGATTTCAGTAGACTTCAGGGCAAGAGCCCTACTAAGTTTTATTTCTTGGCTACTTTCTAGAGGCTGCAGGCTAGAGCATTGATGATTATCGCATTGGCAAGAACGGTGGGGTTCTTGTTGAGAGCTTGACAAGAGATAGCACAAATTGGGACCTGTGTTTGCTCGCCATATAAATTCTTGCTAAGGCAACAAATGACAGGTGGTAAGATCAATGCTTTTACTTTGATTGGATTCATAAAAAGGAAAAATTGACCCGTGTAACCCGGAAGAGAGGTAACAGGGTGTTTCAGTCAAGTCTGGACCTTTTTTTTTTTTTTTTTGTCTTTTTTGGTCAGCTTTAGATTGGCATATGTTTACTCCAACTTACCCAGAACCAGAAACCTTCAGTTTTGAAAGAAATTGAGACATAGGAATTATCACATGACTTTGGGAGAAACAAGGTAAAATGAGACCAGCATGTATTTGTGCATTGCACATATATGGGTTTGAACCATGGCTTTGTGTATCCTTCGGAAAATTCCTTTACATCACTCTGTGGCCACAGTCTGTCTTTACTGAAGATAACATCTACTTCATAGAACTGAAGAACACCTAAGATGAGATACGCCATGTAGAGTATCTAGCATAGCGCTTGACACTTAAAAGGCACCAATGTGTTGCCCAAGTTTAGACAACTAATTAGCCCACTAACACTCACTGAGTCCTAACAGCGTGTCAGTTGCTGTGCCAAGGATCAAACAACTTCATTGCTTTAATAATCTCATGAAGTAAAATACACAATTATCACTAAATCACACATGAGGAACTTGAGACTTTTAGATACAAAGTAATTTGCTTAAATTTAACTTGCACCACTCGAAGTAATAGAGTTAGGATTTGAATCCTTGTTTTTTGATCCCACACTCCCAACGCTCCAACTATATCCTGCCACAAAATTTGTGTCAGGTCTAGTGACAGAACTGGAGAGTCTTCTAACTCTTATACCGCTATTGTTTGCTAATGTCTTGTGGACAGTTTAACTCTTGAAAAGTTGTAGCAGACTCCTCTAATAGCACTTACTTCAACCTAAGAATACCTTAGATCTGAACTTACTTCATACTTATGCTAATGACAGGCTTTTTTTTTTTTTTAATTTACTTTTGAAGATCATCCCACAAATGAATTCCATTTCCTCAAATGTAAGAACAGGCTGTTCTTTTGGCTATTGACATTCCATTTTGGATTCCACAAAGGGCTTTAAACACAATCACTTTCACAAGCCTTTGATGCAAAGCAAGTGACTGCCTAATGTTATTAAGCAGCTGAAGGGCAGGTAAATTGGCTGTGTTTTCTAAAAACGACTTTCATTTCCATCTACAACATGATTGCACATTGTAATATAGCACAACAAAGAGTTGAACACTGAAAAGATAAGCTTTAAAACAGAATATAAATTCCTAAAGCACAAAGCCATAGTTAAAAAAAAAATGGAAATAAAAAATACATGTCAGAAAGACCTTTCTACCACAGCACTGAAAAGAACTTTGCATATCTTTCAAGGAGCTTTCAACATTTTAAAGCTAGTTTAATCGCAACATTATTTTTATTTAACAATTTCCATTGAGTAGATTTTTGAGCTTAAAAAATGTGACTGCTCTGGGAAATGAAAAACTATAACAAAGAAAGCTTGGCTAGAGCTAGAGGTCACAAATGTTGTTCAGTATGTTTCATATGTTGCACAACCTATAATTGATGAGTGATAAAATCAAGAAAGGTTCTTACAAGGGTAGAAAGTTCCCTATTTAAAAAAAAAAATAACTGAAACCTATTGCTGTTAAAAAAAAAAATAAAAATCCTGGTTATTTATATTCTGTGAGAAAACTATAATTCCAGTTTCAAACAGAAAGCCTATCTGCTAATCACAAAGCCAAATATTTTAAAGGAATGTAGGGAAAATTCAGTTTTTAACAAAGACATTCTTTTTATTATGATTATTCTGTTATCTATTGAACCAAATTGGCAGTGCAATTTTCCAGGTTCCCAAACTTAGTTTAAAACTAAAATGGAGATATCAGTGAATCAAATGGTACTTGTGGCTCACCAAAAATAAACTTTTTTTACTGATCATTTTATCAGTAAAATTAATATAATCAGTACATTTATTAATTACTATTCTGAGCAGGGGTCTGGAAAAAGCTAATGTTATCGTCTTGTTTTTATTTTTTAATTTTTTTAAGTTTATTTATTTTGAGAGAGCGAGCAAGCAGGGGAAGGGCAGAGGAGGAGACAGAGAGAAAATCCCAAGCAGGTTCTGCACTGTCAGCACAGAGGCCAGTGCAGGACTTGAACTCATGAACTGTGATATCATGACTTGAGCCAAAATCCAGAGTGAAGGCTTAACCAAACTGAGCCACCCAGGCACCCTGTTTCTTTTTAAATAGAAGTATGTGCTTTGCTTCTTGATAGGGTACGAGAGAAACTTAGATTACCTCCAGTCTCCAAACTTAGATTACCTCCAAATCTGTGAGATGCCCTTTGCTCACCCAACCTTGGTCTGCCATTGCTTTTAATACTAGTCAAAGATAGTTTGGGGCAGCTGTGTCTCAGTTTTGGCAGAGCTAGGATGTTTTCTTTCCCCTAGCAGATAAAATAATTAATACATTTATTTACTCATTTGTTCACAAAAAGTAACTATGGAACAAATTCTGTGTGAGAAGCAGCGAGTATTGGCCTCCATGGGACTTATAATCTAATGGGGTGGGGGAGGAAAACAGATTTCAAGAAAAATCACGAAAATTTCAACAAGTGCTCTCAAGGAAAGATGCATGATCCTATGAGTTTATGGAGGATTGACTTGGAGGATGATATTGATTCTCTACCTCTGTCCTATATCTATACACTTTGCAGTGTGTCCTGATAGTTCTCATTCAGAAGTGAAATCTATTTCCCTACTCTTTGGACCTGTGCTGGCCTTGTGACTTCATTTGGCCAAGAGAAAGTGACAGAATTGACATTGTGATTGCTGCTCACCTAGGTCTCAAGAGGCTTTTGTGAGACGACTCTTCTTGTTCCTCTGCCTTCATCGTGAGAACGTGCTTGACCCAGTCTGCTGGATGAACTACATAGACCAAAGTAGAGTCAACCCCGTAGTCCTATCCAAGGCCCTGGACACATTTGAAAGCCCAGAGAAATCAGCAAAACTGCCTAGTTAACTCACAGCTGACCACAGACACATGAATCCACTGAGCCAAGCTTATGTCTGATCAGCAGAATTGCCCTGCTGACCCAGAGGCTCACGAACAAAGAAAGAACGGTTCTTGCTTGTATGCCACTGTAGTGTCATGATGGCTTGTTATGCCACATTGCCATTCAGATAGATAATTGAGGCTCTGCCAGGTGAGTTCAGGCCAGGCTTGCCTAAGGAAGTTATTCTTCCTTCTTCTGTGAAGAATATAAAAAAGGAATAAGGATTAACAATGCAAATGGAAGGAGAAAAGAACATAGAAAGTAGATAAAATGGGCTAAAGCCTATAAGCAACAGTTGTAAGGGGTCTAAGGTGACCAGAACACAAATGTCAATAGGAGTGTGATGGAAGAGTTGGAGGTAAAGGAGACACCTGTAGGGCCTTGTAAACCATTTCAAGTTGTTTTGTGTTTAATATGAGAATAATAAAAAGAACTTGAAGGGTTTTTAAGCAGAGAGAGAATATGAGAAAGATGTATTTGGCTACAGTGTATAGAACATTGGGAAAAGCATGACTTCCCAGGAAGATTTGAGAGGAGAGTGGTGATTTTTTGTTGTTTAGGGCAAGGCATTAAGTCATGAGCCCCAACCCTGGATCATCATTGCAACTTTCTGATGGGTGTTCACATCTTTCTAAATTACCTTTACCCCGCTTTGAAAGGCAGCATGGCAGAGTTTATAAAGCATGTGTTCTACCTCTGCCTCTCCCACCTATAAGCTTCATTTCTTTAAACTATTGAAACCCCGGTATTCATTCAATTCCTCTCATCCAAAATATGTCTACATAGATACTCCAATGTGCTCACTTATTTATTTGAAACGACGTGTCTTTCTCTCGTTTGTGCTCATTTTGCCTTGCGGATAATGTAATGCTTTGTTCTTTTGTAAATTACAAGGGGCTGCAGGGGCATTGGTTCTGATTACCCTGGTGAAAGCAACACCAACTCTGTAAAGCCATTCTTGATCATTCCCAGTGGCTTTTCTCTCGTATTCTATAGTTTGTCCCTCCTAAATAGTTACTTAATGGAATACATATGAGAAAATGCTTGTAGCTGCAAATAACAGAAAACCTTTTTAAAGTGAAACAATATGGTGTTTAGTCATATCATTTAAGTGGAATATGGAAGTAGCTGGATTCATGTTGGATCAATGTCATCAAGGCTCTGGGTCATATCTGTCATGCTCTTGGCCTTCTCTGGGTTGCAAAATGCCTGAAACCCTCTCTCATGATCTGTTGGCTAAAACTGGGTCATATGCGAAACCACAGATCAATATCTGGCAACAAGGAATGGAATTTCCCAGACTGGATTAGTCCCTCTAGTACTTATTCCCTCAGTCAGACACATTGGGAATCTGTCAGAGGTAAATGTTTGGTGGGTAGGTAGCCAACAGTGACTGCCACTCAAAGCTTAATGATTATTTCTGTTCTGATCCTCATCTAGCTGTGTATTTCTTTAGATTTTTAAACTTCAGCCATGGCAATTTCCTATAACTCTCTGATGATACACTGTTTTATTTCTCTGTACCCTAGTACACGCTGTTTTCTCTATTTGGGATGTCAACCCTTTGCCCATTTCTAACTACCTAGAGAAAGATTCAACTTTTGAAGTTCCATAGGATCATCACATTTTCTATAAAACTTGCATTGATTCCCACACCCAAGTACACATTTAGTCACTCTCTTATTGGTATTACTTCAGTTTCTTATACATATCTGCATTATTATAATCATATCGTGCTGCATTATGATTTACTTACATGTTGATCCATGCCTCCCCTCACCCCCTGCCCACCATCATGACTCATTGTTTTTGTTTAGAACATAGTATGGTTTAGGGGTGCCTGGGTGACTCGGTCAGTTGGGTGACTGACTTCGGCTCAGGTCATGATCTCACAGTCCGTGGGTTCGAGCCCCGCATTGGGCCCTGTGCTGACAGCTCGGAGCCTGGAGCCTGCTTCGGATTCTGTGTCTCCCTCTCTCTCTGCCCCTCCCCCACTTGTGCTCTGTCTCTCTCTCTCTCTCTCTCTCTCTCTGTCAAAAATAAATGTAAAAAAAAAAAGAACATATTATGGTTTAAATTAAAGTCTGCTAGATGGTATTGAATCTAAGGTACCACATAGTACTTCATATAGGTCTCCTTTCTACTTGATGTCAAAGACCAACTGCTATACTTATCCATAATTTAAAGCACTTGCTATAGTGCTAGACAATGCATATCTTACCAGGCCATATTTTTCCACTGATGGGTGTTTAAATACCAAACAGTGAAAGAAAGACAATTATGGAGAAAACCAAAGGGCTGGTGCTGTTCTCATCATGAGGGGAGAGGTAGTTAGGGTCTTGGTGAGTCTTGATGACCTATAATAGACATTTCGGTTTGGAAGATGTGAGGCCCTCTGGGCATAACTGGATGATTGAGAAAGAGCTTAACAAAGCTAATCAACAAAATAGGAATTTGGAGATTTGAAGTAGCATCAGGAATGTTGAGGAAAACGACCTGCAGGGAATACAAAAGTCCTTAAGAATAGCAATAAGATGGAGTCAAAGTAAAGGAACAACCATGAGCATTCCCTTTGGGAGGAATGACCAATGATACTTTAGGTCATGATGTTTAATGTCGGTTGTTTCTGTATCATGTAACAATAAAATCATTCAGCCTTAGCCTAAACTTCGGTAAAAAACTGCCTCACACAACAGCTAGTATCAGTGGTCTCGGGGGAATAAAGAAGATGATAATGTGAGGTATCCAATGTGTAATGAAGTGGAAAGGAAAGAATCTAGAAACAATAGGAACCATGCTATAGTTCATAGATGGCAGTACGCACAGAGCAGTAGTAGTTTTCACATAACTCCTGAATTCATCTAATAGCCTAATTAATGAAGTATATAGAAATTGATACACTTCTGCTTTTTTTCTGAATTGTAACAGAGGGAGATTGTTGGGCAGGGGAAGAGTGGAGAAACGTGCCAAGAGTAAGGCAACAATAATGGCACTTAGTACTTCTGTAATGCAACAAATAGTGACTGTGTGACAGCTATGGACCAGGCACTGTGCTGGTTGCTGCCTTTACACATACGAATAACACACAGTTGGAGGTTTTATTTCCCTCATTCTTTTTCACTGAATCATTACCATTCTTTCGTTTTTCAGCTTGTTTTTCTTTATAGTCATCCTTCCTCTTAGAGTAGTTCCTACCATTTGTCTTCCATTCATTCAGTTGAACTAGCCAAAGGGGCCCTATGGGACTTAAGTTGTGCTTTATGTTTCATGGGTTTTTTTTAGTGAGTTTAGAATAGAAGAAATAGATAGATTGGGACTGAGGAGCGAACTGGCTTTATTTTGCCCAAGGAAAATGGCGATGCATGTCTTCTAAAGCAGTGCTTCTCAAGCTGTCTGTGATGAAGAACTACTCCCTGCCTCCCTCCCTCCCTCTTTCCCTCCTTCCCTCCTTCCCTCCTTCCCTCTCCTTTTTGCAATTGATACCATTTGTGCAACCTCATCCTTTTATAAAATGATAAAAGTGATTTTCTCAAGAAAATAAGTCCTAAAACTATAAACCTTATTATTTCATTCCGCAGACTTTAGCGAATTGCTCTAAAGTTTCTAAATGCTTACTGTCAAATTGTGCAGGTATCATATTGCAGTCCACATACTGCCCCTGCTCCCCAGATCAGTTTGAGTGGCACTGCCCTATAATGTTCCTGCACATTGTGCCTTGGGGACAGCGAAAGACTTGACCAGGGCCCTTTCACGAGGTAGCGTGATACACATTTTAAAAGTCATTAATTGCCCCATTCACAACCAGACTCAGAGTCCACTCATATCTTTTGCTTTGCTTTCCAAATCCAGAAACTTGACTCCAAAGACTGTAAAATGCCCACTACCCCGACACTCCTTGTTTTCTTATATTGCAACATTCTCAGCCACAGAAAGCTTTCAAAGGCTTAAAAATTGCTAATGTAGCCATCCTGTGGATTTTACATACCACATCCCTCTGGCTTCCATGTGAAATTCTCTCTGAATAAATCATCACTCACTGTGCTCTAAATCACTGGTAACAGGAGTTCTTTAACAATGGATACTTCAATACTGTATAATCGTATTTCATAATTTGTGCATGTATATTTGTGTAAACCTGTAAAGTGTTGAGAATTTTTCAGGAAAAGACCAGCATCTTCAGCATAAGAAGAGAAATGAAGTTTTGTTGTTGGCGGTGGTGGTCGTGGTTTAGAGTAATCCTGAGGATAAATAACAGGAATTGAGTCTGAAAATCTAAATTCCACTTTTGCCTTTCCAGCTGTATAACTCAAGCCACGTATGACATTTATTTTTTTCTATCAGCCGTATTACAGAATAATAAGAAACAAATGAAATTAATTTTAATGCATTTTATTTAAACCAAGATGTCAAACATATAATTTCTCTATAAAATGATTGATAAGATATTTTACACTATTTTATTTGTGCTGAAATATTTAAAATGTGCTGTGCGTTGGCTCCCAGCTTAATTTCAAGTGTGTGATAGCAGTAGGTGGCTGGGAGCTGCTCAGATCCTAGCATAAGAGCCAGGGAAGATTCGGTGCCTTGAATGGGGCCAAGGAAAAAAGTAGAGATGGAGGGTTAGAATCAGGAGGTAGATATCAGGATGAGTAACGGAGAATTTCAGAGGAGAATCATGTTTTCTGTGTGGGTGTATACCTGCCCTGCAACACACACATTTGAGTGAATTTTTAGTAAAATGTCCATGTGTCAATAAATCCCTGGTGAATTAAGACTTCTGATTGGCAAGGTACAGAAATGCCAAGTCCTATTCCAAGGCTGCTTGGCCAAAACACGTTTGCAAGATGTAAACCTATTGTATATATGGCTCCTAAACTGATGTTGTTTTGGTTTCTCTTTTTTTACAGATTCTTGTGGTTATTTTTTATAAAACTGTTTATGTGAGCTATCACTTAGGGAAATTCTTCATGGTGAGCATGAAGCATGTTTGTAAATTTTTATTACAATAACATTAAACAAACATGCTTATGTATAAGTATAACCCACCTTTGGTTACTTTTTTTTTAATTACGTTTCTTTATTTTTAAGAGGCAGAGAGAGCATGACGTTTCTTTATTTTTGAGCAGCAGAGAGAGAGGGAGACACAGAATCTGAAGCAGGCTCCAGGCTCTGAGCTGTCAGTCCAGAGCCCGACGCGGGGCTTGAACCCACACACCGTGAGATCATGACCTGAGCCGAAGTAGGACACTCAACTGACTGAGCCACCCAGGCGCCCCACCTTTGGTTACTTTTTTAGGCTAGATTCTGGGAAGTAGCCCTATGGAACCGCCGATTACATGAACATCTAAGTCTCTTGTCCTCTTCGAATTTATTCTTACAGTATATGTAGTAAAAGTTGGGGATCAGTTTATAGGCTTTAATTCTTTAAATAATTACATTTTCTAGGGGGAAAATGGCACATCATCATTATTTTAAGTTCTGAATATTTATAAGAGAGAATATTTCTCTTTGGTTTATTGGTCATACTCAGTCCAATTTTTTTTCTCTGAATTGCTTGTTTATATATTGTGCCTGCAACCCTGCCATTACTTTTTCATCAGACTCCTGCAAGTCCCTGTTCAGCCTGGTTGAGTGGGTGTGCAGAGAGGTAAAGTGATGAGGAGGCCCTGCTGCTGGGCTGCAGAGACCTCGCTATTGGACTGTGGTCACAATAAAATATACTGCAGTTCCAATCAGTTAAATCTTGGTAAGCAACTAAGCTAACCTTTAGAATAAATCCATATACCCCTGAGGTCTGTCTGCTATAATAGCGCTACTAAAAGGCAGACAAATACTTTGAGTTTTATAATTTAAGCTTTGCCATCCCCTCAGAAGAGGATTGCTTTTCTAAAAATATATCTGCCTGCAAAGAGCCTTGGGGCGTGTGTGCTTCTTTTGCATTTAACCAGCTATTAAAAAATCCCTTGGAAGCTGTGACCTGCACAGGTCCAATCTGCTTTGGCCAGTAAATCAGTTAAGACTGGAAGTTCCCTATGACTTTTTAAAGATATGTTAGAGATCCTAAAAATAATTCTTCCCTCTTGGTAGAGGAGGGGAAAACAATTCAAGAGTGGTTCAAACGTAGCCAGAGTCTGTCCATCATGACTCTGATCATTCTTCCCTGGCAGAATATACTTACTTCTATAGTAAACATTTGTGCTCCTGCTCCAGTCCATGTACTGTACTAAGAAAGGGAGCCAACCGCCAATAAGACCTTTTTTGCTCTTGAAGGTTTCAACTTTTAGTGAAATAAAAATACATATAAATAAATGCAGTGTGAGGTGTTAAGTACTATGTTCCAGGCACGTTGAGGGAGCTATAAGAGCCTCAAGGAAAAGAATGACCACACAGACTGGGAATGGGAAGGGACTTTGCCAGGAAGTTGGTACTTGAGCTGAGCTTTAGAGGAGTAGAAGTTCCTTGAGCAGAGAAGAAAGGGGAAAGAAAAAGAGGTGACAGAAAGGAAATTAGGACTGCCCCATAGTTAAGAACACATTGGAGAATTAAAAAAATTATTTTTTCAATGTTTATTTATTTTTTTGGGGACAGAGAGAGACAGAGCATGAACGGGGGAGGGGCAGAGAGAGAGGGAGACACAGAATCGGAAACAGGCTCCAGGCTCTGAGCCATCAGCCCAGAGCCCGACGTGGGGCTCGAACTCACGGACCGCGAGATCGTGACCTGGCTGAAGTCGGACGCTTAACCGACTGCGCCACCCAGGCGCCCCAACATTGGAGAATTTTAAATAGGAGAATGATGGTGATCAGAACACACCAGATACTTATGTCTCTTCCGGGTTGCTATCACTCGCTGGCATGTTAGGCTTCAAACAGACTCATGAAACACTTGTATGTCAGCTTAAACAGAAAGCACATTGTCCAATTTAAATACTAATGCAAATTAAGAAGAAGAGATAAAAGAAATCCCTGAGCTCCCAAAGACATCAAGGACTGCTGTTCTATCATAGCACATATGCCTCCCATGAGGAATGTAAATGAGAAGGGCGAATTTGTGTAATTGGCATGCTGGACATTTCTCCGGCCTCAATTGCTTTCTATTATATTTGAAATTTTCAAGCCAAACCACCACAGTAACCACACCAGAAAAAAAAAAAAGGCAATTGAGAAAGAACACCCTGCAATGTTTATAATCCCACCCTTTCTCTGTACGTGCATTTTCAAATTGGGGTATTTTGATCAGGAATCTAATAGGATTTGGATGATAATCCCCATGAAAATGATGCCGGGATGTTCTTTAGCTTTTGATAAAGTCCCAAGTACGCAAGCAGTATAATCTTGAATAAGAAAAGAGAACCGTTTTCTACACCAGGAGAAATAAAGCATAATGTAGCACTTTGACAACCTTGAAGGTGACTTTTCCAAGCCATTGATTAGCAGGTCCATGCCCTGAAATTCAAGTCAGGGAGATTCATTACAGTTCTTTCAGTCACTAGAGTATTAAAAACCAAAATGCATCATTAACTCAGAAGTGGGCTATGCCATTTGGCAGTAAGGGATCGACTTGACTTCTGTGACAAAGCCATCTATGCAGATTCTTTGGACTTCAACACAAAAGGGAATAATTGCTTTTTGCATTATACATAAAAGCAATTATTTTCCTACTGTTTTTCACTTTTGTCTCTTTAGTCAAAAAGTGTGGATTGCTGGGAAGAAGCTTGATGTAGATGGACTCTAATGAAGAGCAGCACTGGACTTTGTTCGTGGAGGAGTTTTTGTAGATTTCCATGGTGGTAGTCTACCAGGAAGAAGTTGAAAGGAATTTAGGGAGTTGAGGAAGCAGGAGAGTGTAATGACCAGCAGGAGGCACAGAGAATAACTGCTTTTTTCTTTCCCTGTTGTTTGCAAAACAAAACAAAACAAAACAAAACCAAAAGCCTTAGTTAAATGCCCTTTTCTCTCTGGTTTTGGTCGTTGTGATCCTGTACTTCTTCCTGCCACCCCACATGAAAAAAATCATTTAGATCAGTTGGGCACTCATGCAACGTTTTGAGTTGGATTCCTTTATCATCTGCCTAGTACTTAAGCCATGTTATCTCAGGGAAGCCTAGCTCCTGCTCCAACTTTTCTCAGCCTCAGTTTCTTCATTTGCAAAAATGAGACTTAATAGCATCTCTTTTTTTATGTATCCGATAGGTGGTTTCAAGGACCAATTAGATAACAGAAGCACGTGTGTGCTATAACTTCCTATGCAGATTCAGCATATTTATAACCACCTTGTGTATCCCTGATAGGCATTTTAAGTACGTTACCTTATTTAATTTTAATAATATTGTGAGGTCACTAGTAAAGCTCAGAGAAGTTGTAACTTGATAAAGAGGCGTCGTATACTCCACCTTGGTATTTATAGTAGAGGGATGATTTCCACACAACCTCTGATGTCAAGAAATAGTCTAGTGTGAGGATATAGGTGTAAGTAATGCACTGCAGTGGTATAAAGAATATAATGGGATAAAAAGAATAGATATAAACCCGACTTTGCACAATAGAGGAATGCTAACTCTTGTGCCAGGGGTAGAGAGTGATGGAAGAGAAAGGAGTGTGTGAACACGTGTGTGTGTGTAGAATAGTTAGTATAGATATAAACCCGACTTTGCACAATAGAAGAATGCTAACTCTTGTGCCAGGGGTAGAGAGTGATGGAAGAGAAAGGAGTGTGTGAACACGTGTGTGTGTGTAGACTAGTTAGTATATCAGAGAATGCTTCCTATTGGGAGAGTTTAAAATACATCTTAGTATCTTTCGAGATACTAAGTTCACATGGCAGACTGGAAGTGGAGAGCAGTTCAGACTGAAAAAAAATTAGGATGCCTAGTAGGAAGATAAATGAGTGTTATACAAATGCTAATTCATTTCACCTTTTATTAACATAAGTGCTTAACAATAAAAGAATGAAATGAATTATGTAGACAAGCAGAACAACTTAGAATCTATCCTCCATTTTCTACCAATGATTAGATAGTGCTTGAAGACAAAATAGCGACGATGTTCAAACATATGCAGTCTTTTCTTTCCTTCCACCTGCTTGAGGGGCATTTATTTCAGCATTATTTGGAGACCAAGACGACCTATATATTTTTTTTTTTATGGCCTATCCAGCCTCTGATCAGAATTCAGTCACCCTTTTACTTCCTCTAATTCTATATAAGAAGTCAGGCAACTTAGACTCTTCAACACCAAGATAGCCAAGTTGGGGCCATAAAGTCTGAGATGACAAAACAGCAGAGTGGGGCAGGACTGTGTCCACTGGGCATGAAAATATGGAAGCAGTGACAAGTGGACATTATAACAGTGGTAGATTGGATCATCATTCCCAGTTATTCACCCCTTTGGCATGTGTCTTTGCATTGCCTCCCACTCTGTGTTGGGTATATTCCTCGCCCTGTCAATGCTGGCCTTGTCCAGGTGACTTGGTTTGGTGAAGACATGATCTGAACAGAGTATTTAAAAGTGCTTTCATGGTTTAGTTTGCCCTGTGTGCTCCTTGATCTATGAGAAGAAAATGCCCCAGATAGTGGTTACCTGCTCAGCCTGAGCCACAAGAATGAGACATCGTGGAACAGAGACGAATGTGATCGGAATCCTAGAGACATGTATCCAGCCAAACATATGGAAATCAGCCAAACCCCTGCCAACATTTATGTATTTCAACAAAATCTGTATTTATTTATATGCAAGTCACTGAGGTTTGATGTTGGTTTTTATGCAGCAAAAATTAACCATTTCGGAAAACAGTTAACAGTTGCTTATAAAGTTGAACAGGTAGGGGTAAATAGGACTTTTGAGGAAGATGGTAGGATAAGAAGGTCCTAAATTCACCTTGTCCCATAGCTACAACTAGATAACACCCACATCATTGTAAACAACACAGAAAACAACTTGAAGACTGGCAGAACAGACTATGCAGAGATAAATGTATAGAAGACGACACATTGATGAGGTTAGAAAGGGCAGAGACACCGTTGGGAGCTAAAGGAACCCACAGGTGTGTCTATAGGAAGGAGAGAGACTACAAGTACAGAAAGAAAAAAATAATAGTCCCTTATACCAGGCACACATGGGTAAGATGAATCCCCATTACATTTGGTTTTGAAAACTGGAGGGGACTAATTTCACAAGTTCTTACAATCAGCAGAGCTTAACACTTGGAACATGAAAAATTAGCCAGCTTGGAGACCCAGGAGGGTGATAGGAAACTGAGTTCCTGCCCTTAAAGAGATACCACAACAAACAACCCTGCTGAGATACAGCATAGAAGCAGCAGCAGTTTGAAAAATGCCTGAGATCTATGGGAAGGGGATTTGTTTACCAATCTCACAACATGTGCTTGAGGGGCAGGGAACTTTAGGAGACTTAACCAGGAACAAAGGAGCTGGCTGATGACATTTCCTTCTCCTGCCACTCAGTCTAGACACACCTGTTGCACTGTACTCAGTGCTAAAATTCTCCACCTGACTTGCTAACGGTGCCCCCTGCTCCCCATTCCCACATTCTCTTGTTAACACCCTCCAGTCAGACCTCAGCTCCAGGTCTCCTCCCAGAGTAGACCCATGCAAACCTTTCTTATGCTGTATGCCCTGCTCCTGCACTCTTCTGCAGATCTGGCCCCTTCAACCAAGTGGGTGTTGGCAGGAGTTTTGGGTGGCTGCAGGTCTACTCCAGAAAGTGGGCCTTGCTGGCACTGTGTGTCCTTCCCTGGCACTGTCCTGCAGATTTTCCCCCTCCAATACACCTTTGGCCAGAGCCCATCCAAAGCAGTGCCCACAAATCTGGCAGTCTTCAAACAGCCCTGACAATGGCCAGCACCACTTCAAAGTGACTCCTGCCCTGGGGAGAAGGGAGGATAACCACATATAACAGCTGCTACAGCCCTAGCAGTGGGCCATAGGTAGACATCTGATCTGAGTGCAGACCCTGCTCACCAACAAAAGCTTTTCAGGGGACAGTATAGGGAAAGCACCATGCAGTTTGGTGTTACTGCATCACTGAATGCCTAGTCTGACTCAACTCAAACCTAAGGCAGCCCCAGACTGGACCACTAGGAACATAGAGACCAAACAGGCAAAGAGAGCCCTTGCAGATGACTAGACTGAAAGCAAAAGCAACCCAGCCACAATAGTAGGAAGCACACAACATGTATAAGATACACCCCCGAAGCACCAGGTTATGTTGAAGACAGGATATTCTACTGCAGGGCACTATAGGACCTCTTCTTCATAAGGCCATTATTTTCAAGAGCAGGAGGCATGGCTGACTTTCCTAACACATAGAAACAGACAAAGTAAGAGAAATGGAAGAGACAGAGGTATATGTTCCAAATGAAAGAACAGGTCAAAATTAGAACAAGAGAGCTAAATGAAATGGAGATAAGCAATATGCTTGATAGAGAATTTAAAGTAATGGTCATAAAGATACTCAGTGGATTTGAGAAAAGAGTGGAGGACCTCAGTGAGCCCCTCAACAAAGAGAGAGAAAACATAAAAGAATCAATCAGAGATGAGAACTCAATAACTGAAATTAAAAATACATTGGATGAAATAGTAGACTAGAGAAAGCAGAAGAACAGATGAACCTGGAGGACAGAGTAATGGGAAGCAATCAAGCTGAACAGGAGAGAGAAAAAATAAAGAATACTTAGGGAATTCAGCAATACAGGCAAGTGTACTAATATTCACATTATAGGGATCCCAGAAGAAGAAAGAAAAAAGGGGGCAGAAAATTTATTGAAAGACATAATAGCTGAAAACTTCTATAATGTGAGGAAGGAAACAATATAGATCTAGGAGACACAGACATCCTCCCCTCCCCCAGCAAAATCAACCCAAGGAAGTCCACATCAAGACACACAGCAATTAAAATGGCAAGAAGTTGAAATAAAAAGATAATGTTAAAGCAAGAGAAAACAAAACACTTCAGAGAGGAGTGACATGATGTGTTCATAGCACTGAAAGGAAAAACCAAAAACCAAAAACCTGCCTCCAAGAATATTCTATAAAGGAAGGCTACCATTTAGAATAGAAGGAGAAATAAAGAGTTTCCCAGATGAGCAAAAGTTAAAGGAATTCATGACAACTAAATGAGCCATAAAAGGAACATTGAAGGGGACTTTTTGAGTAGAAAAGAAAGACTGTAAGTAGGAGTAAGAAAAGTAGGCAAAACAAGTAAAATTAAATGCATGTATAAAATTTAATCAGGGGATTTTCAAAAGCATGTAACATATGATACCCTGTACCTAAAACATGGTGGGCAGGGGTAAGTAGTAAAGAATGGGTTCAAACTTAAGTGACCATCAATTTAATATAGAGACTGCTAGATGTATAAAATGTTATGTACAAACCTAATGGTAACCACAAATCAAAAAACCAGTGATAGACCTGCAAAAAGTAAAGAGAAAGGAATCCAAGGGTATCACTAAAGAAAGCCAATAATCGTTGAGAAAAGAACTAAACAACCATAAAACAAGTAAAAAATGGCAATAAGTACATACTTACCAATAATTACTTTGAATGTCAATGGACAAAATGCTCCAATAAAAGATATAGGGTGACAAAATGAATGAGAAAGTGAGACCCATCTATATGCTGCCTAAAAAAGTCTCATTTCAGACTTAAAGACACATGCAGATTGAAAGTGATGGGATGCAAATGGAAATGAAATGTGGGAGAGCCATAATCGCATAACACAAATTAGACTTTAAAACTAAGACTGTAACAAGAAACAAAGGCACTATAGAATTATAAAGCGAACACTTGAACAAGAAGATATAATTGTAAATATTCATGCACCCAACATGAGAATACCCAAATACAGAAAGCAGCTAATAACCATAAAGGAAGTAACCAGTAGTAATATAATAATAGTAAGGGACTTTAACACCCCACTTACATCAATAGATAGATCATCCAAACAGAAAATCACCAGGGAAACAGTGACTTTGAATGGCACATTGGACCAAATGGACTTAATGGATACATTCAGAACATTCCATCCTGAAACAGAATATACATTCTTTCCAATATACATGTTCCAAGTGCACGTGGAACATTCTCTAAATAGATTACTTATGAGGCTACAAAACAAGTCTCAAAAGTATTTAGGAAGACTGAAGTCATACCATGCATCTCTTTTTTAAAAAAATTTTTTTACATTTATTCATTTTCGAGAGAGAGTATGAGCAAGCGTGAGTGGGGGAGGGGCAGAGAGCTAGGGAGACAAAGAATCTGAAGAAGGTTCCAGGCTCTGAGCTGTCAGCACAGAGCCTGACGTGGGGCTCGAACTCATGAACTGTGAGATTATGATCTAAGCTGAAGTTGGATGCTTAACCAACTGAGCCACCCAGGCGCCCCATACCATGCATCTTTTCTGACCAACATAGTATGAAACTATAAATCAACTGCAATAAAAAATCTGGAAAGAACACAAATACATAGAAGTTAAGTAAGTTAAATAACATGCTACTATGGCTCAACAAATCAAAGAGGAAATCAAAAAATACAGAGACAATTGAAAGTAAAAACAAAAATGGTCAAAATTTTTGGGGTACAGCAAAAGCTGTTCTAAGGGGGAAGTTTGTAGCAATTCAGGCCTACTCAAGAAGCAAGAAAAATCTCAAACAACCTAGCCTTACTGCTAAAAGCTAGAAAAAGAGGAACAAACAAAAACCAAAACCACTAGAAGGAACAAAATAATAGAGATTAGAGCAGAAATAAAGAAAATGGAAATTAAAAAGGTAATAGACTAGATACATGAAACTGGGAGTTAGTTCTTTGAAAATATCAACAAAATTGGTAAACCTTTATCCAGCTAATAAGAAAAAAAAAGAAGACTCTACTAAACAAAATTGGAAATGAAAGAGATAACAACACCACAGAAATAAAAAGGATTATAAGAGATTATTATGAAAACTTACATGCTAATAAACTAGACAACCTAGAAGAAATAAATTCCCAGAAATGAATAACCTCCCAAAACTGAATCAAGAAAAAAGAGAAAATTTGAACCAACTGATTGAATGAAATTTAATCACACACACACACAAAATTCCAACAAAGAGAAATCCAGGACCACATGGCTTCACAGATGAATATATTGCATATTTAAAAAACAATGCATATCTATTCTTCTCAAAGTATTCCAAAAAAAATAGAAGAGGAAAGGAAGCTTCCAATTTCATTCTACAAGGCCATCATTACCATGATAGAAAGAACAAAGACACTAGAAGAAAAAGAGAACTATGGACCATTATCTCTGATAAACATAGTGCAAAAATCCTCAACAAAGTATTAGCACACTAAATCCAGCAATGTATTAAAAAAAATCATTCAACACACCACAGTCAGATGGTATTTATTCCTGGGATGCAAGGATGTTTTAATACTCATGAATCAATCAACATGATACATCACATTAATAAGAGAAAGGATAAAAACCATATGATCATTTCAATGTAGAAGAAGCATTTGACCTGTACAATATCCATTCATGATAAAAACCTTCAACAATGTAACTTGAGAGAAACATACTTTTATGTAATAAAAGCCATCTATGGAAAATCCTGCAGCTAACATCATCCTCAATGGTGAAAAACGGAGAGCTTTTCCCTTAAGATCAGGAGCAAAACAAGGTTGTCTGCTCTCACCACTTTTATTCAAGATACTACAGAAGTCCTAGCCACAGTAATCAGACAAGAAAAACAAATCAAAGGCATTCAAATTGGTAAGAAAGAAGTACAACTTGTTACTATTTGCATATGATGTGATACTGTATATAGAAGCCCTAAAGACTACACCAAAAACTACTAGAACTGATAAATGAATTCAGTAAGGTCACAGGGTACAAAGTCAATATGTAGAAAAATTGCATTTCTATACACTAATAATGAAATAACAGAGAAATTAAGGAAACAATCCCATTTACAACTGCACCAAAACCAAAATATCTAGGAGTAAACTTAATCAAAGAGGTAGAAAGAACTGTATTCTGAAAACTATAAAATATGGATGAAATAAATTGCAGATGACACAAAAAAATGGAAAGATATTTCATGCTCAAGGATTGAAAGAATACTGTTAAAATGTCTATACTACCCAAAGCAATACACAGATTTTAAGCAATCCCTATCAAAATACCAACAGCCTTTTCCACAGAACTATAAGAAATAATCCTAAAATATATATGGGGCTACCAAAGACCTCGATTAGCTAAAGCAATCTTGAAAGAGAAGTACGAAGCTGGAGGTATCACAATCCCAGTTTCCAAGATATACTCTAAATCTGTAGTAATCAAAACACTATGGTACTGGCACAAACATTGATGCTTAGATCAATAGAACAGAATAGAGATCCCAGAAATAAACTCATGATTATATGGCCAGTCTTCAACAAAGGAAACAAGAATATGCAATAGGAGAAAGTCTTTTCAACAAATGATGTTTGGAAAACTGGACAGCTACATGCAAAATCATGAAACTGGACTGCTTTCTTAGGCCATACACAAAAATAAGCTCAAAATGGATTAAGCACCTAAATGTGAGACATGAAACCATAAACATCCTAAAGGAGAACTCAGGCAGTAATGTTTCTGACATCGGCCATAGTAATATTTTTTCTATATGTATCGCCTGAGCTAGGGGACACAAAAGCAAAAATAAACTATTGTGACTCAAAGAGCTCCTGCACAGCAAAGGAAACAGTCAACAAAACTAAAAGAAAATAAAACAAACAAAAAACTAAACGAAAATCTGAATGGGAGAAGGTATTTGTAATGACACATCCAACAAAGGGTTACTATACAATATACGTAAAGAACTTAATCACAGCATATATAAAGAACTTAAAATTCAACACAAACTACAAATAATCCAATTAAAAAATGAGAAGATAGGAACAGACATTTCTACAAAGAAGACCTCAAGATGGCCAAGACATACATGAAAAGATGTTCAACATCAGTAGTCATCAGGGAAATGCAATTCAAAATCACAATGAGATATCACCTTATACCTCTCAGAGTAGCTAAAATAAAAAACACAAGAAAGAACAAAATTTGGTGAGGATGTGCAGAAAAAGGTATGCTTGTGTACCGTTGGTGGGAATGCAAACTGGTCTAGCCTCTTAGAAGACAGTATGCAGGTTCCTCAAAAAATTAAAAATAGAATTACCATATGACCCAGTAATTCCACCGATATCTACCCAAAGAATACAAAAACAGTAATTCAAAAAGATATGTGTGCACTCATGTTTATTGTAGCATTATTTGCAATAGTGAAGACATGGAAACAACCCAAGTGTCCATCAATTAATGAGTGGATAAAGAAAATGATGTAGCATATGTTTAATCACACACACACGGGGGACTATTAATCATAAAAAGAATGAAATCTTGCCCTTTGGAACAATGTGGATGAATCTAGAGTATAATGTTAAGTGAAATATGTCAGAGAAGACAAATACCATATGATTTCACTTATATGTAGCATTTAAGAATTTAAACAAATGAAAAAAGTAAAAAGATAAATCAAGAAATACTCATAACTAAAAATAACAAATTGAGGGTTATCAGAAGGGAGATGGGTGAGGGATGAATGAAATAGTTGAAAAGAATTAAGAATAAACTTACCATAATGAGCACTGAGTAATGTATAAAATTGTTGAATGAGTGCACTGTAATCCAGAAACTAATGTAACACTATATGTTACCTCTATTGGAATTTAATCAATCAATGGAGATAAAAAAATAAGTCAAACTGATAACATTTTACTCAATCTAACTTCTAGAGATTTAGGAGAAATAAGGAATATATTCACACAAATATGTTCATCATAGCCAGAAACTGGAAATAGTCCAGTTGTCCACCAAGATGTGATTGAATAAATGGTGGTATATCTATATAATGACATACAACAATAAAGAGGGGGAAAAAAACCCTGCTGATACATAGAACAACCTAAATCAATTGCAAAAGCACTGTGCTAAATGTTAGAAATGAAAGACTGTATAGTATATTATTTATTGAACTTTTAGAAATATGAAAAGTATACTGGTAGAAAGCCAAGCAGTGGTTGTTTGCCAGAGTCCAGGGAAGGGGTTAACTGCAAAGAGACACAAAATAACCTAAGAGATGATGAAAATGTTACATATCTTTATTGTGATGGTGGTTCCACAATTATATACATTTGCCAAAGCTCATAGAATTTCACATTTGTAATTGGTGTATTTTTTGTAAAGCTAATTTTTAAAAAATAGGGACAACAGATAGGCAAATTTCATAAATTGTGAAAATTATTGTAAGACGACAGATTTGACCAATTATTAAATGCAGTTAATACAAAAGTCCCTTTTTGGCACATGGTATGCTATTGACTCAGTAACTTTTCTTTTTCTCATGACACTGATAGGTCTAAAGAAATACCGTTACTTCGTTCCATTTACTCAGTAGGTTAAAAAAAACTTTAATAAATATAATCTGATAATTTAGTAGCATGTAAAAGTCCTTAAAAATATTTTTATTCTTAACCCCAATTACTAATGCACCTGTTAAGTGCCATGTGATTTCTGGAACTTTGGGATCAGATTGGTTCCTGTCACCCTCATTTTCTCTTGCACACTGAGTTTCATGCAGCATTGGCTTTTCATCACAGCAGCTGTGGAAAATTCAGCTTCACAAAGTTATGGCATCATCAGAAGTAATGTAGCATGATCTAATGTTGAAACTGTGAACTACTTCAAGCTAGTATTTCAGTGTCTAACATATGTCATTGTGTTTCCTGAAAAGTTTAAAATATTCTTCAATGCCACTATAACTTTGGTGTACTACCATGCAGAGCTTAGTTTAAAAACCATGAAACTAATACAGGAAACCATTTTATGACACATTTTGGAAAAGGGGATCTTTGATACACATCTATTAATGTGTATTTAAAAATACGTTTTTGATGGCCATCTCTGTATCTTCTTCACAAAGAATGTCTCTTCAGGTCCTCTGTCCATTTTTTATCAGATTTTTTGGTGTTGAGTAGTATAAGTTCTTTGTATATTTTGACTGCTAACCCGTTATTGGATATTTCATTTGCAAATATCTCGTCCCATTTTCTGGGTTGTCTTTTTGGTTTTTGTTGTTGTTATTGGTGGTGGTGGTTTCCTTTGTTATGATAAAGCTTTTTATCTTGGTGTAGCAGCAGTCATTTATTTTGCTTTTGTTTTCCTTGCCTGAGAAGACCTATCTATAGATATGTTGCTAAGGCTGATGTCCAGGAAATTATTGTCTATGTTTTCTTCTAGGAGTTTTGTGGTTCAGTTCTTACAATTAGATCTTTAACTAGTTTATGTTAGTGTATCAGAAAGTGGTACAGTTTCATTCTTTTGCTGGTAGCTGTCCAGTTTTCCTAGCACCATGTATTGAAAAGACTGTCTTTTCCCCATTTTATAGTCTAGCTGCCTCTGTTATAGATTAATTGACCATATAGTTGTGGGTTTATTTCTGGGCCCTCTCTTCCATTCTCTTGATCTATGTGTCTGTTTTTGGGCCAGTAACATACTATTTTGATTATTATAGCTTTGTAGTATATCTCAAAATTTGGTATTGTGATACTTCCAGCTTTATTCTTCTTTCTCCAGATTGCTTTGGCTATTTGAGGTGTTTTGTGTTTTTTTTTTTTGTTCTGTTTATTTTTTTTGAGCGGGGGGAGAGGGAGAGTGTGTGCGCGTGTGTGCATGCATGTGCGCGTACATGAGTAGGGGAGGGGCAGAGAGAGAGAGAGAGAGAGAGCGAGAGAGAGAGAGAGAGAGAACCCTAAGAAGGCTTTGCACCATCAATGCAAAGCCTGACATGGGGTTCATACTCACGAACCATAAGATCATAACCTGAGCCAAAACCAAGAGTCAGACGCTCAACCGACTGAGCCACCCAAGCACCTCTGAGGTAATTTGTGATTTATACAAATTTTAAAATTATTTGTTCTAGCTCTGTTAAAAATGCCATTAGTATTTTGATAGGGTTTGACTGAATCTGTAGATTGCTTTGGGTTATATTGGGCATTTTAATAATATTAATTTCCAAAGAAGACATACATATGGAGAGCAGACACATGGAAAGATGCTCAACATCACTAATAATCAGGGAAATGCAAATTGAAACTGCAGTGAGGTGTCACTTCATACCAATGAGAATGGCTCGTTTCAAAAGATAAATTAGTGTTTGAGGATATGGAGAAAATGGAACTCTTGTGCCCTTTTGGTAGAAATGCAAATTGGTGAAACCACTGTGGAAAAGACTATGGAAGTTCCTTCAAAAAATTAAAAAGGGAAATTTTATATGACCCAGTAATTGCACTACTGACTATTTAATCAAAGAAATTGAAAATGCTAATTTGAAAAGATGTCTATTGCACTATTATTTATAATAGCCAAGTTATAGAAGCAACCTTAGTATCCATCAATAAATGAATGAAGTTGTTATACACACACACAATGAAATATGACTCATTCATAAAAAATGAGATCTTGACTTCTGCAACAATATGGATGAACCTAGAGAGTACTATGCAAAGTGAAATAAGTCAGAGGAAGATGAATACCATATTATTTCACTTATATGTGGATCTAAAAAACAGAAGAAATTAACAAACTCTGAAATACAGAGAACAAATTGGGGGTTGCCAGAGGGGAGGTTGCTGGGGGATGGGTGAAATGGATAAAGGGATTAATTGGTGCAAACTTTCAGTTACAAAATAAATAAGTCACAGATATGAAAAGTATAGTGTAGGGAATATAGTCAAAATATTGTAGTAATGTCGCTTATTAACTATACTTTGGTGAGCTTTGAGTTTAGAGGTGTCAAATCAATATGTTATACACCTGAGACTAACATAGCATATGTTAATTATATTTCAACAAAAAATACTCTTCTGAAATAAACTTGAGGCATCACATTGATTTCTTTCCTTGGTGTCCTGTCATTTTAAAAGGGTAGTGCAATCTCTCAAATGACTCCTATTCTAGGACCTTAATAAAGGTTCAAGGATTTTTCTTAGGGTACCAACATGGACATACAGAAAAGAGGAATCTTCACAGCCCAACGACATTGCATGAACTTGATTTATTTTGTGCATGTGCAGTTCCAAATGATTGGGATAAGAGAAACAGGTGATAATATGGTGTGAAAATGATGTCAAATCCAGATGCAGAGTTAGCAAGATCCAGCATCCAGCTTTCAAATAGAGCATGAATTCAATCCTTTTCTTATGGATATGTCAGAATTTGAAAGAAAGAATAAAAGGCATTCAAGTAAGAATAGACCTGCTTGTACTCTGGCCAATATTTATATCTTAAAAAACAAAATGCCAGAGAAAAACACAAAGCAAGAGAGAATGCTTATATTCAGTTATCACATAAAGAATGTGCTTCAGGGGCAGTGTAATCAAAACCAGATGAGTGATCGGAAATAGATTCACTCAGTTCATTTGTGGATATAAAATCCCAGCGATCTCATACCAGATCCTTTTTTTGGTATCTTCTAATGGGTTATTGAACCTCTTTGGACATCAGTTCTACATCTGTACTACAATGATGGCTTTAATTATGAGTATCTTCATGGCTCCTTCCAGCTTTAACTTTCCATAATTTTCTAAAGTGCTATGTATGAGACCCATTATAATTTCCACAAATACTCACGAGGACAATTCCATAATGCCAACTTAGGTGAGAAAAAGTGATTATTTTCTAAGAATGTATGATATATTTTTATATTGGACAGTTCAGCATTTACAAAAGGACAAAATGTAGGCTTACAAAATTTTCTTGGAAGAAATGTTTGTCTACCTAGTGATGATGTTTTGGTTTGGGAAGTAGAGGATTTAATTGTTCAATTAGCCAGTCTGCAAGGATGGAAGAAGCATCTTTGTGAAAAAGTTGATGTGTAGAAGCTACTTTTATTATTACTATTATTCTCTGAAAGAAAGAAATCATTTTTTCATGAAACATATCAAAGGCAGAAAGATAACAAATTCGCAGATTCAGTTATTTTTGTAAACCATGGATGTCTTTCTGTAATAAAAATGAATAATATACTCTGCCAGCATCAACTAAATGGGAGGCAAAAGATAGTTTGCTGGTTTTGAGACTAAGGCACTCATTTCTCCCTCACTCTTTTACCACAGTTGTCTATCATGCTTGTCTCTTCTGTTCTGTAATAAAGCTTCTTTATCAAGTTTAAGAAATAAAATATAGTCAAAACAGATGATTTTATTATGTAGGGGGAGGACTTTTCTGAGAACTGTTGACTTCTGTTTAACTTTCTGCAAGTTTTGAATGTGTCTATCCCAAAGCAGTATCTGTACCTGTATTTGAATGTGTGTCTTTGTAATTGTCCTAGAATCTTTTAAGCATTCTTTTTTTATTAAGATGTTGGCAGAATCCTGCACGAATTTTTCTCTTCATTATTTCATTTTATTTTGGGATTTGCCTAAATATTTATTGAGATCCTATTATGCTGTGGGTATGAAGATCCCAAGGTATAAAATACACAGCCCAGTTGGTGACACTGGCATGTGAAATGTTCCAACAAAACTGAGATGACTCTTCTAGGACTAGAGGGATGCATGTAAAGGATAAGAGTAGATGAATGTCTGTGGCATGTGAGAGGTTGTAGGAGAGGGAATCAACAACCCCTCTACTCAGAGTGTAGTCAATGAAACAGTGTATATCATCTGGGAGCTTAGAAATGCAGAATCTCTGACTCTACCTTTGAACTACTGAATCTGAATTGTCATTTTAACAAGATCCCAGTTAATTATTATTATGCATTAACTTTTGTAAAGCACTGTTCTACATAAAGTTTGTTATTTTATCTGTTAAGAGAAAATCTGTAGAGAAAATTAGAAATTCGAGTAGACCTTTAGGACAAGTGTGGAGAGGAAGATCCCATGTCTAGTAGGAACCTGAAGAGAATGTAAGACTTGTAGTAGACACCTTGGGAATGGGAGTATGCTAAATGATGATTTCAAACCTGGGTGTTACCAGGAACCATGCTACTAGATACCCGAATGCACGTCATCTCTACACCGCATTTCTAGCTAGTTACAGAGTAAGGAAATCTGGTCTAGAGATGATCCTGAACTAGGAACTCACAAATATTAAAGTTGCTGTTTCAACTGATTGGTTGATTAATCAATTAGTTGAAAGTCAACAAGCTCCCATGTTTTGTTTTGTTTGTTTTTTTTTTTTTTTACACCACGTGCAGTCTAGAATTTGTTGAAATTGTTTAGTTTTCACTACAGTGGAACCATATTCTGAGGATAGGTTCAGAATCAGTGTATAATATGAAAATTTTGCATGGTCACTATAACCCTTGGAGGTCCCTTGAATGTGTACTCCAAAAGCAGCGGTACAGATTTCATTTAGTCCAATAAATCTAATTCCTCTTCCGGCATTAAAACAGCTTATTTTCTTTTTGATGAGTACCGTATGCACTAATTCCCCTGCGTTTAGGGACACTTTTGTTTAAAAAAATAAAATAAAAATAGAAGTCTTTTAACTTTTGAATCACACTCAATCTTGAACACTTAACCAAATCTCAAACTCTTTCTGGTACAATTTTTATAAGCAGATGGCTATATAATTTGACTCTGTCAGCCTCATTCATCCACCTGAATTGTCTCCCCTCTTTCCTCAGTGGTTCCCATGCAAGAACCAAAAGATACAATGTCTCTTTTTTTAAGAATCTTGAAAGAAAGTAATGTATGTTTTAATCAAAATTAAATTACCAGTATGCAATTACTATACTACCAGAGGCACAGAACAAAATGCACAGACATGCAATTGTTTGAGATTGCACAATTCAACATATTCATGTTAGCACCACCTACTCAAAATATAAATAAAACGTTGCTGTCTCACTAAATTAAATGGGCCTCTTACCAGTCATCCTCTTCAACCTCTTTTTGTTCTCTGTCCCCACAGATTAGTTTTGTCTATTCGTGATTTCATACAGTGGAACCAATAGCATGTAATTTGTGTGTGTGTCATTTCTTTTGCTTAGTGTGATATTCCTGAGTTTTATGCAAGCCATTTTTCATTCATGCAGAGTAGTACTCCCTTGTATGAATACATTACGATTTCTTTTTTCTATTGATGGATATTAGGGTTGTTTTTCATTGAAGCTATTACCCAAAAAAATCCTTCTATGAATATTGTGTACTTCTGTGTAAAGAAAGAGATTTGTGTTCCTTGGATAAATATTTTACATGACACTTCCAAACAGATCATAAAAGGTGCAACCCCAGAAAGGTGTGAGAATTTAATTTGCTCACCAACATTAGGTATTGTTTTTTTTTTTTAAATTTTAGCCCCATCAGTATATATGTAATGTTTATTCATAAACATTCTGGTTTTAATTTTTATTTCCGTAATGATTAGAGATTTTGATGATCTCTTTGTATATTTATTATATATCTTTTTTCATGAAGTGTCCAAGTCCTTTACCAATTATCTGCTGGGTTGTTTTATTACTGATGAGGGAATTTGTTATATATCCTGATTCCATTCTTTTTTCTTCTGTTTTAAAATTCTCATGTGCTTTTTTACTTTATTAAAAATTTTTTTCTGATGTTTGTTTATTTTTGAGAGAGAGAGAGAGAGAGAGAGAGAGAGAGAGAGAGAGAGAGAGAGACAGAGACAGAGTGCAAGCAGAGAGGGGCAGGGAGAGAGGGAGACACAGAGTCTGAAGCAGGCTCCAGGTTCTGAGTGAGGCGGGGCTCAAATTCACAAACCACAAGATCATGACCTGAGCTGAAGTCGGATACTTACCCAACTGAGCCACCCAGGCTCCCCTCTCACATGTTTTTTTTTTAATTATTTAAATTCCAGATAGTTAACATACAATGTAGTATTAGTTTCAGGCATATAATACAGTGATTCAACACTTCCCTTTGCTACCCGGTGCTCCTCACATTAAGTGCCCTCATGGACCCTCATCACCTATGTAACCCATCCTCTACTTCCCTCCCATCTGGTAACCATTAGTTTGTTTTCTGTAATTAAGAGTTTGTTTCTTGGCTTTTGTTGATACGTTTTGCTAATTTTTTCTTTCAATATGCGGCTTATTTAATAATAGTATTTTTTGACAGTGTAAATATTTCATTTTGACCAAGGCCAGCTACTCCATTTTTGTTTTCTATAGTTCATTTTATGCCCTGTCAGAAATTCTGCCCCCATTTTGCAGAGATAGTTTCCTATGTTTTGTTCATCATAATTTTGGTTTTTATACCTAGATCTATGATCCATCTCAAATTAACTTGTGTATGAAATGAGCTAGAGATCCCTGCTCTCTCTTTTTTTTTTTTTTTTTACATTTTAAATATTCGGTTGATATAGCAATATTTGAAAAAAGACTTAGGTTTCTTCGTGGAATTAACTTCTAACCTTGGTTGAAAACCATTTGTGTATGTATAGGTCTGTTTCTGGAGTCCTTTTTTTGTTCCTTGATGTGTTAGTCTATGCCAATAATGCATTGTTTTCATTACTGTAGTCTTAAAATCGGGCAGTGTAAGTCCTCTCAATTATTCTTTTGTAAAATGGTTAATGCTGGGGCACCTGGGTAGCTCAGTAGGTTAAGTGTCCGACTTTTGTTCAGGTCATGATCTCATGGTTTGAGTGCTGCACTGGGCTCTGAGCTGACAACTGGGAGCCTGGAGCCTGCTTCAGATTCTGTGTCTCCCTGTTCCTCTGTGCCTCCCCTGCTCATGCTCTCTCTCTCTCTCTGTGTCTCTCAAAAAGAAATAAACATAAAAAAAGATTGTTGAAGCTATTCTAGGGCCTTTGCATTTCCATAAAAAAATTAGAATTGGCTTTTTAAGAAAGCGGATGGAATCCATTAAGCAATTTAGACAGAATATTGAGTAGATATTTAGCTCTCCTATGTATAAAGATAGGTCTAATTATGTAATTAAAGTAAGAAAATAGAAAAAAATGAAAGAGCTAAAGATAAATTTTAGTATTTTTAAGAAAAAATATATTCTTTTTTTTCCCTTCCAGTGAGAAATTTTTTTCTTCTTTTTTTTAATAGTGTCCTAGCCATTGGAATACTGTTTATTTTTACACATACATAATTTACAAAAACAGTTTTCATTAGTTCATTTGGAATCTCTAATAATAATATTGATATTGAGAATTACTAATTTTCACATTTTTCTACATTTTACATTGTATGAGCAAGGAAGATACAAAAGACTTTTGGAGCTTTGCTATTCTTTATTCTTTGTCAGTGTAAGTTTAGATCAATAGAATTACATCCCTTCCCCCCACCGCCCCTCCTTAAGAAATAACTGGTTTTTAGTTTTTCCCAGCCTGAACTCTCACACTAACTCTCTACAAGGCCATGTTCTGTCCTCTTCCGGGGCTATTGCACATCCCTTTATCCTTTAATGTTCTTCTCCTTTATCTTTCCATGGCAAACCCCTCATTGTTCAGAGTGCAGCTCAAATCTGACCTCTTCAGGGATTCTCCCTAATAAGTGTGTCTAAAATACTTATTTCCATAGTTCTCTATACCAGCATCCTTTGATTTTCATTACTTAGTTTTTCACTATCTGAAATCACTTGCTTATTCATTGCATATTGACTATTTGCTTCCACTAAAGTGTAAGCTCTCAGAGGCAGGAACCATGTTATCCTCAGCATGCCTACCACATCAGCAAGGCAATAAATACCTGCTAAGTGAATTAATGGATTTTGAAGTTGGTCATACCATTTTAACTTACCAGTAAATGTTATTTGAATCCATTCATTCTACCTTTTCAGAGTTGAACATTGAAAAAAAAGTTAATGTTTGTACGTTCTATTTTTATTTCTGGTATTATTGACAATGCAGGACATTTTTACACACTGTAATAATAGTTATATTTACTCTTGTGTGATAAGGTGGAAGTGGATCTGACTTTAGAGTCAAAACAATGATTTCAAATTTTGGCTTTATCATTTACTAATTGTTCAAACTTGCACAGCCACTGAATATTCCTGAGCCTCAGTTTCCTCACATGCAGATTTCAGATAATAACACTTGCTCTGCTCATTCCATAAAATTTTTGTGAAGGTGAAATTAGATAATGTATTTATGAATGCACTTTGCAAATGGAATATGTAAGTTCTTATTATTAAATTTAATGTGCTAATGCATTGCCTAATGGACCGAAAGAGTTAATTGTTCTGCAAAAATTATCTAATTTATTTTCAGGGTTGGGGAGAATTTTATGCAAGGTGCTACTAATAGATAATAATAACTCATTTGTTCCTCTATCGCACCTTTCTTTAGAGGACTCAGAGAGCTTTATTCTATCTCATTAATCCTTAACAATGCCTCTGAATCATTAGACAGCCTGACGATAAGCATGGTTCTTCTGATTTTTACAGCTGGAGCAAATGGGGCACTGAGACGTTATGTGACTTTTTCAAAGTCACACAGAAATCAGTGAGGTTGCTGCAGAAAGGGGCTTGGGACTCCTGGAAGCATCCTGCCTATAACTAACTTCAGTAGACAATGCCCAATGCAGATCGCTGCTAAGGTCTAGCGGGAGAAACAAAGAGCATGACAGGTGTACTATTCTCAATGAGCTTCATTCTTAGAGTGAGGATAGGAACATAAATTGGCTGAGATGGGACAGAATTGGAATGTCATGATTTAGTTTTTTTAAACTGCCGTGAAATTTCAATGTGGGTAGATCTCATTAGTTAAAACAGAATAGGTTTCAGAGAAAAGGTGACGTTTGAAATAGATCATAAAATGTTGATAACTTTTGTAAGTAATAAAAGTAGAAAAAAATATACTAGGCAAATAAAACAAAATATAAGAGAAATATGGGACTTATCTGAAGAAAAGTAACTGTCCTTTGAATGATGTGATATATACAAATAACACAATGTATTTAGATACATGCTAAAATTACCTTAAAATGATAATATTTATTTTTATTTTTATAAGGAATTACCATAATTATTGATTCACAGTCATCATCATAGTTAAAATCATGTTCATTACCAGCATTCATCAAACATGAAAGGGAGTAGTAAATATATAAGGCTGTTGTGATACATTGAAGTTAAGTTTACCTTCTCTTCTATCTTGTGCCAGAGCATATTTCTCTGACCAGATCTTGTTTGGGCTTGGGATTCAGGTATGGGATTTTCTTTGCCAAATGGAACATGATCAGGTGTGATTCAAGTTTAGATGTGCTTACATACTTTGGCTTGCCTTATGCCATAAAACTAACATAAGAGATAAAGCCCCAAGGATGGTTTGTTTTTTAAAAGAGTATGAGTGATACATAGAGCAGATCTGGACCCAATGTTCAGTGTTGATCCAAAGCCAACAAAACTTCAACCTGAAGCAAAGCTATCCCACCTGACTCACAGATATGTAAGTGAGAAAAAGAATTGCTTAATTCTAAGTCATTGCACTTTAGAGTAATTTATTAGGCAATCATAGTTGATCAACCTAGCTGGTAGTGTCTAGTGGGGGTGTGCTGTAATGGGTCTTTATAACAAGTCCTTACCAGTAGTTCACTGACAGTTAAACCAATAAATGGGCTCCAGATCTCAGAAATGGAATAAAATGTTAATTTAAATGATATACACATTTTTTTGAGCTACTTCTTAAATGATAAGGACCATTACCCTGAAGCATTATGAACAAGAGAGTAGATAGCCACAGTTTTACTTTAGTAAGAAAGATTTGGCTGAGTATATAGGATACAGATGTAGTGTTGGGAGTCCAGGCAGGAGACTATTGCCAATGTCTAAATGATAGGCAGTGGTTAACTTGGGTGGAAGTAAGGGAAGAAAATGACAGAAAGAAAATGAATGTAAGACCTTTGCTGGAGTTGATTTCATTGGATGTGACAGTTGATGAGTTGATGAGGAGAAGCAAAATCAAAAGTGACTTGAGTCTTTGAAGCAGTTGTTGGTTATAAGATTAGTGATGTCATTCTCAGAAATGAAAAAGTCAGAAGAGCATGAGTAGGTGATTTGAATTATGGAGAGATGATGAGTTTCATATTTACCATGTCGAGTTTGAAGTACAGACAGATTTGAGCAAGTGGCCAGACCCCACTTACCTGATTGTCAAATGCCTTTAAATGAAGAGTGCTCTTATGCCTAGATGGAAAAGATTGCTCACATACTAAATTCCAAACTCCAGAGAAGTTTTAAGAAGCAAAATCAATGGATTCCTGCTTAGAGCCAAGAATATTAGGTAGAGTGTTTGGTATTCATTGAAATTCTATTGCCAGGAATATAAGCAATCTCTTAAGAAGAGAAAGTCTGGTTTGGCCGTGTGTTGCCACTTTTGGGGGACATTTTAACTACGGGACTGATAGAAGAGGCACAGGGCTTGTATACTGCATTGCAGAAAACTTTACAATTGGCTTTATATTGAAATAGGGAAATGCTGTATTCTATACCAGTTAGTAGTCAGTCGATGATACAGAATTTTATAGAGGTTTACTGGCCAGTAACTTGAGACATATTAACAAGTGATAATTCATGAAATAGTATTTGAGAACATTGGCTTTGGAAACAGCTCCCTCTGGTTTGAATCTATGTTCTACCGGTGTCAGCCTATTGATTCATTCTTTTAACAAATATTTGTTGAATTCCTGCCATTTTCTATGTCTGAGAAAAAAAACTTATGAAAACCACTACTTTTGAGAATTTACATCTTAGTGGGGGGAGGTATTCAACAAATAATAAACATAATAAATATGGCAAAGACTATAAAAAAGTTATGAACGATACGTAGAAAGAAGGAGAAGCATGTAAGGATTGGGCGTTTGGTGGGAGTAGGGGACAAATTGCGTTATTAGATAGGGTATTCAAGATCTCACTGAGATGTTAATATGTGAGCAAAATCTCAAAGGAGTTGAAAGAGATAGGAAGATATAAACAGATAAAAATATCTAGAGCACAAGTCCTAAGGTGGAATCGTGCCTGATAATGTTTGATGAACAGCAGAGAGGCTGGAGTATAAAGAGCAATTCAAGGAACAGGAGGAAATGAAGTCAGTGAGAAAAATGGGTGGGGGGTGGGCAATCAGGAAGGGATTTTAGCTTTTACCATGAGTGAAAAGGAGATTCATTAGAGAATTATTTTTCTTTCCTCTTTATTATAGAAAATTTCAAGCATATGTAAAAGTAGAGAGATAGTACGATTGAGCCTCATCATCCAGTTAAAATAATTGTTGATATAAGACCATTCTTATTTCTTCTGTATCCCTGCTCAGTCCCTCAATTCCTGATTATTTTAAAGCAGAATCAAGACATCATATCATTTGGCTTATAACTATTTGGTAATATCTTTGAAAGAAAAGACCTTCATTGTCTTAAACATAATCATAAAGCCATTATTATACCTAAAAATAAATATCTTGGTGTTACCAAATATCCAGTAAGCATTCACATTTCCCCCAATTATTTTAGAAACGTGTTTTTTATGGTTATTATTTGTGTAAATTAGGATTATAAAGTGTTTGGAACAAAGGGGTAACAGAAACACTCTGGCTGATGTGGTAAGAATAGTATATGGAGTGTCAAAGAAAGAAGCAGGCAGAACAGTTGGAAGCCATTGTAGTTATTTGGAAGAGGAGTAATGGTGGCTCAACCTTAGAATGGCAGCTGAGGAGGTGGTGATAAATTGAGTGCTGAATCTATTAGAGCCAATAGATTTTCTAAAGGTATTGGGTATGGAGTGAGAGAGAAATCATAGGGTGAGTATAAGGTTGTTGGGTTAAGCTGGCCAACAGTGTTGACAGGTTTGTGGGATTAACAGAGTTAAGTTTGGGCAGTTCAAGACTGTACCTAAAAATGAGAGTCCCCAGCATATTGTTGATATATAGAGAGAGCTATGAGACTGGATGGAATCACCAATGTCTTTAGTGTAAATTGAAGAGCGAGGATAACCAAGGACACAGCCCTGGGGTGTTGCAAGGTTTTAAGTAAGGGAGAAAAAACAGCAAAGGATACTGACGAGCTGCCAGGGAAGCAAATGTTCTGGGAGTTAAGTGGAGGCAGTGCTTTATGGCGTGGGTAGCCATCAACAGTGTCAAAAGCTATTGTTATGTCAACCAACATGAGAACTGTAATAAAGGATAATAGGACTTATTCTCTCATGTGATTTTGTTTATTTAAAAAATATTTATTGCCTACCTACTATATTTCAGCCCCTGATTAGACACTGAAGATAAAAATGAGAAGAGGACATAAGTTCTACCTTTAGAAATCATACACTAGTGGAGATGTATTAGAAGACATTTTAAAACACTATTATAACTTATCCATTTTATTCTCCATTTGGTTCACCTGTAAAATAGAGCTAATTGTACCTTCATTATATGTTGTGAGAATTAAACAATATTATACTTATATAAGGATGTGAAAAAAGTGTTACCCTCTAGAATTATTTGGTTAATTACTCTTCTTATTTAGAAGAAATATCAATACATTTGTGGTACAGGATAAAACCCAGAGGTCAGGTTTAATTGACAAAAGATTATCTTTAAGTCATAGGCTTAAGAAGAGGAAATAAACGTGAGTGTCTCTAAAAATAACTTTGGAAGGAGAGTGTGGAGACCTAAAATAAAAATAAGTGGGTAGAGGATGAGATCATGGGCTGGAGAAAGGCCAGAAGGAGAAAGGCTGGGTGGTCTCTGGTTGAAGCAAGGCAGGACAAACAAAAATATCTAAGAGGGAATTATAATGGATCAATTTAAAACCGTGGAATTGGATTGACAGAAGATGAAAACCGGGACAATTTGCAAAGGCACAGGACCAATTTCTCTAAAATTCATAAAAATGAATAAGGTGTAGAATTGTCCTAGGCTCTAGAGCGGGAGTTCAGCTCAATCCAACAAAGACGTTAAGAGCCAAGAAGGGCTGAGCTGACATCTGGGCTAAATATGTAGATAGCTTGGCGCGGAGTAGGTGTTTAGTAAATGGCAGCATTTACTGCAGCAGGATATACACATTCCCCAGAAAAGTCTTGTCTACCAAGGTGTTGGTAGCAGCTGTCTCGGTCATTAGGAATACACTTCCTTGCTTTTTACGTTCTTTGTGATTGTGTTTTTAAATTTTTTCTCCAAAAAAGTCCGTATTCGTTCGTAATAAGAAAAATAATATTAGAAACTTTTTTCTAGGAGAAATCAAAGTTAGCCATACAGTTTTTATCTAATCCTTATGGAGCCAATCTTAAAGTGGGAATAAATCCCCTCCTGAAATATGGCTGATGAAATCATTTTGAATGAAATTTTCTAACTTGAATGAGGTCCCAAGGCCTTGCAGGTATGATGATACCACCACCACCAATGGTGTCACTGAATCAGGTATTCTGATATTTCATTTAATGCTAAGAAAGTGTGTACATTTGTGAACATAATCACAACGTCCTCCCTCAATGTATTCCAACAACTTTAATTTTGATTTTGTTTTTTTAAATCACTATCTACATGGAAAGCAGGGTGATTAGGGTAAGGGTATATGGAAGAATAAAATTTTAAAATTCCTTTCAAGAAACTGCTAAAGTGTTGTATGTATAAAGGCAATACTGAAGAGATTATTCAATTCAATTAAAAAATTTCATTGAGCTTTGCTGCGTGCTGGGATTCTCAGAGTGAATCAGACACAGGGGCTATCTCCTACCAGGGGAAAAAGACATGTAAACAAATAAGTGACAATGTGACAAATGAGGCAATAGAAACACAGAGAAGCTACCTGAAAGTGCAAGGCTAAGAGTGATTAATTTTATCTGTAAGCTTAGGAAAACATTTCTGAAGTGAGGAATCTAGTTGCTGAGGACTAAAAAGAAAATACTCTGGCATCCAAAATGGAAACACTCATTCTAAATAAGGAATTGCACTTGGTGTTTGTTGAGAAGTGTGAGTGAGCAGGGTATCAGCATATGAGACAAGTAAGTTTAACAGAGGGCAAACTCAAGACCCTTGTGTTTATATGAAGGGCCCTGGTGTACAGTGGGCAGTATGGAGGGCAATGGTTAGGGAGATCATTTGGGACCAGTATGCTGTATGAACTGAAAAACATAAGTTTTGTATAACAAGATGATTATCACCCATCAAAAATGTCTAAACCAAGCAATATGATATGTGCATATACTGTGCAGTGGGGATGAAGAATGGGTGCAGAATCTGAGCAACTTCCAAGAGATGACAGTGTTGCACATAAGGAAAAAAAAGTGAAGATATAGGGAAATAATGAGTTTTGGGGCTGTAACTGGAAGCACTGGGGGATTCTGGATAGATGTTCCCGACAGCCAATAATGCAAGATTGAGAAAATCTTCAAAGTTTGAACATAGGAACTATGTAAGGAAGTAACAAAAAACTTGCAGCAACAGATTTAGTGGGATTTAAAAGTTTGAAAAGACTCTTTAAACATAAATTCTTAACGTTTCTAGGTTCTTTATAAATCAGAGGGGCCAAAAAGAGTATCAGAGGGAAAAAAACAAAAATAGGATTCATTGGCTTTAAATGGATGACTGCCATAAGAGTTTGTTTGTTTGTTTTAAGTTCAGTTCCACAGACATTTTTTGAGTACCTATTCTATGTCACACACTGTGTACTGTAGTGCTGGGGACATCAATTTGTGTAAGGTATTATACTTATGAAACTTAACGTTCTGTTTTGGTTATCAGACCTATAAACGGTTACACTGATAAAGTATTCTCAGGGATAAGATATATATAGAGGAAGAACAAAATATATCCAGAAGACTGTACAATTGAATAATCCAATTAGTGCAGTATACTAATCAGGTAACCATAGCTTTCACCATTTTTGTGTAAATTAGCTTAACTATGACACATGATGTGATTATACTCCTATAATCCAAACTAATATTGCCTGCCTTTCTTGATTTCTTTTTTCTTTTCTTTTTTCTGTTCTTTTGTCTATCTTTCTTTCTTTCTTTCTTTCTTTCTTTCCTTTCTTTCCTTCCTCCCTCCCTCCCTCCCTCCCTCCCTCCCTCCCTCCCTCCTTCCTTCCTTCCTTCCTTCCTTCCTTCCTTCCTTCCTTCCTTCCTTCCTTCCTTCCTTTCTTTCTTTCTTTCTTTCTTTCTTTCTTTCTTTCTTTCCATTTAAGACAGGGAATGCTTCATTCAAACTCATCAGAGAAATGGACAGCTTGGGTCTATAATAAAGCATTGTGTTTTAAAATATAGGCCAGTAATTGTATGTGAGAGTATACACTGCTACATGCAAATTAACTGATCAGAGCACACTTTTCAATGTTTAAAACAGACCAAGCTTCCCTGTTAAAGCAGCACCTATGTGACTTTTTAAACTTCTTCTTCAACCTCTCCTCCAACACAATCCATACCAACCACCTCATAATCCTTCTCAAGGGCAGCCATGTCCTCACAGGCCTTAGGAAACTCTCCTTCCTTCATACCCTCATCCACATACCAGTGAACAAAGGCACACTTGTCATACATCAGGTCATACGTGTGGTTCAGGCAGACCCAGGCCTCAGCAATGCTGCTCAGCAAGCACACATCCTGCTGTACTTTGGCCAGGTCTCTACCAGGTACCACAGTGGGAAACTGGTAATTAATGCCAACATTGGGGCCAATGGGGCATCAGTCCACAAACTGGGTGGTACACTTGGTCTTGATGGTGGCAATGGCAGCATTAGCATCTTTGGGGAACCATGTTGCCATGGTACAACAGGCAATAAGCCATGTGTTTACCATGGCGAAGGTCACATTTCACCATCTGGTTGGCTGGCTCAAAGGATTCATTGGTGATCTCTGCTATAGAAAGCTGTTTGTGGTGGGCTTTCTCAGCAGAGATGACAGGAGCATATGTGGCCAGAGAGAAGTAGATGTGGGGATAGGGCACCAGATGCGTCTGGAATTCTGTCAGACCGACATTCAGGGTTCCATCAAATCTGAGGGAAGCAGTGATGGAGGACACAATTTAATCTATTAACCTATATAGGCTACTGTAGGTTGGGTGTTCAATATCAAGGCTCCTACAACAGATGTCATAGATGGCCTCACTGTCTACCCTGAAGGTACAATCAGAGTGCTCCAGGTTGTTGTGGATAGTGAGGATGGAATTGTAGGGCTCAGCTACAACTGTGGAAATCTGTGGGGCTGGAAAATTGGAGAACTCTAGTTTGGACTTTTTGCCATAATCCACAGAGATGATTCATCAGCAGAGGAACTAGTTCCCCCTCCAAAGCTGGGAAAAACCAAGAAGCCCTTGTAGATCTGTGTACTGGTTGGCCAGTTTCTGAAATCGGTCCAAGACAAGGTCAGTAATTTCCTCGTCAGTGCTGTGGTGCCCTTGGGCATAGTTATTGGTGGCATCTCTCCTTGCCTGTGATGAGCTGCTCAGGGTGGAAGAGCTGGCTATTGGTGCCAGTGCGAACTTCATCAATGACTGTGGATTCCAGGTCTACCAACACTGCCCTGGGCATATGCTTGCCAGCACCTGTCTCACTGAAGAGCTCTTGATGTTGAAGGAGTCATCTCTTCTTCCAGTGGTCTTGTTACTTGGCATCTGATCACTGGGCTGGATGCCGTGTTCCAGGCAATAGACCTCCCAGCAGTCCCTATCAATCTGGACGTCAGCCTGGCCAACATGGATGGAGATGCATTCATGCATGGTTGCTGCTTTGCAGCTGCCAAGCAGATGGCAGAGAGGAAGAGAAGTTGTTGCTTGTTAGAGCATGACACTTAGGCAGTTGATGTTAGAGAAACTCCAAACTAACATTCTTTTACCTGCAGAGAAGATAAAATATGCAATAGGAGTGTGGCTAAAATCACATATACCTGTCTCAATTACTAGAAAAGCAATTTAAAGCATTTTCCACATGGCTGGTATCTACTGGATATTAGTGCCTTAATAGCCATCATTTATAGAGCATAGTTCTATGCTTGTACGTCTACTTTCTCATTTAATTCTTACATAAAGTGAACAGTTTCACAATTGATAGGTGATGGAGGCTGGGTTTGAACCCAGGCAGTTTGGCTCTGGAGTGTATATTCTTAACCAATCTATACTATTGCCTCTCAAAAGTCTTGCTTGTTCATTTTGTTTGTTTTTCAAAAGTCTTAAAAGACAACAGCTTTTTCAAGATTATTTAGGATGAAGAAACATAGGTGAAGAATAAAAAAAATAGCCCATAAATTTTTTATGTGGCTTTTTGAATGGGATAATTATTGTCTTATGTGGCAGTTTCAAATAATTATTTGATATTATTATTTTATGTGTTTTTTTCAAATTGCTAATGTGGTTCTTCTAGCTTGGGTAGAGAAGAGTATTTGTGGAAGAAATATTTATGAAACATTTTCATAAATAGTACTTGGAAGATTCTTTTTCCCATTTAAGACCGTTCTGGGGACATCTCTGTAAGGAGAAGAGGGCCCTAGGAGGCCATATTCACTTTAATTATAGCCATTGTCTATGCCACAGTTCTCAAACTTTCGGTTACCCGAAGCAACTGTTTAAAACACCTTTTTCTGGGCTTCACCCCAAAGTTTCTGACCTACTCAGGTCTGAATCAGTTTTCATTTGCATTTCCTACCAGTGTCTCCTTGATGCTGTTGCTGCTGGTTCAGGGACCACATTTTAAAAACTAAAGGTCTCTGCCTTTCTCGTGTCTTTTTTATGCTTACAAAGGTTGTGAGTTGCCCTATCAGTCTCCCCTCACACCCTGGTCCTAGCAGTAGTTTGATCCACTGAACTTAGCAACACAATGGGCCAACTCAGCCCTCACTTCACAGCTAGGGCACCAGCAGGCAGACCGACTGCCCATCGGGGCAGCATCCCAGAGACCTGTATTTACCTGCCCTCCACCCAGTGGAATAAGGAAATTCAGCCCCAACAAATTGGGCTCTCCCACCCCCAACAAAAGGTATCCACAAAACCGGGCAGCCAAGGGAGGTACTCTGTCTCCACAGATGACACCAGCAAGGATTGATCCGGAGCTCCAACGGCAACAGAAGAATGAAGGAGACCAGAACAGCATTGCATGGGCTCTGAAAACTAACCTGTCAGTGAAACTAAGCCCCACAAAAGTGAACCAGGGTTCACCTACTAAATCTAGAAGGGAAAATATCGGCTAAAAAAGAAGATTTAAGTACAATTAAGAGTCTCCTAATAATCAAAATATCCAGCATAAAATAGAAAATGATGTATTCTACCAAAGACCAGGAAAACCATGAGAAAAACAATAATAAGAAAATCATGAATGAGAAATGTAATAAATAGACGCTAATATTAATTTGAATCAAATGGTGACCCTATCTAACAAGACCCAAGGCAGTTGTCATAAAACACAGGACACAAGAGCAACACATAAAGTCACTATATGTATGCATATATATACTACTGATAAACAAGTGAAAACCAAAGTTTAAAAATACCACCCAAGAATTTCTCCACAGAGAATGAAGTATATAGGTATAAATGTAACAAATCATATACAGAATTTATATAATGAAATTTATAAGGTGATGAAATGAATCAAAAAGAACCTTAAGTATTTGAGAGATACAGCATATTTTGGATTAGAAGACTGAATATAGTAAAAATATCATTTCTTCCAAAATTTATCTATAGGCTTGATACGATTTCTATCAAAGTTTCAGAAAGTGTTTTTTATTTTTTATTTTATTTTTTTGGTAGACAGATAAATTTTCTAAAACTTATATGGAAAGGTAGAGTCCATTAAATAGCCAAAATAACTTTGAAAAAGTAGAAGGAATAATCACTTTGCCTAATGTTAAAGCTTCTAATATAGCTTTAGTAATCACGCCAGTGATCTACTGGAGGAGGGGTAGGAAGAGGGGTAGACCTATAGATCAGTGAAACAGAAGAGAGAATACAGAAATATACCCAAACAAAGATGGCCACTTAATTTTGACAAAGGAGGTTAAGTCAATACATAGTGTTGGAGCCACTGGACATCCATTGTCAAAAAAAAAAAAAAAATGAATCTCCACCTAGATCTTCTCTCTTACATAAAAATTAACTCAAAATGGATCATGGAATTGTAAGTGAAACTTAGGTACGTTGAGAAAATGTGGGGGACCTAGGGCTAGGCAGGAAAAATGTTCTTAGATTTAACACCCAAAACACTATTCATAAGAGGAAAAAGTGCTAAATTGGACCTCATCTAAATTTTAAAAATTTGCTCTTTGAAAAACTCTGTTGAGGGTATTTTTAAAAACCCACAGACTGAGAGAAAATATTTGCAAATCATGTGTTTGACACAGATCTTGTATCTAAAATGTGTAAAGAACTCTCAAAACTCAACATTAGAAAAAACAATTGATCCAATTAAAAAACGGGCAAAAAATCAAGCACAGACATTTCACTGATATGCAGAAGGCAAATGAACACATGGAAAGATGTTCAACATCATTAGCTAGTAGGGAAATGAAAATTAAAACCACAGGGAGGTTTCACTGCACATCTATCAGAATAGCTAAAATAAAAAATAGTGGCAACAAGTATAGGCAAGAATGTGCAGAAACTGGGGGCACCTGTGTGGCTCAGTCAGTTAAGCATCTGACTCTTGATTTGGCTCAGGTCATGATCTCAGTTTGTGGGTTCCAGCCCTGCACTGGGCTCTGTGCTGACAGAGTGGAGGCTGTTTGGGATCTGTGTCTCCCTTTCTCTCTGCCCCTCCCCTGCTTGTGCACGTGCTCTCTCTCTGTCTCTCTCTCTCTCTCTCAAAAATAAACATTAAAAAAAAAAAAAAGAATGCGGAGTACTGGATCACTCATACATTGCCGGTTTGAATGTAAAATGGTATAGCCGCTCTGGGCAGTTGTTTTTGAAACTAAAAATAAACTTACCATATGACTCAGCAGTGGCACTGTTGTGCATTATCCCTGGAGAAATGAAGACATTTACACATAAGAATTTGTATGAATGTTCCTAGCAGCTTTATTCATAATAACGCCAAGCTGCACACTATCCAGATGTCGTTTATAGTGTGAATGGTTAAACACACTGTGGTACATTCATACCACGGAATACTATGCAGCAATAATTTTAAAAAAGAATCATTTATACACTCAAAAACTTGGATGGATCTCAAGGAAATGATGCTGAGTGGAAATATCAAAATGATACATAACTGCACAATTACATGAATATAACATTTGTGAAATAACAGTTATAAATATGGAGAACAAATTAGTGGATGATTAGTGGATGGGGAAAGGGAATGTGTGCCTATAAAGAATAAACTTGTGTTGGTGACAGAGTGGGGTGTCTTGATTGTGGTGGTGATTATACAAAACTACACATGTGATAAAATTGTGGAGGATTTTATATGCAAAAACACAAATGGGTGCATGTATAATTGGTGACATCTGAACCTGCTTTTTGGACTGTGTCAATGTCGGTTTCTTGGTTTTGATGTTGTACCATGGTTCGGTGGGATTTTGGCATTGGGGGAGAAGCTAAAGGAAAAGTGTCCTTGTGTATTGCTTTGCAAGTTCCTGTGCAGCTGTAATTACTTCAAAATACATAGATAGTTTTTAATATTTGTTTATTTGAGAGAGAACACGCACAGGAGTGGGGGAAGGGCACAGAGAGTGGGAGAGAGAGAGTCCAAGCAGGCTCCATGCAGGGCTCGATGCAGGGCTCAATCTCAGGAACCCTGAAATCATGACCTGAGCCAAAATCAAGAATTGGTTGCTTAACTAACTGAGCCACACAGGCACCCCCACAATACATACTTTTTAATGGTTATGAATAGAACTAATACATTATTATGAGTTTTATTCTGTCGTATTTTCAAAACAATTTTCTGATGTTGATTTACTTTTGAGAGGCAGAGCACAAGCAGGGGAGGGGCGGAAAGAGAGGTAGACAGAGAATCCGAAACAGGTTGCATGCTGGCAGTACAGAGCCACATGTGGGCTTGAACCCGTGAACCATGAGATCATGACCTGAGCTGAAGTCAGACACCCAGCTGGCTGAGCCACCCAGGTATCCCTATTCTGTCATCTTTGAACACAGTCATTGTATTCACAGCTCTGGGTCCTTAAATCTTCTTATACCAAAAATTTCAGACTTAGGCTGAGGATATGGTCGGACACTTAAATTCTTTGCAGAGTACCCACATAATTGGTAACGCTCATTCCCTTCCATTTATCGTCAAGAGGAAGGGAATGGAGATTGGTGTAGAAAGAAGGGAAAAGAATTCAGAAGCCAAGTAAAAATTAGTGCTAGAATGATTTTTTTTTTTAATAATGGACAAAAAACCCTTTGAATTGTGGCACTATTTCCTTTTCATCTTTGTGAAGCCAAAATTCACACGACCATGTGGCAGTTTTATTTTTAAATATATTTTAATTGTTTGTTATGCCCAAATCCTTGGATTCTGTATAAATATATTTTAAAAAAGCCAAGGCCCTTAGTGCAGTAAGTGAAAAATCTAAACCAAAATCTTAAGAATCCAGGTGAACTTGATTTTAAAGACACAGGAGGTAGTAGTGTTCCTCTATTAAACTTGTAAACTTTTCTCTATTTCTTCTTCTGACATCTGCCTCTTGATTCTTAATATCCATTATTTTCTCCCTTTCCAATTGGGAAGGACTTAGACCAGAGGTCAAAGGTTGGAGCATATAGCTCCAGCTGTCATACGTTAGCTGTGTGATCACTCATTCATTAGCCTGTTTCTTCATCAGTTTCATTTTGAGACAAAGATGGCACAAGAAGCATTTTGCAATGCTATAAAAATTCAGGGCCCTGTTAGTAATAGCTTTTCAGCTTCTAGGAAATTGGCCAGTTTGAAAGGACAAAGAGAGAAAAACTAAAATGTTCAGATTAAGCCAAAGAACACTGTTAAGGACTTCAAGAAGAGATCTCTGGAAGCCCAAGATAAATCTGTCCTTGGAGTAAAATTCTATTTGTTTCCCATGTAAGGAATATGTGACAAAAAAAAAAAAATCTCATAGCCTGTAATATTGCCTTTTCGTTAAAGTTTTGTGAGTATTGATAAAATAAAAAATATGTAGAGAACTTACAACTGAAAAGATTTAAGCACAATAAAATTTAAAATATAGTCTTAAAACCACGGTTAAGGAACAAGAAGATGGTCAAGAATAGGAGAATATGACATAAACGCGTTATGTGATATGTTTTGAAACTATATATAAATTGATCCTTAGGTATAGATTTTCTGTAAGTTGGATATAAGTAACCTTTATTATCTTAGCTCATTTCTTTTCTTGATGTTGAACTCTTTGTGCTCTAATTCTCTTTTGAATAGTTTCTAACTGCTCTGGGTGAGAAGCTGCCATGCTTATAAGCACTTTCATCTTCCTGTATTACCAGAAGATAACAATCACCTGAATTTTTCTTTCAAACCCAAAAGTGGCAAATACTAAACCATGCCTTAGTGAAAGGTAAATGATGAACTTGAAAATATTCTGCAGCAGGGAGCATTTTCAGAGCAAGGAAGGAGAAGGTTTTGGGAGTCACAGATTTCCAAAGTAGCTACTGTGTGTTGCCACTCCAGAGATAAACAAAAGAATCCGCAGTTTCACAGATCGGCCAGCACTAGGCTATAGGTGGCATATGGCCTGAAAGAGCCAAGACCCAGAACTGGGCCAATGGTGCAAGACTGCTGACACAGTCATCATCTCAGAGAACCCAGACGGCAATTTACTGAAATAGGCCATTTAGAGAAATGCAGCCAATATAGGCCTTTTCCCAGAAATGGATATCACAGCCTTTCTCTGTGTGGCTTTGCACATGAATAGCCTAAAAAGTTAGAGGATGATGAAGGGAGAGCCTGAAAAAGCCAAAAGGTCATGGAAATGGAAAGACATGATGGGGAAAAGATTTGAGAATCTTAGGTTGAATAGTGGCAGCGGGGGGCATCGGCATGATTCTAAAGCTTGCAGCATGTAACCTTTGACAACCTTATTGACAAAAGATTCTGAAAAAATATTTAATAAAATGAAATTTGTTATCTGACATCATTATGCTCATAAGAATTTTTTTTTAAGTTTATTTGAGAGACAGAGAGAAAATCCCAATCTCTCAAACCGTGAGATCACAACCTGAGCTGTAATCAAGAGTCAGATGCGTACTTGATTGAGCCACGCAGGTGCCCCAAGCAGTTATTTATCTTTGAGATGGTCAAATTATTCTAGAAGTACCAGGATCCTGGATATAATGTATAACCCCACCCTTGTGTCCTGAGCTCTGGTGTGTGTTTGCTGACTTCTTCCTTTATGCCAGGCCTTCCCCATAACCTTCTGATTAGCCTGAGGAAAAGAAAATGAAAGATGTTTCATCTACATAAAGTTTTCTTTCTTTCCTGGCTAGTATGAGAGATTGTCATTGGAAAGCCCTATCCAGAGATCCAAAGTTGGAGATTTCTCTGGAGAATGAGAAAACCTACTGCTACCTTATCATACATTCACATGGCTGTTTCTAATCTTGTTCAATCTGTTCTCTCTGCCTGGAGTGACATTGCCTTCCTCCCCTTGTTCGGATTCTCCTTATCTTACAATGCCTACGTTAATCATCTCTTTTCCCCGAGAAAGCCAACCTCAATCTTTCCTCCTTTCTCCCCTCAAGCAATTAATTGTACTTTCTGGTAGTCCTTAATTATTTGCTTTAATACTATTGCCTTTATATTGTATTTTATGATACATGGTTCTGGTCCCCACTAGACTGAAAAATAATTTCTGGCATTAAGATTAGAGTTAAAATCCTGATTTGGCCACTTGGCTGGATAATACAAGACAAATCACTTACAAAACTTTTTGTGCCTTAGTATCTTCAAGTATAATGTGGGAATAAGAAAAATTAAAAAAAAATAGTAAGAAAGTCATACCATGTGCCTCCCCAAATGCCTTGAATGTAGTAAATAATGTCAGCTGTTGCTATTTTTATTACTTTTTCTGAGGACTTCCAAATATTTACATTTCCTTGCATATGATAGGCTCTCAATAATGTTTGCTTATGAATGAGCACCACTGATTTCTTCCTAACATGCACAGGCGCTTGATTGATACATATTTGGTGAGACGTGAGTACAGCGTACCTCTCTGACTGAGAGAGGCTGCCATGAGCCTGCCATGTGGCTGCCATGAGTCTGACAATGGACCTAGGCTCAGAGTTAGAGAACAATGTCAAATACTAGGGTTTGATTGGAGTTTAAAATGAGCCACTGCACTGGCATATGAATCCTGAAGGTCAAGATGGATGTGGACCAGGTATGGGGCGGAATAGGACATCCAAAAGGTTACATGAAAGTAAAGTTGAAGCATCATTAGAATATCTAGACTAAAGAGGTCAGGGTGAACACTGAGATAAAGAATAAGGGGATGAAATTTGGGCTGAAAATCTAGGAATAGGACCACAGCAGGCTGAAACACAGAATGTGGCTTGAATCTTCAAGCTTGGCAGTGCTCACTGGCCTTCCACTCTGGCTTTAAGCAGCCTCCCTGGTGTGTGCAGATAAGGAATGGCAGGTGTAAGCTGCTTCCTGGGGTGAGAAAGGTTTTTTCAGATGCCAGTGCCTGCAGGGAAGATTCTTCTCACCAGGGAACTAACAACTGATATTAAGTGCCCAAAGCTAATGAAAGATCCCTAAGAGCAAAGGCACACTGTGCTAAAATGCTTAGTCAAGGATTAAGTTCAATCATTCTGGCTAAATCCATCTTTAAAGACAGGGTGCTTACCTGAATTTGTTCAGTCATGCCTCCATTTTCATGATTTTTTTCTTAGCAGTTTCTTCAAAGGTCAATCTATAGTCAGTTTATTTACTCAAGTTATTATTCTTCATGCCTCTCATATTTTCTACACTATTTCTTTCACGCAATTGAGGTTACCTCACTAAGAACTTATACTAGTCATTACCTAATGTAAATAGGTGACATTTCCCCCCTTACCTCCGCAAACCATAGTATAGAAACTTCCCACACTCTCTTCTCAATATCTTCTTCCACAACCCATGCTGCTTGAGTAGTAGGCCATATGAACCACCTACCTGCCCATAGTCACTTGATCCAATAAATCAGATCTCTCTCCTAGGGTTTTGTAGTTGGCATTCAGAGGCTCTAATTGCTTTCCTGTGGATCCCTTGGATTGGGATGCTATTTAGGCTGCTGTAAACATTTTCTGCCATGTGCAGAGAGAAGTAAATAAAACTATTACATTAGGACTTTTGGTTGCAAAATAGAAATCCCATGCAGTTTAATCAAAGGAGGACACATAATGTTTCACTGAACAATCCAGAATTATGTAGTCTCACAGATGGTTAAAGCAAGGTGTTTATACATAGTTATAAAGAACTTTTCACCTTTCAGTTCTCTTCCTTTTTCTGTATGTTTGTCTTATTCTCTGCCAGGAATGATGGCCCCAATACATATTGTATACATGATTCTTAAACCTTTTGATCTCAGAAAGACTGAAAGCCCCCATATCTAAAATATATAAAGAATGCTTACAAGTTAACAAAAACCCAATTAAAAAAAAGGTTTGAATGTGTTACCAAAGAAGATCTATGCATTGAAAATGAACATGTATAAAGATGTTCAATATCATTAGTTATCATTAACTAGTACGGCTAAAATGAAAAAGACTGACTATGCCAAATATTGGAGAATATGTGAAATAACGGAAAAATGTGACACTTGGAAAAGTTTAACAAAATCGAACAACCTATTAATAAGACTCAGCAGAAAAATAAAAAAACTATATTGGAAATGTAAGAGAGAATAGATATTAACATAGACCCCTCAAACATTGAAGGGATAAAATGAGAAATATTGTGGACACATTTTGGAAATAAATTCAATAATATGAATGAAATAGGCCATTCCTAGAAAAAACATGGCTTACCAAAATTGAAGAAATAGAAAATCTGAATAGCTGTATATTAAAAAAAATTAACTCATAATAAAAATTCTCACAAGATACCAGACCAGATGTTTACAAATTACAGTTGACCCTTGAACAACACAGGTTTGAACTGTACAAGTTCAAATGTATTTTCAACTTTGCAAGGTTCGAGGGACAGAGGGGTCAATGCCCCTAACCTCCCCCCCCCCCAGCATTGTTCAAGGGTCAACTTTACAGCAAAGCTATAAGGAAGAAATGCTATACATTGCATAAAAGTCTTTTTGGAAAATAGAAGCAACACACCCAAACTTCTTTTATAAATCCAGAATAACTCTGATAAGAAAATCTGACAAGAACATTATAAGAAAAAATGATAGAACAGAATCTCTTTTAAATATAGACACAAATGACCTTTATAAAAGTATTGGCATGCGATATGTAGAAATATAAAGTAGGATTTGTTGTAGGAAGTTGTTTGGCTTAACAATAAAAAGATTGAGTAATATAGTTTATGTTCTTATATAACAAGGAAAGCACATGCATAAGAATTTCAAAGTGAAGAAAAAGGGGTTAACTTTATTCATCACTCATTTATGATGAATAAAAATTATCAGAAAACTGAAGAGAAAGGAATTTTCTCAATTTTTAAAAGGGTATCTACTAAAAACTGCAGTAAATATTCCTTAATGGTGAAATAATGAACACATTCCCCTTAAATTGAGGAACAAGTCAAGAAAGTTGATTCTCACCACTTTATTCAACATTTTACTGGAAGTCCCAGCTAGTTCAACAAGACAAGAAAAGGAAATAAAGGTCATAAGAATTGGGCAAAATAAAGCAAAACTTCTTTATAGGTGATAATTTTTCATTTTGAACATTCTTAGGCATCTGCAACACAAATACTGGAACTAGTAAGTGAAATTAACATGGTGGCATGAAACAAGATCAATATACAATAATTAACTGTATTTTTTATGAACAGGAAACAATTGGAAAATAAAATTAAGAAACCAATTCTAGGTATAATTACATCAAAAACATAAAATAATTTAATGAAATGCATACAAACATATAAACTGAAAACTAAACACATTCCTAAATAGAATTAAAAGTCCTGTATAAATAGAAATGAATTGTACATGGATTGAAAAACTCAACATTGTTAAAATGTCAGCTTCTTCCAGATTGATGAATACATTCCATATGAACACAATCCCAATTCTAAGACTTTATTGCCAAACTGGTTCTAAAATTTTTTGGAAAAGCAAAGGATCTGGAAAAAAATATAGTTGAAGAAGAAAAACAAAAAAATGGAAGAACTGACATTACCTGATGTATAAAACAGTATGACATTAGCATAAAGACTGACAAATATATTAACGCAACAGCATATGGAGCCCCAAAATAGACCAACATGTATATGGTAAATAGTTATTTGACAGAAGTCCAAGCCGATTTAATGGAGAAAGAAGAGTGTTTAAAAAAAAAAAGTCATGCTAGACCAACTGTATGTACATTTGGGAAAAAATAAAACTTCACTCTGGTACCACCCCTAACGCTTAATTATATACATTGATTATATACATTGCTTGTGGGAAAGTGGTACAGGCAGTTTGGAAAATATTTGCCATTTTCACATAAAATTATAACTAAAACTATAAATCCTATGAAAGAAAATATTAGAGAATATATTTTCAGTCTAGGGGTACGCAAAATTTTGTCAGAGAAGACCCAGAAAACACAAAAAAGAAATAATCAATTTGACTTCATCAAATTTAAAAACACCCATTCACATTAAGCCCATATGACAAAAACAAAAAGGCAAGCCACAACCTAGGAGAGAATTTTCAAAATAAATACTTCTAGTAAAGGAGTTTTATTTAGAATATTTAAAAGTCTTCTACCTACAAATTAAAAAGAAAAAAAAACCCAAACAAAACAAAACCAAAAACCCAGCTCCATATGAAAATGGGCAAAACACTTCTAGAGACATTTAACAAAAGATATATGAGTGGCCAATGAGCATGTAATACCATTGGTCACTCTTGAAGTGAGAACATAAGCCCACTGAGACATCACGCATACTGGAATGGCTAGAATTGAAATGATTGACAACATCAATATTCGCAAGACTGTGGTGAGACTGAAACTTTAATACATTGCTCCTGTGAGACTAAAATTGTATGTCTGTTTTGGAAAACTCTTAGCGACTTCTCATATAATTAAAGATTCTTCAATTTTATAATACAACAATTTCCTTTCTAGATATTTACAAAAATACTGAAGACATACATCCACAAAAAGACTTGTATAAGAATGTTTATAGCAGCTTTATTCATAAAAATAAAAAATTGGAAATACCCCAATGTCCCTTAATAGTTGAGTGGATAAATAAATTGTGGAATAGTCAAATCGATACTACTTAGCGATAAAAAAAATCTACGGATATATGCAACAATATGGATGAATTTCAATGTTTGTTTATTTTTAAGAGAGAGTGAGAGAGACAGAGACAGAGTATGAGTGAGGGAGGGCCTGAGAGACGCGCACACACACACACAATCCAAAACAGGCTCCGGCTGTGAGCTGTCACTACAGAGAGCCTGATGTAGGTCTCGAACTCATGAATTGCGAGATCATGACCTGAGCCAAAGCCAGACACTTAATGGACTGAGCCACCCAGGCATCCCAATGTGGATGAATTTTTTTTAAAAAAGTTAGGCAGGAAAAGCCAGACACAAAAAAGCACATACCACTGTTCTATTTATAGAAGTTCAATAGCAGGCAAAATTAACTTTTAATCACAGAAATTAGAAAGTGGTTGCCTGGAGGATAGGACTGACTTGAAAGAGGCACAGGAAATTTCCTGGAGTGATAAAAATGTTCCATGTCTGGTTTTAAATGTGGTTATATAGGTATGTGCAATTGTTACAACACATATGTGTTTCATTGCTTGTAAAGTATCTTTAAATTAAAAGCAAACATAAAAGAAACGAGATATGTTTTAAAAGTAGAATTAGGAAGAGAAAACAATCAACAGAGCCCCAGCTAAAGACAATTGTCATTCAGTTCGATTGTAGGCCAAACTTTCAGGCAGCTTGCAATAATAAGCCTGAATTGCAGGTTGATATACCTGAATTTCAATTTCTCTCTCTCTGCTTTTTGGTTGTGTGACCTTGGGCAAATATCTTAATCTTTCTTGGTTTTAACAGGTAAAATGAATAAATTGGATTTTAATTTTTGTTTCCTTCAAATGCGGTGAGAGACATGTTAGGCATATGCTGAAAGTTCAGTCTCTTCCAGTAATATGGTATTCAGCCATGTTTCCAAGTATTTTATTACTGGCACATCACTTATCATCCAGACACTTGTTGTTTTATCCCAGCACTGTATCTGTCCCAGTTAAGAAACAGAAATAACAATGTGTCCCACATGCAGAGATTCTTTCTTGGGTGGTGGATGGGGGTGGGATTTAGTCCTACAAAAAAGAACAGGACTATGTGGCTTTTTAGATTTTTCAACATATTGGAGGGAGCTGTTTAGAGTTCCAATCCTGGTTCTGTGACTTTGGACAGGTCATTTAAAAATAACCCATTGGTCCTTATTTTCATTACCTTCAAAATAAAGAATTTTTCCTAAAGGATATTCAAAATTCATTACAGCAATAACAAATCCCCGCTCAATTAGAGTCTATGCACTTTAGTCTCTTTATGAGATTACCTTTTCTAAATGTCAAACTAATTTTTACTAGTCCACAGGTTAAATCTTTGACTTCTCATCCACCAATGTACCATGCAGAGCCTTGCACCTGCACATATTACCTGTGCTATCTCCAATTACATATCCACCTGCAGTCTTTTGAACCAATGAACATTAGGTGTTTCTCAAATGCACTACAAAGTCAAATGTCTTCCTAATTTTGCTCATCTGTTCCTTCTGCCTGAGAATCCATTGACAGCTTATTGAATTAGCTTATTTCTGTGTCCATGCTTCAGCTAAAAGTTTTCCCATCTTTGAAGAATGATTTGATCACTTGCCTCTTTTCTGCCTAGCTAACCTCTCTCTAACTTCTATGTGGAGTTGGAAGTCACTTTTTAGTGCTCTGATTTCCAGAATATTCTCACAGCTTTTCATATCCTTACTGAGAAGTACCATCATCTCCACCACACACACAACATTAATCTGGAACAAAGGAAAGCAATTTACTATTTCCTAAGCCAGGGAGAACTGCCCACCAGGACACAGACTTTATGAACAAAGCAAGAAGTCACCATAGATAGGTAGGGTTAGAAGAAGTGTGCTGCTTAGGAATTGGCAGACTTTCAGAAGTAATAGTTGAGAGAATGATGCACCTTCCTGTGCATGGGTTTTGAAAGGAGGCTGCCACTGATGGGTGAGATTAACACTGCTTCTGTGGTTACTTACTTACGGTTTGGGACTAGGGCCAAAAAATAGATACTTTGAATTCCTACCTTAATCACAGTACTTAACATTTTTGCATATTAACCATTGATTTTATTTTTTTGGTCTCTCTTCTCACTGGACTTAAATTCTTTGATCGTAGGAGGTCTGTCAAGTTCATCTTTGTATCTAAAAGATGCTCAAAAATGAATGAATGTTTGAAAATATAAAAATGAAAGTAAAAAAAGATATAGATTATATCCATGTTTACCAATGGAAACACACAAATCTAGCTCTTATATGATGGTCTTAATTCAATGTATGAAAAGGTATGAAGAGAATCTAAAAAAATTGACACCACTTTAAAAATTCTTACATTGGAAATTTGGCAGATTTTTTTCCCTAATGCCTCTTTAAAAAAACAAAAAACAAAAAACATATCTGAGTTAAACCAACCAATGTCCTTTGTTATCTATTATAAATCTGTTAATTTCTGTTTATTATTCCCATGTAGAACATGGCTGCTGGAGAAACAGGGAGGGGACCCTTAACTAGATGACAGACAGCCTAAGGATCAAGGAATTGTTAAATGTCTTGCCTTTATGTTTAGAATTTTAAAATCCAGGAAGTAAAATAAACCACAAGCAAAGGAGTGTAAGTTAGTTTGTCATCAGATAGTTTTCACATGTGGAGAGGTGGGAGCATGAAGGCATTCTATTCTTATCAGTGTCAGGGTTGCTGCTATTTGATGTATCTTATAAGCGCAATCTCACATTTGCTAAAAACCCATTGATAGGTATTGTCAGGACTGTTTGTAGAAGGTGATTTACCATCTCTCCTCCACCTGTACAGCTCTAAAAGTTGAGATTTATCTGGAAAAAAAATGTTGCTTAGAAATACATCAACCCATCATCATAGAATGACTTAGACACAGAATAAGTTCTATGGCATTTCGGAAAGGAGCAGGTCCATCTTTTATATAGAATGAGCCAGAAGGCATGGAGAACCAGACAGCTCATGCACACATACAGCTTTACACTGGACTTTTTTTTCTGATGATCTTTCCAAAAGGGATCATTGATCTCTGTCGTCTGTTTTCTGCTTACCTAAATGGTATATTTAGAAAAGAATTTTGTGCTTCTATGAAAATGCTAATAGGTGATCTGCCATTTTACTATGGCCAAATAGTTTTCTCAGTCATGTTGGAAGACATGTTCTATGCAAAGATAAGAAAACATTCCTTCAGACATCAGTGCCTTTATTTGACAGAACTTTTAAGTACTTTGAACATTTTGTGAGCCCACAAAATGGTGTCAGTAGGCATTAGCTAGTGTTCAGAGACACTTTGATTTTAGGCATTGTTCACACAGGAAGCACCAGCAGACTCAATACTTGCTTTAGAGTGCAATATGGAATTGAACCTAAGTCCTACTCGACTATAAGAACTATTTATATGGTTGATATTCAAGCTCCAAAATGGGTCCAAATTTTCATGTCCTTGGGGATTTTGGGAGAGTAATTGTGAGCTACTAAGTATCTTCTTCGCCAAGAGAACTCCACTGGGTTTGCTCGGTTGAAAGTTTAGGGAAGGTTCTGAGTCAGAATTATCATATTAGGACTCAAGAATATCCTCAAGAAGGTAACCAATACCTGAAATGCTAGTTTTGATAAGGGAACCTTGCCAACAAAGTTGGCAACAGGGCCAGCTTCGTGAACACACAACCTCTGCAGTCAAGAGAGACCCACACTTAATGTAATGGCTTGCTGTTTGCTATCTTGAATTTCTTATTTTTTAACATGAGATTCCATATTTTTATCAGGCATTGGGTTCCACAAATTATATCCTCGGTCTGCACACTCAAGTCAAGAAAAATCCAATGGCAGTTTGTCTTATTCCAGGAACACAAAGGGGTGTGGGAGAGAAGCATTGCAGTGTTAGGCTAAATAGATTTACTAATATGACACTATGAGCAGTAGTGTAATTCCTACAGCACAAGAAACTGTACAGAGTCTTGCAAGGGAAAGGTAGCTTCCCAGAGTTGACAGCAACGTTGGCAGTGATAGGCAAGGTCACTTTGGGCTGGCACCGAGAGACCACAAGCTTGAAAGCAGTCCTGGAGATGAGGTCTGCAGTGTCTCTGGGCCAAAGATCCTCTTGTTTTGAATACTCACATGGAATCAACTTGAGCCACTCAGGATGCACGTGGGAAAGAGACAACTGTCATGATTGTCCTCCCAGATGTACACATTCTAATACAAATGGAGGGAACTATAAGGGTAGGAGGAAGGGGAGACCTGTTGAAAGAAGAAATTAGAAATTCGAAGTAAAGTTGGAATCTGGAAGAATGGGAAATAAAATCCAGATGGAGACTTCCTTCTGCCAGGTATAATCTTGGAAACCAGTATCTCGTTTGAAATTTCTGTGATTTTAAAACTTCTATAAAAATAGAGCTGCTCAGGGTTTGAAAGAAGTCAAGGAGAGGCCCTTCAAGAAATATCTGCCGCTCAACTTTGCATTTCTATTACGGTTTGTGAAAACTGGGAGGAAACTCTTCTTTTTCCTTCGTGAAAATATGAGTATTGTGAGTAGGGATCATATTAAAATGTCTTCATGAGAAAAGGCCGTAAGATTGGAAATTTGTGAAGCCTAGTAGAGATGAAAATATAGAATAGGTCTTTCACACAAGAATAAGCAGATTTTTAAAATATGTCTCTAAAGCTGGCTTGGACTCTGTTGTAGAAACAGATGGTCTTGTAGACAGTTTAGATTGGGGTGAAAAAGAAATATTGCTTGCCATGAGATGGCCTGGAATTCAGATGAGAGTTGTACCTCAGTAGTGCAAGGTTGAAATTTGACTGTGAAAAGGCAGATGGGGGCCCAACAGTTGTCTTACTGCTACACTTAGATTGAGAACTACCTGAGGACAGGACCAGCATCTATCATGATGCTGTGGATAATAACATACATGGTTCATGGTGATAAGCAGAGCTGTGTTCATGAGCCACAGCAACAAAGAACAAATAGAGGAATATTACATCTGGTCATGGAAGTTATGTTGCTTATATGGAAAAACAAGACTCCAATTTAATTTTTAGAGCATTTTTTATTGAAGTATAATTGGTATAAAATGTTGTATTAGTTTCATGTGTACAACGTGTTAGACAATTCTGTACATTGCTCAGTGCTCACCAAAAAGTATAGCCACCGTCTGTCACCATAAGTTATTAGGATATTACTGACTGTATTCCCTATGAGATGCATTTCCATGAATTTAAAAAATTATAATTCCAGTGTAGTTAATATACAGTGTTATTTTGGGTTCAGGAGTATATTATAGTAATTCAGCAGTTCCATTTATTACTCAGTGATCCAGAGATATATATACTCTTAATCTCCTTCATCTGTTTCACCCATCCCCCTCCCACCTCCCCTCTGGTAACCATGAGTTTGTTCTCTATAATTCAGTCTGTTTTTTGGTTTCTCTCTTTTTTTCCCTTTGTTCATTTGTTTCTTAAATTCCATATATGAATGAAATCATAAGGCATTTATGTTTCTGTGATGGGTTTATTTCAGTTGGCATTATACTCTCTAGATCCATCCATGTTCTTGCAAAGGACAAGATTTCATTCTTTTTTTTTTTATGGCTGAATGATATTCCACTGTGTATATGTACCACATCTTCTTTACCCATCCATAATTGGTGAATGTTTGGGTTGCTTCTATAGTTTGGCTCTTGTAAATAATTATGCAATAAACATATTGGTGCATGTATCCTTTTGAATTAGTGTTTTCATATTCTTTGGGTAAATACCTAGTAGTGTGATTGCTGGATCATAGTGTAGTTCTATTTTTAACTTTTTGAGGAATCTCTATACTGTTTTCCAAAGTGGCTGTACCAGTTTGCATTCCCACCAACAGTGCAAGAGGCTTCTGCTTTCTCCGCATCCTCACCAACACCTGTTGTTTCTTGTGTTGTTGATTTTAGCCATTCTGACAGGTGTGAGGTGATATCGTGGTTTTGATTTGCATTTCCCTGATAAGTGATGTTGAGCATCTTTTCATGTGTCTGTTGGCCAGATGTCTGTTCATGTCTTCTCATTTTTTTATTGGATTATGATTTTTTGTTGTGTTTTTTTTTTTTTGGTGTTGAGTTCTATAAATTCTTTATGTATTTTGGATACTAACCCTTTATCAAGTAAGTCATTTGCAAATACCTTCTCCCATTCAGTAGGTTGTATTGTAGTTTTGTTGGTTGTTTCCAATGTTGTGCAGAAGTAGTTTATTTTTGCTTCTGTTTCCTTTGTCTCATGAGATAGATCTAGAAAGATGTTGCTACAACTAATGTCAGAGAAAAACTTCCTATGCTTTGAACAAGGATTTTTGTGGTTTCAGGTCTCACATTTAGGTCCTTAATCCATTTTGTGTTTATTGGTTTTTTGTGTACTATAAAAAAGTAGTCCAGTTTCCTTCTTTTGCATATTGCTGTCCAGTTTTCCCAGCAGCATTTACTGAAGAGACTGTCTTTTTCCCACTGCATATACTGGCCTCCTTTGTTGAAGATTAACCATATAATCATGGGTTTATTTCTGAGCTTTCTGTTCTGTTCCATTGATCCATGTCTATTTCTGTGGCAGTACCATAATGTTTTGATTACTATGGCTTTGTAATATAATTGGAAGTCCAGAATCGTGATCCTTCCAGTTTTGTTTTTCTTTTTCAAGATTGTTCTGGTGATTCGGATTCTTTGGTTGTTGCATACAAATTTTAGGGTTGTGTGTTCTACTTCTGTGAAAAACGCTATTGGTATTTCCAAAGGATTGCATTAAATCTGTAGATTGCTTTGGGTAGTGTAGACATTGTAACAATATTTCTTTTTCCAACCCATGAGCATGGAATGTCTTTCCATTTTTTCATCAATTTCTTTATGAATCTTCAATTTCTTTCATCAATGTTTTATAGTTTTCAGAGTACAGGTCTTTGACCTCTTTGGTTAAGTTTCTTCCTAGGTATTTTATTATTTTGGGTGCAAGTTTAAATGTGTTTCGTTTCTTAATTTCTCTTTCTGCTGCTTCATTATTGATGTATAGAAAGGCAATGGAATTTTTTATTTGATTTTGTATCCTGGGATTTACTGAATTCATTTATCAGTTCTAATTGTTTTTTGATGGAATCTTTAGTATTTTCTGTATATAGTATCATGTCATCTGCAAATATTGACAGGTTTATTTCTTCCTTGCTGATTCAGATATCTTTTCTTTCTTTTTGTTGTCTGAATGCTGTGACTAGCACTTCTAGTAATATGGTGAACAAAAGTGGTCATAGTTGACATCTTTGTCTTGTTCCTCAGCTTGGGGAAAGAGTCTTGATTTTTCTCCATTGACTATGATGTTTGCTGTGGGTTTTTAATTTAAGGTTCTTATTATGTTGAGGTGTGTTCCCTCTGAACCCACTTTGTTGAGGATTTTTATCTTGTATAAATATTTTATTTTGTCAAATGCTTTTTCTGCATCTATTGAAAGGGTCATAGGGTTTTTATCCTTTATTTTATTGATATGATGTATCACATTGATCCATTTGTGAATATTGAACCACACTTGGATCCCAGGAATTGGTCATGGTGAATGATTTTATTTTTTTAAAGTAAGTTCTATACCCAATGTGGGGCTTGAACTCATGACCCTGAGATCAAGAGTCATGTGCTTTACCCACTGAGCCAGCCAGGCACTCCATGATGAATGATTTCTTTAATATATTGTTGGATTTGATTTGATAATATTTTGTTGAGGATTTTTGCATTCATGTTCATCAGACATATTGATTTGTAGCTTTTTTTCTGGTAATGTCTGATTTTGGAATTAGGGTAACGCCAGCCTAGTAGAATGACTTTGGAAGTTTCCTTCCTCTTCTATTTTTCTGGAACAGTTTGAGAAAAATAGGTATTAACTCTTCTTATAATATTTGGTGTAGGCTTTTGTTAGTTGGGAGTTTTTTGATTATCAATTCAATTTTGTTACCAGTAAGGGGTCTGTTCAAATTTTCTATTTATTCTTGATTCTATTTTGAATGGCTATATGTTTCTAGGAATTTATCCATTTCTTCTGGGTTTTCCAATTTGTTGGCATATAATTTATCTTAATATTCTCTTATAATCTTTGTATTTCTGTGGTGTCAGTTGTTGTCTTTTCCTTCATTGCTGATTTTGAGTCCTCTCTCTTTTTCTTAATGAGACTGGCTAAAGATTTATCAATTTTATTTTTTTAAGAAACTCTTGGTTTCATTGGATTTTTTTTTGTTTCAATTTGATGTATTTCCACTCTAATCTTCATCATTTCTTTCCTTCTAGTAGCTCTGGGCTTTGTTGTTCCTTTCTAGTTTCTTTAGGAATGTAGTTAGGTTATTTGAGATTTTTCTTGTTTCTTGTGGTAGGCCTGTATAATATAAACTTCTCTCTTAGATCTGCTTCTGCTGCATCCCAAAGATTTTGTGCAGTTTTTCCATTTTAATTTGTCTGAATGTATTGTTTTATTTCCTCTTTGATTTCTTCATTGACCTATTGAATTAATTATTTTATCATTATGTAGTGCTCTTCTTTGTTTCTTGCTACAGTTTTTGTTTTAAAGTCTATTTTGATATAAATATTTTCCTACCCTTTGCTACCCTGGCTTTTTTTTTCTCTCCATTTGTATGATATACATTTTTTCATCCCTTCTCTTTCAGTCTGTGAAATGTGTATGTATCCTGAAGTCTGAAGTGAGTGTTTTAGGCAGCATGTAGATAGGTCTTGTTTTGTTTGTTTGTTTGTTTGTTTTTTAATTCATCCACTTACCTTGTATCTTTTGATTGAAGCATGTAGTCCATTTACATTTAACGTAATTATTGATAGGTATGTACCTATTGCCAATTCTTTGTTTTCTGGTTTTGGTTTTTGGTTTTGATTTTTGTTTTTTTTTTTAATTTTTCTTTGTTCCTTTCTTCTTCTCTTGGTCTCTTGTGGTTTGATGGCTTACTTTAGTTCTACGCTTGGATTCCTTTTTCTTCATTTTTTTGTGTATCTGTTATATGTTTTTATTTGTGGTTACTATTAGGTTTATAGAAAACAATTTATATATAGCAGTCTATATTAAATTAATAGTCACTTTGAACACATTCCAAAAGCACTAATTTTTTCCTTCCCCTCCAGTTTATGTATATGATGTAATATTTTACATCTTTTTATTTTGTGTATCCCTTGACTAATTTTGGCGGATATAATTGATTTTACTACTTTTGTGTTTTAACTTTTATACTGGATTTAAAAGTGGTTAATCTACTACCTTTGCTATATGTTTGGGTTTTTTTCCTATGAAATTTTTACTTTTCACAATTTTTTACTCCTGATTATGTCTTTTCTTTCCACTAAAAAATTATTTTTATCATTTCTTGTAAAGCCGGTTTAGTAGTTATGAAGTTCTTTAATTTTTGCTTGGGAAAATTTTTATATCTCCTATTCTGAATCATAACCTTGTCTTGTAGAGTATTCTTGGTTAGAAGTTTTTTTTCTTTCAACATTTTGAATATTTCATACTATTTTCTTCTGGCCTGCAGTTTATGCTGAAAAATCAGCTCACAGCCTTATGGTGTTTCCCTTGTATGCAACTGTTTTCTCTTGCTGCTCTTAAAATTTTCTCTTTATCATTTACATTTTTCCATTTTATTTTATTGTATTTTTGAAATGCTTCTGTATTTATTTTGAGACAGAGACAGAGATAACATGAGAAAGGAAGGGGCAGAGAGAGAGAGAGAGAATGAATATCTCAAGCAGACTCCATGCTGTCAGCACAGAGCATGACATGGGGCTCAGTCTCACAAATTGTGAGATATGACCTGAGCTGAAATCAAGTGCCGGACATTTAACCAACTGAGCCACCCAGGTGCCTGAATTTTTTCTGTTTTAATGATGATATGTCTTAGTGTGGACCTCCTTTGGTTTATCTTGTTGAGGGCTTTCTGTGATTCCTGAATCTGAATGTCTGTTTTCCTCCCAGATTGAAGAAGTTTTCAGCTATTATTTCCTCAAGTAAGTTTTCTGCCCCCTTTCTCTCTCTCCTCCTTCTGGATTCCCTATCCTGAGAATAGAATGTTCTTATGCTTGATGAGGGTGTATAGTTTCCTTAACTATTCCCATTTTTTATTCTTTTTTCTTTACGCTGTTCAGCTTAGTTGATTTCCATTACTCTGCCTTCCAGATCACTGATCCATTCTTCTGCATCCTCTAATCTGCTGTTAATCCCTTTTAGGGTATTTTTATTTTGTTATTAAATTCTTCAACTCTGACTAGTTCTTTTTAATATTTTCTGGAGCTTTGTTGAAATTCTCACTGAGATGGTCCACTCTTTTTTGCAAGTCCAATGAGTATCTTTATGACCAGTACATTGAATTCTTTTGTTTATTTATTCATTTTGAGAGAGAGAGGGAGAGAACAGGGGAGAGGCAGAAAGAGAGAGGGGGTAAGAGAATCGCAAGCAGGCTCCATGCCATCAGCATAGAGCCCGACATGGGGCTTGAATCCATGAACCATGAGACTGTGACCTGAACCAAAACCAAGAGTGGGATGCTTAACTGACTGAGCCAACCAGGGACCCCATAATTAAATTCTTTATCGGACATATTGCTTATCTCTGTTTCATTTAGCTTGTTGATTGTGATTTTTGTCTTGTTCCTTAATTTAGGACTTATTTCTCTGTCTCTTCATGTTTTTTCTTTCTTTTTTTTTTTTTTTTTTTTTATAACTGTCTGGGTGTGTTTCATATGCATTAGGTCAGTCAGCTACATCTCTTGGTTTTGAAAGCAGTGGCCTTGTATAGAAGAGGTTCTGCGGTGTCCTATAGTGCAATCCCCTTGGTCATGAGAACCAGGTGCTCCAGGGATGTTCTCTCTGTGGGCTGTAGATATCTGCTTGTTGTGGCTGAGCTCTGATTGCCTTTACTCCAGTTGGCTGTAATGACTCTTGTGGCACATGGGCAAGGTTTGCTCTCCATGCTGTTGAGAGACCTGTCTGTGCCACCACAGGCACATAGGTGGATGAGGACAGCATTTAGTGTAGCTGTCTCAGTTAGCCTCTCTACCACAAGCGTAGGCACACCAAAAGGCAGAGCATCCTCCCTGCACAGCCAGCTAAGGGGCTGGGCAGCTGAACTGTGAGTGCATTCATGTGTGGTTTTATCTTCCCTGCCTCCCCAAGGTAGCAGTCACTTTGGAGTGGTGGTAGTCCTTGCCAGGGCTTCCTGCTAGTTGTGGCAGGGCACAAGCTACTTTGGAGGGACATGTGCAGAGCCAAGCACGTTGGGTGAGTTCATAGGGGTCAACGGGGTGAGCCATGGTGCTAGTGAGGTAGTTGGAAAGGGCTAGAAGTTGCTTCCACGAACATCCAACTATCTACACTGGAGGAGGGGAAGAGGAATGATGTCCACAAGCACTTTTGCTCCCAGAGAAATCTGTACATCCCTTACTTTCTGGCACACATTCTAAGATTATTCAATAAATCTTCTTCATGTATACCCCATGAGTTTTTCAAACTGTTGTTTCTAGGCTATGTTTCAAGCCAAGTTATTTAGTACTCTGGCTCCTTAAGGGCAGAGACTCAATTTCCTGTTGCCCTCATGCTATCCTAGAGTAAAGCCCACTGATTTATAAAGCTCTCAGAGTTAAGTTCCTCTGGTTTTCAAAGCCATATATTAATGGGGACTCATCCATAGTGTGTATCCCCAGTTGTAGAGGTGCCTGGCATGGGGTCTGATCCTCATTTCCCCATGCTTGTGATATCCTTTGTAGTTAGTCATGCAGAGTGTTTGGTTCCTAATCACATCTCTGCCCCTCTTGCCCTTTTCAATGTGGCCTCTCTAACTATAGGTCTGTTCTACCAGCCTTCAGGTTGTTTTCACAGTCACATAACGGAGCTGTTATCTGGGTGTGTTCTTGTCACAAGGTCAGTTCAGGATCCTCCTACTTCATCTTCTTCCCCTGGAAGATGGGGACTCTAATTTTTAAGTTTAATTAATGATCTGAAACCTCTCCTGAATTAGTCAGTATGATGCTTGTGTTAAGTTACTGAAACACTTTTCTCTGGCTAGTTATCATGATATCTGATGAAGAATCTCTACCAGAGAAATTCAACTCTGTCATTATAATTCAGTGGAGACCTAAATGACAGCAATTAACATGCTATCCATTTAACTGCTTTAAAAATATAATATCCTGTAGTATAACTGCTCACCTGAAAGAAATGTCTCCAGAATTCTGAGTGTCGATGCTATGTCTCTTCTAGCTCTAAATGTATGTGTGGTCTTCAGACATTGAGGAGGTGGAAAACTCTTCAGCTTGCAACATAACATGGTAAAGCAAAAATGACATGGGGCCTTGATCAAATAAACTTGGGTTTGAATTATAGTCCCATCAGTCACTGGCCGTGTTATATAGGCAATACCTATTTCTTTCTGTCATGTGAAGGGACATTATGTTCTTCTTAATAGGCCAGATTATGTTGCTGTACAGACATTTCCAAAACCTCAATTGCTTTACACAAAAATGTTTATTTACTGTTTATAATATCTTTCAACCTGGATTGATGGGGGTCTGTCTGCATGTTGTAGTCACTTGAGGATCCATGCTTTTGGAGCTTCTAGTATGAGAGGTGCTTCTATGGTACCATGGAAAAAGGAAAATTTCATGCATATCATGTATTAGATCTTAGTAACCATGTGTCATTTCTGGGTAGAAACTATCAGTCATATTTCACTGGCCAAACAAGTCACCTTGCCATGACAAAATTCAAAGGAAGTGGAAGGGTGAAGTCCCAGTGTGGGCTTATTTTTGAAAACTACCACAGAAAAATAATGCCTACTCCATAGGGTTGTTGTTTAATCATATATAAAAAGCATCTTAACAGTAACAGAGGCCCGGGGCACCTGGGTGGCACAGTTCATTGAGCATCTGACTCTTGATTTCAACTCAGGTCCTGATCCCAGAATCATGTGATGGAACCCTGCATTCTCTGTCTCTCTCCGTCTACCTCTCTCCCCCACTCATGTGCACTGTCTGTCTCTCAAATAAAAACAAACAAACAGTAGTAGAGGCTCAATGAGCTGTAGTCATGGTTAGAGGTAGGTTTTATTAAATGAAGTATTTAAAACCATGATTTCTAGGTAAGTGTAGCAGATTCAACAATAATGCATAAGTGTAAACTTCCCCCAAATTTAACTAAATTTGTAATTGTAGTTTAATTATAATTAAAATTAAGTGTAATAACTACAGTTTTTTAAAAAGTTATAAACCCACAATAATAAGGAAAATGGGAGAGTATACGAAAAATGCCGAGAATTTTTAGACTCCTCAAGGCATATGTGAAAAAGCAGTGAATCAAAGCCAGGAAGGAGGTATGGATGCCAGGTCTCCCCTAGGTTTGAGGAACCTAATGTTTTCAAAATTCTTAAACATGAGGGAACTGGAAGAGTAGGCTTGGGGAATGTAATGAGCTAGCAACTGGACTCAGAGCTATACATCTAGCTAGAACTTTTGAAGGTTTGAGAGCTTCTGTGAAATATGGGTTGGAAAAAGTTGTGTGCCAGCTAAGTCCACAAGGAAATCTGTCAATCTTTGCCACAGTTCTGAATGGAAAAATGTCTAATAATAAAAATATTCTTCTATAGAATATTGAAGTATGATGTATTCCCAAGTTGGTCTTGGCTCTGAATTTATATTCTCTGAATAGTTTGGGAACTTTAGAGCCCACTAAATTAAAGTGCTTCTGGGTTAGTGGCTCTCCCCTTGTGCCCAGGGGAAGCAAATGTTATCTGGAGAAAAATTGGTTGCTGTGATTCCCATGGGTTAAATTCAACCAAAACAATGAATCTACTATACAAAATTAACACACACACACACACACACACACACACACACACACACACATACACACACACACACACACACACACACAGAAAAGTCACCATAAACAACAGTAAAAGTATAGTAGTGCTCAGTACTATGTTTGCTCTAGAACTCATGGTTGCAACTCGACCCTTGGGTCTTTTTTTCTTTAATTGATTAATTTATAGCAAACTAATGAGCTCTAATACTATGTAGTTCTATGGTAGCTGATGGAAGATAGATGATAATAGCAGAGTCTAAGCCTCATATAGTTTACAATCAAAAGAGGAAAACAGACTAAATGACAACTAAAACATAATAGAAAATTTATAATAGAGTTATCCAGGAGGTATTATGAAGGCCCAGTAATAAAAATGACTAATTTGTTTACAAGGATGCAAAATTTTATTAGTTTATGTATAATAAAACACAATAAATTATACCACATTAGAATTGCTTCATGGCATAGTTACTTGTGAAGTATATCAGAGTTGAATTTTGGATTATGACTTGACAATCAAGGGTGAATGTGGTAGGTCCTGTGTAGCAAGTGGTGTCTTTGCTAAATCAGAGGAGAAAAGGAACATAACATTGGAACACTGTTAAGTGACAAATTGAATGGCTTATTTATATGTATAATACTTAATAACTTATATAAAATATATGATATTGTATATTGATATTTTATATATTAAATACATTATATGTTTTATATTTTGATGTCTTGATATATCACAATTAAATGTATATTATATATTATAAAATAATAATACATATTATATGTAATAATCGCATTTTTATAAACCATAAAAGGAGTGCATGAGCTTATTTATATACATCTGTATCTTTACAAGGAAGAGATCTTAGAAGAAGGGGTTGGTGGCCTTGAGGTAGATACTTTTACTTCTTACTCATTATAATTTTTAAAATGTGACTGTTCTAATGGAGATTTTCCTTTTTTTGTTTGTTTGTATATTAAGTCAAAATCTGATAACAGGCACTTGATTTCTGCATAGAATATAACTGGGAGCCCAGGTCAGAGTCAGCCTTGAGTTTAAGGACCAGGTTCTAGAATTACTCCTGTGAAAAATGGCAACCTGTTGAATCTCTGAATGATTTCAAATGGGAATTGTTTGTTTTATGATTTTATTTATTTCTAGAAAAGAAAATTTCACACCCAACAAGTACATCTGACACCAAAGATGATTATTCTCCTTATGTTCCAGCGAGCTTAGATGTTAGCTTAGCTTAGGTTCTCATATATATGTACGTACGTACATACATGCATACATACGTATGTATCTACAGGACCACCTGGGTAGCTCAGTTGGTTAAGCATCTGCCTCTTGATTTCAGCTCAGGTCATGATCTCACAGTTAGTGAGTTTGAGCCTTGCATCAGGCTCTGTGTTGGCAGCCTGGAGCCTGCTTGGGATTAACTCTCTCCCTCTTTCTCTGCCCCTCCCCCACTCACATGTGCGTGTTCTCTCTCTCTCAAAAATAAATAAACATTAGTAAATATTAGTGAAATGTCATTAACATATGTATCTATATGTACATATATAATATACATATTATATATATATATATTTGAATGAAGTCAGAAACTTAAATATTGTTTTTTCATATATGTGTATAACTAAAACAGGCCTCAAGTCACTTTTTATAGTCCATCGAGTCTTTTTAGCACTTTCCATCTTTAAATATTGCAAATACTTTGAGCAAGGCCAGTGCAGCAAAGGTAAAATAAAATACTCTAAAGGACAATGCCTGGTTTGATTCTGTGGTGTGTTTTTTTGTTGCTGTTTCTTTTGTTCTGTTTTGTTTGAATTGACCTATCCTATTCCAGTATTTGCTTTTGTTCCTTCTTCCATTTTTAATGGCAGCAATATACTGGATTCATAGCTTTAAGGATTTTTCTACAACTCCCTTAAATCTCGTTTTAGTCATTATCTTATATGACTCAATATATTCTGTGTTCTCATTTCTGTTCCCTGTTTCTAGACTTATTGCTATTCTGAAATTTATGTTCTGCTCAGGCATATTTTGTCGTCTGTAGATGTATAGTTGAATTTCTAGGACTGCTGATGTTGTATTTTATATTTCCTGTTCTTTTAAGTTATTCACTTTTACAATGAGGAAGAGGTGTTTTAAAAGTGACCCTTGGAAACATAGTCATTTCCCTAGCCAACACTGTGTCATAAACCCTCTCCCTCTTCTCGTATTACCCTACTCTTCTGTGCATTGCTCCTTTGTGTATCTTAATGCTGTGATCTTTTATGGACACTCATCTGATCATTGCTCTAATGTGACAACATTTACTCCAGGTTCTCCCTTGGTTTTGGAGCGAGATTTCTCTGTGACTGTGGAATTTGCCGTGTGCTAAGTGAGAATGAGGATTTCTAAGCTTTGCTTCTCACAGAAAATGCTCATTTTTTTTCATCTTTACTTTTGGAATTAAGTATGTGTAAAAACTAATTATGTTATATAAAGCAATTTGAAGGAAAATTAGGGTTTTATTTTAAGAGAGAAGACAAAAGTAGAGAAAGTGAGAAATACGGAACAAGAGAAAGAAACACTTGTTAAATACAGTGTTATCTTTAATTTTTCTTCACCATGACAAATAACGAATTCAGATGACTTTTATTTTTAACCGTCTCTTCAAGACACTCCTGAATTTAAAGTTAAGCTGGATTGTGTAAAGAAAAGTTGTAATCATGGTCTCAGAGCAAATTCGCTGTTAACCTTGAAAAAGTGATTTTGACTTTCTGGGTGTTAGTTCCCTCATGTCTAAACTGAGGATTTCTAAACTATTTTACTAAGAATCTTGACAGCTCCACGGAGGTGCTTGGTGGCCCATCCCCAGTGAGGTCTACCAAAGCGGCCATGTGTTTAGCTGTTTTTATCTATCCAGCTTCTACTTAGGAATTATTTTTGAGGAAGCCTTCTACTACTAACAAAGGTAAAAACTAAACCTCTCCGTGATCTGTAAGGTGTCTTTTTTTTTTCTTTTTCTCTCCTTCTCTAACATCCTATGGATCGATGAGAGCTACAGTCTCATTGATTCTTATAAAAGGGACTTTGGGGGGTCAAATCACTGATTTTCAAGTCGCTTTAGATATCACAATCATCTTTCGAGGGTGTTTGTGTTAAACAGAGTTGCCTGCCTTTCCTTTCCAATTACTAAATCAGAATGGTAGGAAATGAAAAATAATTTTCTTCTGTTGAAATAAAATTCTAGGCCCAAGATGGATCGGTTCCTGCCTGGGTGCCACATTAGCAAATCAAAACTTAGATAACTTTTGGGTCCCTGTAAATGCTCTGCTTGACCAGAAAGAAACAGTGTATCTGGTCAGTCAGTCCCCAAATACCAACCTAACACTGGCCTTTATACTTACTTCTTTGCTCCTTCTCGCCCTAAACAAGATGGACTTTGTGGACCCAGCCAAGCAGGTTTTCTCTATTTGTGTCTTCCTTGTTCTTTGCTCTCTATCCTATAAAATCTTCCCGCCTTCTGCCCCATTTTGCAGTTCTCTGAAAGGAGACTGCTTCATGAGATGTTAAATAGTTTATTTGTGTCACTTCAGTTGTCTTCATTAATCATTTTTTTTTTAATTTTTTTTTCAACGTTTATTTATTTTTCGGACAGAGAGAGACAGAGCATGAACGGGGGAGGGGCAGAGAGAGAGGGAGACACAGAATCGGAAACAGGCTCCAGGCTCTGAGCCATCAGCCCAGAGCCCGACGCGGGGCTCGAACTCACGGAGCGCGAGATCGTGACCTGGCTGAAGTCGGACGCTTAACCGACTGCGCCACCCAGGCGCCCCTCATTTTTTAACACTTCTATCCTTCATTGCTTTTGGCTGAGACCCCTCTGTAAATTTTAATTCCTACTATATGTACAGGAGTCCCACAAAGATAGAAGTCTCAAAAGGCAGTCTGTGCTAGGGACAGGAATAGGGCTCTGGGATTTCAGAGGAAGGGAAGGTAATTCATGGTAAGGTGAGAAGAGCAAATGTGTGGTCATTACAGGTTTTCCTGACACACAAAATAAGTTCCCCACAGGAAAAATTTATCTTTGGTAATAGCTCTCTTCCTGGGACAGGGCCCCTTTCTAATGTAAATTTCTCTTCCAAAAGTAACTTCTACTTTGTTTTCAGAGCTCCTCCTGTTCCTGCAGTTTAAATAATTGGTTCAAAATAATCTTTATGCCAAAGAGGCACATTTGGGGATGGCATATTCCGCCCTGTCTCAGATCTCTGAGACAGCTGGAGAGCTGCATTTTTCAAATCCCTGCCCAGGTCATTTGCATGTGCAGGTGACATTGGAACCACTAAGCTCCAAAGTGTAGGGTTGAACTTAGGAAGTCAAATGAGCCATACCTGTAACTTGATGTAATAGCTAACAGTTTCTAAGTGCTCCTCATATATTCGCTATTAAACCTAAAGATTGGTACAGTAGGTCTGACATAGGCCCCAGGGAAATTTGAGGAAAGAGGTATTAGTATATAGTTTTTTAAGCTCTTTTCTCTAAAATGGACTATACATGTAAATATTTTTGATTTTTTGGTTTTTTTGTTTTATTGTGTTTTGTTTTTTGTTTTTGCCTTCCACACATATTGAGTTTACCTTACATAAGAGGTAAGTTACCATCTTACCTAGATGGTAAGCTAGGTAACTAGTAAATGTGATGCTTGGGTGACCTAAAATTGTAACTCACATAAGACAGGTTAACAGGAGAAAAGTGTGTACATTTATGTAAGTTTTCATGTGACATTGGAACTTCTTATAAGGAAGACAAACCCATAGAAATGATGTAATCACTATGCTCTTATAGTAGGTTGAACAAACAGGCAGTTGTAGAAAAGTAAACTATGTGGGGAGCTTGAAAAAAGGATAAGAATTATTGAATAAGGTCTGTTTGTATAGAATTCTTTAGGTCTCAACTTCTTGTCCTTGATGTTAAGAGTGTCACTTTCTGGGGCACCCTGGTGGCTTAGTCAGTTAAGTGGCCAACTTCAGCTCAGGTCATGATCTCACATCTCGTGGGTTCGAGGTCCGCATCGGGCTCTATTGACAGCTCAGAGCCTGGAGCCAGCATTGGATTTGTGTCTCCCTCTCTCTCTGCCTTCCCCACTTGTACTGTGTGTGTCTCTCTCTCAAAAATAAACACTTTTTAAAAAAATGTCACTTTATTTCTGGCCCAGGGAGAATATCTTTCAAAGGGGAATTTCATGTCCTGCTTTTCAGAAAAAGAAAGATTACAGTTTTTTCTTGCATGTCTTGTTTTTTCAAGTATTTTTTAACTCAAATGAAGCCAAGTGGCATATTTTGGGGTAGCATATTGTGCCCCCTTTACTACATACCAATGTTATAAATTAAAACAATTTTTTTAAGTTTACTTATTTACTTTTGAGAGAGAGCGAGCCAGGTAGGGGCACAGAGAGAGGGAGTGAAAAAGAATCCCAAGCAGGCTCTCCACCAACAGTGTGGAGCCTGATGTGGAGCTCCAACCCATGAACTGTGAGATCATAACCTGAGCCAAAACCAAAAGTCAGACCCTTAACTGACTGTGCCACCCAGATGCCCCTATAATTCTTGTTTAATGTATTACTTTACCATCATAACAATCCTGAGAATGAGATAATCATCATACCTATTTTATAGATGAGGAAAGGAAAGCACAGAGTATACAGGACATTAACAGAAAGTTGAAAAGCTGGTAAATGTCAGAACAGGGATTCAGCATAATCTCTGACTTACAATATGCTGCTATAATGTATTTTGCCTTACTTCAAAGTTATTTGGAAAGCACTAACTGTGATTCTAATTGGCATAATTGTGTCTATCAAGTCTCAAATTCAGGGAAGGAACTGACCTTCAGTCTGATGCCTAGGAAAGCCCACCCATCCAATTTTGGTGACTTTATTCATTTCTAGCTCTGGATTTGAGAAGAAGAGTTTGAAAGTGTATCTCCCTTTTCTTTGGAGAAAGAAAGATTTTCTCACTTCAGTAGACATGATCAGATAGGTGTCGATAACCTTGGTCCTCTGAAAGTTTGTCTGATTGGCTCTTTCTGTAAATTAATTGTACAGAATGTACCTATAGTGTATATGTAGGCATTCTACTCTCCACTTCCTCCTACCCTTTTCATCCTGCTCTTTCCTTGGATAATCTCTTGCAGTGATCTTTGAGTTAGTGAGAATGTACAGTTTCCACCAAACAAATGCTAAGTGTCAGCAGTCTATCTAATCTTGAACAAAAATACACTCTGGCATCGCAGCCCCTACTCTGTGGAAGGGAATGGACTTTTGGGCTCTTTTCAGAGTCAATCTGGGCAGGATTTATGATTCAGCTATTTTGACTCAAATCAGGCTGAAAATTCCTGGAACTTACACAATTTTAACTCGATTAAAATTTGGCCTAAATATGTCAGGCTGTTCTTTTGGCAGAATATATTACCAAAGCAGGAAAGAAAATAAAAGTACCTGGGATTTTTCTTGAACTCATTGAGGGTGGGGTGTGTGGTATATATCTGTGTTTCCGTGTGTATATGTTTCTTTCCCAGTTAGTTTATACAAATTTGATTGATTTGCTCTTAAAGTGCCATGAAATGCTTCTTTACAACTGTTTATCTTGAATTATTTAATTCAGTGAATATAAACTGATGTATAAAGTGATTTACTTGTATGAAAGATAATTATGTGACTAAGGATCCTGATTAATTGCATTATTCAGTTTACGTCAATACTGAATCTAAAATGTGGAACCATTTTATTCCACTTAAATGGGGGGGGGACTAGCATCGTTTTTTAAAAATGAGAGTTGAAGACAGGGCCTTTGTTGCTGTGATTATGTTTGTGATTTTAATTGCTGAGATACTCAAGTTTCAAAAGGATCGGCTGTCAAAGCAGAGAAGCAGTAAATGTTCATATCGCTTTTTGTACAATGGCAATTATATTGACAATCCATTTTGAGAATAACCATAATGGTTCCATTTAGTGTGTATTCCGTAAAGGATCGTCAGGGTCAATATAGTGACTATGAAAACGTCTGATACAACAGATACTTCTATTATGTCATTTCCATTGATGTTATGGAAGGGAGAATGGAGACCTGATCCCTGAAATAATGGAGAAGAAAAGCAGCCTTTTATTATGCTACTATTAACACATCTGAGAGGCACTTCTTTGGGAAGCCAGGTAGCAGAAACTTCTATCTGCAAAATTTTAAGGCTGTTTTTCTTTAGAAAATTGAAAAGAAGAAAAAGAAATATTGATTTTAAAACATGCATGCAAAATCCCTGGGAGATGTTGAGTTATTAAAGCAGATTAGTGATCTACCTCTCTTAGCGTTTCTTAAATGAAGCCCTGCCTGGATCCTTTAGGAGGGATAAAATGACTTTGTGACCCATTTTGATTCTTTTTTTTTTCTTTAAGTTCATTTATTTATTTTGAAAGAGAGAGAGAGAGCTCAATCAGGGGAGGGGCAGAGAGAGGGAGAGAGAAAAATCCCAAACAGGCTCCGTGCTATCAGTACAGAGCCTGATGTGGGGCTCAAATGCAAGAACTGTGAGATCATGACCTGAGCTGAAACCAAGAGTCAGACACTTAACCAACTGACCACCCTGGTGCCCCTGACCCATTTTGATTCTTAAATAATATACAGAGAAGCTTTTTGAAAACTTAGAAAAGTAACATCAGCCTTGAAATAAAACTAAAACCAAACACATAAAAAACTAATCAATCCTAATTAGCTTACTTAATTCCAAAGTTATTTTACTACATTTTACTATTATCTGTGCTCTTGAGGTAATTTATGTGCTACTGTACATTTCTTCTAACACTGTGTTCATGACTTCTTGGTAGTTTGACATTGACAATGGTAGGAGTATTTACAAGTGGTTGTGGTGATAGTCTCTACACCACAGATATCTCTAAATCCTAGAAGTCAAGGCTTGATTTATTATGGTCCAGACATGAAAAGGTGATGGAAAATGTGAAAAATTCAGGTTAAACTTAAAAGTATGCAATATTGGGACACTGGGTTGCTCAGTTGGTTAAGCATCCAACTTTGGCTCAGGTCATGATTTCACGGTTCACGAGTTCAAGCCCTGCATCTGGCTGTCAGCCCACTTCAGATCCTCTGTCCCTTTCTCTCTCTGCTCCTCCTCCACTTATTCTCTCTCTGTCTTTCAAAAATAACATTAAAAAAAGGAAAATATGTAGCGTTGATTAAAAATGGGCCAATGACAAAGAAGTCAAATTTTCACGATTTTCAGATGACATGATACTCTACATGGAAAACGTGAAAGACTCCAAAAAAGCTGCTAGAACTGATACGTGAATTCAGCAAAGTCACAGGATACAAAATCATTGTACAGAAATCGGTTGCATTTCTATACACCAATAACGAAGCAACAGAAAGAGAAATCGAGAAACTGATCCCATTTACTATTGTACCAAGAACCATAAAATACCTAGGAATAAACCTAGCCAAAGATGTAAAGGATATGTATGCTGAAAACTATAGAAAGTTTATGAAGGGAATAGAAGACACAAAGAAGTGGAAAAACATTCCATGCTCATGGATTAAAAGAACAAATATTGTTACAATGTCAATACTACCCAAAGCAATCTGCACATTCAATAAAATCCCATAAAAATTGCACTAGCATTCTTCTCAGAGCTAGAACAAACAATCCTAAAGTTCGTATGGAACCATAAAAGACCCCACATAGCCAAAGTAGTATTGAAGAAGAAAACCAAAGTGGGAGGCATCACAACCCCAGACTTTAGCCTCTACTACAAAGCTATAATCATCAAGACAGTATGGTATTGGCACAAAAAAACAGGCACATATACCAGTGGAATAGAATAAACAACCCAGAATTGGACCCACAAATATATGGCCAACTAGTCTTTGACAAAGCAAGAAAGAGTACTCAGTGGAAAAAAGATTGTTTAGCAAGTGGTGCTGGGAGAACTGGACAGCAATATGCAGAAGAATGAGACTGGACCACTTTCTTACACCATACACAAAAATAAACTCAAAATAGATGAAAGATCTAAATGTGAGACAGGAAACCATCAAAACCCTAGAGGAGAACATAGGCAACAACCTCTTTGACCTGGGCTGCAGAAACTTCTTACTTGACACATCTCCAAAGGCAAAAGAAATAAAAGCAGGAATGAGCTATTGGAACCTCATCAAGATAAAAAGCTTCTGCACTATAAACTGAACAATCAACAAAGCTAAAAGGCAACTGATGGAATGGGAGAAGACATTTGCAAATGACATATCAGATAAAGGGTTAGTATCAAAATCTATAAAGAACTTATCAAACTCAACACCCGAAAAACATATAATCCAGTGAAGAAGTGGGCAGAAGACACAAACAGACACTTTTCCAAAGAAGACCAGCTAGGTGGCCAACACACACATGAAATGCTCAACATCACTCATCATGAGGGAAACACAAATCAAAACCACACTGAGCTACCACCTTACACCAGTCCGAGTAGCTAAAATTTATTTACTTAAAAAAAATTTTTTAATGTTTATTTCTGAGACAGAGAGAGACAGAGCATGAGTGGGGGAGGGGCAGAGAGAGAGAGGGAGACAGAGAGTCAGAAGCAGGCTCCAGGCTCTGAGCTGTCAGCACAGAGCCCAACCCAGGGCTCAAACTCACAAACCTTGAGATTATGACCTGAGCCGAAGTCAGTCACTCAACTGACTGAGTCACTCAGGTGCCCCCCGAGTGGCTAAAATTAACAACTCAGGAAACAACAGATGCTGCTGAGGATGTGGAGAAGATGGAACCCTCTTGCACTGTTGGTAGGAATGCATATTGGTACAGCCACTCTGGAAAACAGTATGGAGGTTTCTCAAAAAATTAAAAATAGAATGACCCTAGGATCCAGAAATAGCACTACTAGGAGTTTATCCAAAGGATACAAGAGTGCTGATTCATAGGGGTACATGTACCCCAATGTTTATAGCAGCACTATCAACAATAGCCAAATTATGGAAAGAGCCTAAATGTCCATTAACTGGTGAATGGATAAAAGATAATGTGGTTTGTGTATATAATGGAATACTACTTGGCAATGAGAAAGAATGAAATCTTGCCATTTGCAGCAATGTGGATGGAACTGGAGGGTACTATGCTGAGTGAGTCAGTCAGAGAATGGCACATTTCATATGTTTTCACTAATATGTGGAATTTGAGAAACTTAACAGAAGGCCATGGGGGAAGGGAGGAGGAAAGATAGTTTCAAAGAGAGTGGGAGGCAAACCGTAAGAGACTCTTAAATACAGAGAACAAACTGAGGGTAGATGGGATTGTGGCAGGGGAGAGGGGAAAATGGGTGATGGGCATTGAGGAGGGCACTCTTTGGGATGAGACTGGGTGTTGTATGTAAGCGATGAATCGTGGGAATCTACTCCCGAAGCCAAGAGCACACTGTATACCCTGTATGTTAGCTAAGTTGACAATAAATTATATTAAATAAATACGTAAATAAATAAAAATGGGCCAAACATCTTTCTGGACAACTCATCAAAGAAGATACACAGATGGCAAATAAGCATATGGAAAGATGTTCCACATGATTAAAACAACAATAAGATACTATTAACCACCTATTAAAATGGCCAGAATCCAAAACATGGACAACATCAAATGTTTGCAAAGCTGTGGAGAAACAGGAACTCTCATATGCTGCTGGTGAAATGCATAATAATACAGCCAGGAAGACAGGTTGGTGGTTTCTTACAAAACTAAACATGGCCTTCCTATATGATCTAGAAGTCATCCTGTTTGGTATTTACTCAAAAGAGTTGAAAACTTATGTCCACACAAAACTTTATACATGGATATGTATAGCAGCTTTATTCATTCAAGCCAACACTTGAAGAAATAAGATGCCCTTCAGTAGGTGAATGGATAAACAGGTACATCCAGACAATGGAATATTAATTAATTTTAGAAAGAAATGAACTATCAAGCCATGAAAAGGCATGGAGAAAACTTGAATGCATATTACTAAGTGAAAGAAGCCAATCTGAAAAGGCTATGTACTCTACGATTATACCTATACAACGTTCTGGAAAAGATAAAACTGTGGAGACTAAAAATTTCGTGGTTGCCAGGGGTTGGGGGGGAAAACAAGGTGGGGGGAAACAAGTAAATGCGCACAGCAAAAAGGATTTTGAGACAGTGAAAATGCTCCGTATGATATTTTTATGATGAATAGATGCCATTATACAGTCCAAATCCATAGAATGTACAACACAAAGGGTGAACTCTAATGTAAACTATGGATTTGAGGAGATTATGATGTGTCAGTGTATCAGTTGTAATAAATGTACCACTCTAGTGGGGGTTGTTAACATTGGAGGAGTCAGTGCATGTGAAGGGGCAAGGAGTGTAAAAGACATCTCTGTGGCATCCTCTAAATGTTTCTGTGAACCTTAAATGGCTCTAAAAAATAGTCTTAAATTAAAAAGATGTGCAGTCTCTATAGCAATTACATTGATACAAATTATAATAATTTGTAAATTATTACAAATTGGGGGAATATGCTTATAGTATCAACAACTAGTATACAGTTCAGCAAAGAAATCACTTAGTCATTGAAAAACAATGAAAAACAACTTCATTGCTTCACTTTTATCCTACCAATAAACATAAAAATATCAACTGACACTCATGTAGAAGCTACACTTGTTCATCAGTTGCAACCGTTGACTGTTTATGGATACAAAAATTGGACCCAAATCAATGAAAGGATTCTGTGAGAATCAATTGGATGTATGAATTTACAATAAAGAATGTTATGTGTTTTCTTTTTTGCAAATAGAGTGCCATATGTCCTCATTATCAGCAAGCTTATAATCATCTAGGTGTGCATGTGTGTGTACATACATGAACTTAATTTTTTCAGAGAAACTGTTGTTAAGTATTACCAGCACATCACTGTGTATCAAAATGCTATAATTTCAAATAATTTATCCTAAGAACATCTCTCTCCCACCTTCCTATTCTGGAGCCTAAAAATTTTCCATTAAAAATAATCTCATCAGCTTAAAATGTTGAGCCCTTTCAGAAGGCAACTGTAAAGGGTACTCAAGGAAGCTCAATCATGTATACCTTAAGTTGGAATTTACTAATCAGATACAGGTTCATTTTAGTGCATGGAAAGTTCATGACAAGTTTTTGGTTTTTTTTGATATTTTATGATTTTTTGACTCATAAGAGATAAAGCCCAGAGGCGAAACCTAAGGTTCAGAAAGATTGATAACCAAAATATCACAGAACTATTTAAATAACAACATCATGAGTTCATTTATTGAGTCTTCATTATGTGCTATGGTCTGAATGTTTGTGTACCCTCGTGTACCCACAAAATTTGTATGTTGAAATTCTAACATAAAGGTAATAGTGTTGGTAGGTAGGGCCTTTGGGAGGTGATTGGGTAGTGAAGGTGGAGCCCTTATAAATGAGATCATTGCTCATATAAAGGAGACCCCATGTGACTTCCTATCCCGTTCTGCTATGTGAAGCCATGATGGGGAGTTTGTGATATGGAAGAGGGCCCTCACCCAACCATGCTAGCAGCCTGATATCAGACTTCCAGTTTCAAGGACTTTGAGCAGTAAATTTTTGCTGTTTATAAGCCACCCAGTCTATGGTATTTTGTTATGGTGGCCTGAACAGAATTAAGACATGATATTCATTCAATATACTATGAATTTAATGTGAATTGTTTTAATTCGCATGTTGATCCTCAACTGGTACTTCATTTTGTCCATTTTACAGATAAGAATACAGAGATACAAAGACTTTTTTAAGATAGTCGTTTCCAAGGTCCCATAGCTGGGATCATAGAACTAGGATGTGGGCCCTAGCTATGTAATTAAAGAGACTGTTTTCCCCCCAGCTTTACTGAGATAAAAATGACATATGGCATTGTATAAGTTTAAGGTGTACAATATGTTGCTTTGATACACCTATGAATTGCATAATGATTACCATCATAGCAGTAGCTAACAGCTTCATCATGTCACTTAATTACCATTTCTTTTTCTGGGGTAAGAACATCTGAGATTTACTCTTTTAGCAACTTTCAAGTAATAATACAGTATTACTATAATCACCCTGTTTTACCTTAGATCCCTAGAACTTATTCATCTTATAACTGAAAGCTTATACTCTCTCCCCAACATCTCCCCATCTGCCCCAACTCCCAGCCCTGGTAACCACCATTCTACTCTCTATAAATTCAGCCTTTTTAGTTTCCACATAAAAGTGGTTTCATATAGTAGTACTTGTCTTTCTCTGACTTATTTAGCATAATGCCCTTGAGATCTACCCATGTTGACACAAATGGAAGCATTTCCTTCTTTCTTTTTTTTTTTTTAATTTTTTTTAACGTTTATTTATTTTTGGGACAGAGAGAGAAAGAGCATGAACGGGGGAGGGGCAGAGAGAGAGGGAGACACACAATCGGAAGCAGGCTCCAGGCTCCGAGCCATCAGCCCAGAGCCCGATGGGGGGCTCAAACTCATGGACCGCGAGATTGTGACCTGAGCCGAAGTCGGATGCCCAACCGACTGAGCCACCCAGGCGCCCTGCAGTTCCTTCTTTCTTATGGCTGAATAATCTGTGTGTGTGTGTGTGTGTGTGTGTGTGTGTGTGTGTGTGTGTGTGTGTGTTTCATATATTTCTTAACCATTTATCCATTGATGGACACTTGGGTTTTTTTCATAGCTTGGCTCTTGTGACTAATACTACAATGATACTATATCTATATATACAACTACTATAGATAGATACATGGATAGAGTATATATAGATACAGTGTATATAGATATATATAGTTATATATAACTATATAGATAACTATGTATATAACTGTATGTATACTACAATGATACAATATCTATATATTTAACTATCATAGGATAGTTATATTTTTAACTTTTTGAGGAATTTTCAGGCTCTTTTCCAAAGTGGCTGGACCAATTTGGATTCCCACCAAGGATTCCCTTTTCACCATACCTCAGGCAACACTTGTTATCTTTTGTTGTCTTGATGAAACCCATCTCAACAAATATGAAGTGATACCTCATTGTGGTTTTGATTTGCATTTCCCTGATAATTAGCGATGTTGGGTACCTTTTCATGTAACTGTTTGCCATTTGCATCTCTTTGGAAAAATGTTTGTTTAGTTCTTCTACCCATTTTAAATTGGATTGTTTTTTAGTATTGATTACATGAGTTCTTTCTATATTTTGGGTATTAACAGATACATGATTTGCAAATATTTTCTCCTACTCCATAGTTTACCTTTTCATTTTGTTGATTGTTTCTTTTGCTATGCAGAAGTTTTTAAGTGTGATAGAGTTTCACTTATTTTTTTGTTCTTTGGTTGCATGTGTTTTTAGTGTCATATCCAAAAAATAACATTGCCATGATCAATGTCAAGAAGATTGTCCCGTTTTCTTCTAGAAGTTATATAAGAACTTATGTTTAACTTTTAATCCATTTTGAGTTAATTTTGTATGTGGTAAAAGATAGGCATTCAATTTCATTCTTTTGCATGTGGTTGTCCTGTTTTCCCAACGTCATTTATTGAAGAGACTATCCTATCCCCATTGAATATTGTTGACTAATAGAGACTACTCTTTATCCATTATTTTATACCACTCATAGAATCCAGACCTTTAATTCCTGAGTTAGGATTTATCACACCATTTTGTGTTACTCCCTTTGGTAGAAATATTACCTAATATAAATAAAGGGAGAAAAAATGTTATACTAAAATATTAACTGACAGGAAGAGGTTCAAAGATGGAGGCGTAGGCTATTCCAATAATAAGGAATTAAGTAGAACAAGAGAAGCAAGGAGAGGAGACTGCATCTCTTAACCAGGGTTGCATCATGCAAACCACAAAATCTCATTGGTGTATAATAATAAGTATTTTTTTAACTTAGAAGTCTTAGAATGAGCGGTCCTAGGCTGGGCTTGGCTGATCTCGGCTGCATTCCCCCATATATCTGCTGACTGGTTGGAAGCTTTGTTTTAGGCAGAGCTGGACCAGGACACCTTATCTGCAGCAGCTCTGTTCACATGCCAGTCCTCCTTCTGGGACTATTGGGTAAGTCCTGGGAAGTCTTTTTCATGGCAATGGCTTTTTGCAGATATTTGCTAATGAATCATTGGCCAAAGCAAGTCACACAGTTTAACCTGAACTCAAAGAGAAGTAAGCCATGTACACAATGAGAAGGAATTGTAAAGTTTTTTCACAAGGATGTATGCAAAGGTGAGATGAATGATTTAGTCTTTTAATGCAGTCTCTCTCAGAATCCAAGGCTGAGTGACCAATGACTTTGGAAAAAATAGACTGTTTCACTAGAAGCCAAGTGAAGAACATGCATCAAGGAGAATATGATCTTCAATGTGAAATGTTGCTGATAGGGAAAGTAATATGAAGACTGAGATTTGACACTGGAGGATACTAGCGACTTTTTAAAAGGTTTTTATTTTTATTTTTTATTTTTGAAAGAGAGAGCAGGGGAGAGGCAGAAAGAGAAGGAGAGAGAGAATCCTAAGCAGGCTCTGTGCTCGAACCCACAAACCGTGAGATCATGACCTGAGCCTGTATCAAGAGCTTGACGCTCAACCCACTGAGCCACCCTGGCATCCTGGAGGTTGTTAGTGACTTTGAAAAGAACAGTTTCAATACATTGTTGAGGACAAAATTCTGATTGTGAAGATTTAGGAGAGAACAGGGCAGAGATTGGAGAGAATAATTATAAAAAATACTTTTATAGTTTTTTGTTCTGTAGAAGTGTATAGAGAGATGGACTGAGATGGACTGACTGAGAAATGGGGTTGAAAGAGATTTTTTAAGTATTTATTTTAATATGGGATAAATATTAGCAGGTTTATATGCTGAAGGGAGTCACTCAGTAAATGAGGGGAAATTGATGATGTCGTCCAAAGAACAGAGAATTGTTGGTATGAATGTCTACGAATGTCTATTCATATCTCAAAGGATGAGATAGAATCTAGTTCATAGTTGGAAGCGTTGTCTTTATATAGGAGCCTGGGGAATTTATGTATAGTAACAGAAGAGAAGGTAGAGCATATGGTAATAATGGTTGGCTGTGGTCATGGGTGTCTGCAGAAGCTCTTTAGGAGACCACAGACTTCCAAACTCTGGAATTCTGTAGTATGAAAGTGAGGAAACCCACAGCATAATCATCTAAGCTGAACATTTTTCCTCTCTGTGACAAGTCTCAATTATACCTTTTTTGACTTTCAACTAGCATATACTGGAAATCAGCATATAAACATTCCTCCCTTCACTTCAAAGACAAGAAATCACATTAAAGCACATTCATTTCTCAGTGCTACTTTAGACCTGAGAGTTTGTCTTTTTTATCCAAACTGAACCAACTGCTTGGTTGAAATTACTCTTGAAGTGCCTCTTATAGGGTTAAATATCTGAAACACTTAGCAACAAGAATCAACTGCTCCCTTTGTAGTGATTGGGTATTATGGCTTTTCTTTCTCCTGAAACTGGAGGTTGATTGACTCAATGGATAAGAATTCCCAAGTACACTTGTAGCGGCCAAAGAAGAGGAAAAAACAAAAAAAAAAAACAAAACTAAATTAGAAGAAGAATAGAAGTTAAGGATGAACAAAATATCCTATATCTTAGGACTCAAATGGAATCTTCTAAAGGATGCTATTTGTTCTCTTTATTATGAATTTTGTTTTCAGAAAGCAGCAAATAATGTGTCCTGCCTAAAGTACCTATAGACTTTAACTAGAGACTTTTCATATTTAGTCACAGAATCTCTGCTTTCCCTCCTCCCTGCCCCCCCCACTTCTGCCATCAATGAAAACAGCCACTTGCAATAGTCTGGGGTGACCTTGCTTTCACACCAGATTGCTTAGCTCAATGTTGGAACAAAAACAGATAACGCTACAATATAAATCTGTCCTTATAATAAAAAATTGGAAATGATGAAGGGTGGCAGATGGATTCCAAACTAAAGGAATCCATCCTCTGTGAGTTTATCATTTAGAAAGCAAATTCTATGCCAGGGACACGATGGACATTTGGGACACCTTTGGCCAAGGATCTTGTCCTCATTTCTAGCATCAGGACCATCTTTGTGACTGCAGGCATCCACACATATGCTGCATAGTATGGCCTCAGATTTATCCTTTGCCAGGTTAGGCAGACTTGCTGTGAAGGCTCTCAGTCATTATCACCATCATCATCATCACCATCATCACCATCATCACCATCATCACCATCACCATCACCATCATCATTTGGGTATTTGTTTAGAGGGAAAAACTGCAAGGTTTTCTAACTTCCTATTACAGCCTGGCATGAGAAAATCATTTTCAAAGACTGCCTTAAAGCTGAGCTGTCTTTGATGAAATTTAGAAATTGGTTTTCTTTACAAAAAAGATATACCCATGTAAAGTTCAAACCAGACTTACAAATAAGTGAAAACTATTTTTTCCTATTTTGACTAAAAAAGTCAAGTATCTTTGTACCAAATCGTATGTAAAGAAAATATAATACAATTTTCTCAGAAAGGAACTGGGGCTGCTCATGGCAATGTCTGGAGACATTTTTGCTTGTCACAGCGAGGGGTGTGGGGATGCTCTTGGCCTGTGGTAGGTAGAAGCAGGAATACTGCTAAACATCCTGCAATGCCTGACAGTCTCCTCCCCCTCCCCCACCACAAGAATGTCCTCAGAATAGTGCTGAGGTTGAAAAGGCCCCTGTAAGGTGAAAATCATGTCAGATCCTCACACCATTTCCTAGTGAGTCCAGAAACATTACTTTCCCCCCTCCAACACTAAAATAGATTTTCAGCGGATGTCCACTTCCGGTATAGAATCTGAAAAGACATGTAAGAAAGACCTTCATTTATGGTAACACCAAGTAAAATATGGATGATGTTTTGAAGTGACTTATGTGAGTGATTTGTATGACTATTGAAGGATTCTACGTTCAAGAAAGCCTTGATGATCCTGACATCCAGAGGATGAAGCCCCTGCACGCTAGAGCCGCGGGATGAAGGTTCTGGGGCAAAAATTGGTTCTGGATGTAAGTGATGGAGAAAGCGTGCCAGAAACCTTAAACTCTGAGGTTGAGAGGAAGGCAACAGAGCCAGTGGCAATAATAGGAGCAGGTGGGATGGTTTGGAGCTTGAAAAATACGCTAACACGGTCATCGTTTGGCATAACAAAGCTCCCTGCTTCTCCTTTTGCGTATTTTTTATATGAAAAAGGAAGTGAAAGTAGGACTGACAAGCAGAAAGAACCTAGGTAGTCTCGCATTCTCTCCCTGTGGCTGGAACCACTGAACCAAATTATTCAACCTCAAATTCCACCTTCTGGTCTTTGGGCTTAAACACTCGTTTAAAAAAAAAAACTGTCGAACCCCTAGGTGACGGATGGTTATGGTGATAAAAGCAGCAATAGCACAAGTGGTTGGGTTTAATTTTCTTGACATTGTGGTTCAGTTACAGACTCATGGTGAAGTCTCTACTTTGGCAAGCCAGTGTTAGAGTTTCCACTGTTCAGGGAGAAGAAAAGAAATAAATTGATAGTATCCCTCAACCTCTACTATTCTTCCATAGATAATTCCCCTATAAAATAAAACATTGCAAGACATGCAAAGAAGCAATACATAGACGTTGTAAAATAGTGTTCGCTTAGACTAACCCACAAGTGATGCAGATACTACAAGTAGCTGACGAGCACTTTAATTATTGCAAATATGTTGAAAAATTTATAGCAAGAGGTGGGAAGGATGCAAGAACAGAGAATTTCATCAAAGAAATGAAAACTGCAAAAGTAATTGAAAGCCTACAAAAGGATATATGGGAAATTTAAAAACACATTAACAGAGTTACTTTAAGTGAAATGATCAATCAGCGTAAACGGAGATCAATAGAAATTGTCTGAAATGAAGAAGAGAGAGAAAAAAGATTGAAAAAGAGCACAGCATACATGAATTATGATACTCAGTAAATTATCAACTGTGTACTAGGATTATCAGAAGGAGAAGAGAAATTTGGCCTGAAAAATAATTACGAAGATAGAAGAGTGTGTACCTTATTTTCCCATTTATCTGAATTTTAACATTCTTTAAAAGTAACTACATATTAAAATAATTTACAAAATGCATAATATGAATATATAATTTATAATAATAAATATATATTATAATAAACTCATAATAATAAGTTTAACTTATTATAAACTTATTATAAACTTATAAACTTATATATACTTATATATACAAATATATACTTACAGTGATAGCAATCAGAGCACTGGTCCTGGAGGAAAATAAACGGGAAGTGAGCATAAGGTACTTTCTAGGATAATTTCATGGCTTTATATCTTGAATGGGGTATTGGCTACAGGATGAATACATATGTCAAAACTCACTCTGTGCACTTAATATCTTTATATCCTTCTTTCATCTGTGATTTAAAGATAAAATAGTGTTAGAAGCCAATAGTATATACAACTTACAATGACAGAGCAAAGATGTCAGATACCTTCAAAAACATTTTCTGATAGCTTTGTTCCTAAGACTTTTCTCTCTACTACTTGAATAGCCACAAATACAGGCTTTTGGATTATAATTAACATCTCAGTATACTCCCCCTCTCCTTTCCACTCGCTACCTGTGCACACAACTGAATAGAATCGCTTTCAGGATGCAACTCTGGGAAAAATCAGAATGCAGTCCTATACCTTCACTCTCGGACTTACTCTAGTATAAGAAAATAACAGAATTTGAAACTTGGCAGAAATCTTTGAAAATTTGGTATTCTCTGATGAAATTAGAAATGATAAACTTTTATGCCTTCTGATTTGAATAAAGTTTTTTCTTAAAAGTTTTATTTTTATCATTTTTGAAGAATAACATGCATGTGGAAAAGTGTACAAAGTACACAGCTTGATGTATTTTCTTGAAGTGAATACATGCACGTAACCATCATCCAGATGAAGAAAAAGAACAATTTAGAAGGCCCAGTTTGCTCAAATCTACCTCTAATGGTAACTAGTAGCCTGACTTGTAAAAACCTAGTTTATTTTTGCCCCGTTTATTACTTTTGTATTTATGGGTCTATACACTATGTGTCATTTTGTGTCCATTTTCCTTTGTTAAAGCACAAATGTGAGAGTCGTGTATTGTGTGTAGTTTTAGATTACTCAGTCTCATTGCTGTATAATATTTCATTGTAGGAATACACCACAGTTTATTTTTTTATTTTTATTTTTTTAACGTTTATTTATTTTTGAGAGAGAGAGAGACAGAGCATGAACGGGGGAGGGTCAGAGACAGAGGGAGACACAGAATCTGAAACAAGCTCCAGGCTCTGAGCTGTCAGCCCAGAGCCTGACGCGGGGCTCGAACTCACAGACCACAAGATCATGACCTGAGCTGAAGTCAGACCCTTAACCGACTGAGCCACCCAGGCGCCCCATATACCACCGTTTATGTCCAGTTAGGGGAAATTATAAATAGTGCTGCTATAGACTCCCTAGAGCATAAAAAGGTCTTTTGGTAGACATCTATGTGACTTTCTATTCCCATATACCTGAGTATAATTGTTGAATTGTAAAATATGCATATGTTAAACAACCAATTTTCCAAAGTAATTGTATCAAATTATCCTCCCATCAGTAGAAAATGAGAGTTCTGGTTGTTCCACAGTCAAGGCAACAATAGGTATGATCTGACTTTTCCATTATAACTATTTTATATGTGTATGTGTGTGTATAACAATTTTATTAAGGTATGACTGACATTCAATAATCTACATGAAAACATACCATTTGCCAAATTTTGACAAGTATATACACCCATGAAACCATAAGCATGATCAAGATTGTGGACATATCCATTGTGCTACAAAAGTTTTATAATCTTTATATATCTCTTCTTTCCATCTTTCTTCTATATTCAGTCTTTTGGTTGTTTCAGGGAGTAGGGTAAATCTGATGCTTGTTACTCTATCTTGGCTGAAAGTGACCGTTGTGTTGTGGTTGTAATGTGCATTTCCTTGACAGTGAATAATATTGAATAGTTTTTTTTAAATCTAAGTATTATTTTTTCAGTTTTCTTTTGAATATAAAGAAAAGCATAATTGGTGGAATCTCTAATATAACCACATAGACAGAAAGTGTATCATTTTTTTTTCTATGAGACAGTGGCTCAGCTGCCATCATTCACCTGGCATCAACTTATTCATATTTTATGCATAGTACTTACCATATCCTGGGCATACACATATGCCCATGATCTCATAAGCAATCCTCCATAGATCTCAGTAAGGGAAAAATTTGATTAAACACCAAGGCAAGGAATTCCATAGGTTATAACTTTTAGGAATCTTTGAGGTGGTCTCTTATTAACTAGAACGCTTCCACCTAGTTATAAAAAAAAATTGAGAAATAGAAAAAAGAGTAAGGCATAAAAAAGTAAAAATATATTGGAGAATATAATTTAAATATGTAAGGAAGCAACCCTTCTAATTCCAAACCCAGACTTCTGGTTTCCCCCTCAGTCCAGTCATCGTGGACTGGAGAAGGTTTTCCCTCACATGTACCCACATGTGGCAAGAAAGAACAGGGGAACATGTGCTGTGTAGAAGCTTGCTTCCAACAAACATGGAAAAAAGAGTCTGGGCCACACATGCTCAGATTTTCCTTCTATAAGCAAGAATTTTATGTCACTCCTCCCTACCCCCAGGAGAGCCGTGAATGATGGAGTGAGAGAGAACTGTCATTGCAGTGAACTTCAAGGGATGGATGGAAACTTTGCGGGTAGAGAATAAGCTGCTGCTTCTTATTTTTTTTTTTAAATCTGGTGCTTAACCATTAAACGTGTGGTCAGCTAAGAATGAGGCAATCTGTCTCAGGGCAGGAGAATTCAACTATCTGAAAAATCCAGGTTCCATGTTCATGAGACTAAGTCTCCAAGAAAAAGCACCGTTCTGTCAGATATCCTGGTAAATGACAGAATTTTGCCTTTGAGGGCTTTACAGTGGGTCCAAAGTATCTGTTCACTAAAACAACTGAGGCTCCAACGGAGGCTAAAACCCCAAAGCTTATTGTTGTATTTAACATCCTAAATTATATCTAACATTGTCTAACTGGCCCATCGCAGTTTGCACAACAAGATCAATTTGTAAAAATATCTAATGTCAACAGAGAAATGCAGCAAATCCTACTACTATAGATTTTATGAGGGGAAATTCAAATCCTTAATGTTTTTATAAGCTGAAGCCAAAATAATTTAAATTGAAAACCAAATTATCTGTCATGAGTTAAAATTCAAAGAATTTAAATCCAAAATTCACACTCAGGAACTTTTTATTTGTAGTTGCATCTGTTCTCTGGGTATTGCATATGTTTCCTTTAGAATTCAAAGTTTTGTTTAATACCAAATTTCTGATTTGTGTCACTTTTTAAATAATGCAGTATTTTAAAAAGGTGCACAGTATTATCACTGGCCTCACTGTCGCAAAATTTAGAAAATGCTAATTCTCAGCTCAAGATCAATTATCTCTGGACAATGAGGTGTCCAGAGTCTAGGACTTAGTGCTGACAAGGATTACAGCAAAAAATGCATGGTATCTCAGTGAAGAAAGTTACATGAGGAAAATCTTGGTGTCAGCTTTAGATGCTAGCTTATGGCAATTGTGTGGAATGGTTGCATGAGTGAATTTAACCTCAACTGGGTGAACTCTCCTAGTGAGAGCTTAATTCTGGCAAAGGAAGTATGCATGCTACCTTCTTTCCCTCTGGGAGGGGTATTTGAGATGCCACCACCTTCTTACAAAGCTTAGAAATTTGTTCCAGTCCCTTGGTTTTAGTTTTTCACATATTTATTTCTTTTTGAGAGAGCACAAGCTGGGGAGGGGCAGAGAGAGAGGGAGACAGAGAATCCGGAGCAGACTCCACAATGTCAGCGTAAAGCCTGACACAAGGCTCAAACTCAAGAACCGTGAGAGCATGACCTAAGCTGAAATCAAGAGTTGGAGGTTTAATCGACTGAGCCATCCAGGTGCCCCTCCAGTCCCTTGGTTTTAAAAGAAGTTCCTTTTGGGGTGCCTGGGTGGCTCAGTCGGTTAAGCGTCCGACTTCAGCTCAGGTCACGATCTCATGGTCTGTGAGTTCGAGCCCCGCGTCGGGCTCTGGGCTGATGGCTCAGAGCCTGGAGCCTGCTTCAGATTCTGTGTCTCCCTCTCTCTCTGCCCCTCCCCCATTCATATTCATTCTCTCTCTCTCTCTCTTTCTCTCTCTCTCTCTCTCTCTCAAAAATAAACGTCTAAAAAAATAAAATAAAATAAAAGAAGTTCCTTTCTTACCCATCTTAAAACCCCTTAATCACTAATTGACCTTGGCACACTTTTTCTGGCATCTCAGTGCTACATTGAAGCTGACCTTAATCTAGTCACTAATGGCACAGCCTCTACCAGAGTAGTTCTCAATTTTGGCAGTGAGTTTTAATTACCTGGGGAGCTTTACAGTACTGATGAGCATACTCCCCCAGAGTGTCTGCAGCCCAACTTGGGCAATGGGAGTTTTAATAGCACCTCAGGTGATTCTAACATGCAGCAAAGCTTACCGGCTCTACTCTGGTAAGCAAGTACAGTATATTTGCTTCAGGCCCCACTAGCAACTTCCTTCACTTTTTGCTTTGGAATTAGTAAGGGTGAAACCTGTCTCCAATGAATGTTTTCTCGCTGAACCCCACATTTGTTGTAACTGGAGAATCACTTCCTGCAGATTGCCTGAATTGTAGCTGCTACTGATGTTAATGAAACTTGTGGCTCTAGAAATATACAATGTCCAATGTTTGAACGGCAATTTTTTATAATACATTTTTGCCATCAGTAGTAGGATATGGCTCCAATATTTCATTTCCCTTTGCTGTTCTGTTCTTTCGACAAGGCTCAGTACAGTTTCTAATGGTTTAATGTTTTAAAAATTGGGCTATTTTCTTTTCTGTCGCACATAGAATTGTTTGATGGATTTTAGTGTACTATTTTTTCTTTCTCTTTGATTTTTGGTCCAGAAATTCATCTTCAACACTCTCTTCTAGATTTTGCCATCAAAGCTTACTCTGGGTCCTCATATGGCCAGGTAGAAAGTTTTGAGTCTGCAGACCTGTTGTCCACCTAAATCTTGTCCAATTTCACCTCCCAGAAGGAGATACTCTTATGTCAAATCAACATCCGATTCAGGCTTGGACCGGTGCTACCAAACTCCATTTGACTTCTAGGCAAAGGTACACCATGTTTGTTGGGATTTCTCTTTGTTATAAGCCTATAAATTTCTTAAGATCCAGGAAATACTGTAGCTACATAGGTAATGGAGAAAACCTTCCGATAGAATTCTGATTATTCTGTAATAATCTTTCATGATTCTGAGTCCATCCAGAATTTCTGTAACCCTTGATCTTACTGTCCAAATCTTTGAAAGACAATTCTCTAATTTTTCTTATTATAGACTGCTTATGGTATTAAGCCATTTGCTTCTCTGTGAATTTCTGGACCTGGATGCTTTTGGTGGTCATACCAGGCTGCTCTCTGAGAATACACCTATTCTCCTTTGTTTTATTACTTTGGACCCTGATCTAATAATACTTTAATTCTCCTTTTTTCATCCCTTTTCAAATGGACTCAGATTTTCATTTCATTTATATCTGGTCAGCTGTTAAGATTATAGTCATTTTTCTAAGGAAATATCTCTTTTCCTCTGACTAAATCAGTCCTGTATTTTTTATTTTCCTTTAGTAATTACTCCTCTTGTAATGGTGAGACAGGAGCAATTTTTGTTGTTGTTGTTGTGGTTGTTGTTCATTTGTTTTTTAAACCGGTCTTGTTCCTGCTCGATTTCCTGAGCAAACATGCTTGGAGACCCAATCTCAGGACTTACGTTACTCCTTTGCCTTTGGAATTGTAATAATTTCACTGCATTGTTTCTTTACCTTAACCCAAGAGTGTAGCATATTCTCATTATAGTAAGCTTCCTTGCTCATTGTCATTTGTTTGTGAAGACATTCTTTCATCTCCTACAGGTGAAATTACATTGTTGACTTTGGAAATCCAGAACTTGGGTCAAAATTTATATAATTAACACATCCAAAGCAAAGTTGAGAGTGTAGAATTTTAGATGGATTAGCCCCATGTATTTCAAGATTTTCCTTCCGGGTTCTTCCTTTGGGCCTGAAGATAGTTCAAAGCACACAAAATAAGGACTCAATCTGATATAGTCTATGTGTATTATATACTTAAACTTGCTACCCAGAATTTTCTCCAAGCCCAACATCTTTTTACTTTGCCTCAAGTGTGCCTGCTTAGGAAAAGATGCATTTGTATAATTCAAAGACAGACTGTAGCAACTACATCATAATCAAATAAAAATGCTTCATTTACTAAGCGCCTCCTTTGTCCCATATCACTTGGGTAAATGTTATCAACGACTTATATAACAGGCATCATTATCCTTATTTGCTAGACATTGAAACAGACTCAGAGGTTAACAAGTTTGTAAAAGTACATACAACTGGGAGTTGGTGAAGCTAGGATTCAAATCCAGGAATGTAAGAGATCATGCTAATCAGGACATATAAGATGTTCAGAATAATGTACACTGAGACTCTGGAGTATCACATGCCTATGGGAAAAGGTAAAATCAAAAACCATTTTCAGATGTAATGGGATTAGATGTCTGAATTGAGCAGATTCTGAGCTTGGGCAGTAACACCAACAGAGGCCTTTGGAAATGAAAAGTGCATTGGTCTTGTAAAAACAAACACATAAAAACAACTCCCCCCCCAAAAAAATTCCCCCCAAAACAAAAGTGCCTACTTAGGAATGTTTCCAAAATTTTTACACAAATTCTGTTACTTACTTGGAACCTCCAATGGATGTTTGGAGTCTTATTATGAAGAACATGTTCTAGCCTTAATGGCCTTTCTTACCATCTTTTTTCCTCTTTGGTTCACATCTTAGAAGAAATCTGAGTCTCATAGGGGTACTTGGTTTACATCCACTTTTAAAGAGATATGAGTCATAAAGCCATAAATGAAGGTTGCTAGATGTATGATCCTTCTTCTCTAGAGAAAAATAGGTAGATGAAAAACTCATATAAGTACATATCCTCACAGGCCTTGGGAATTCTAAGGGTGACTTGATTCTCCTGCAGGAGCCTATGAAAACAAGATTTGTAGTGAAGTTCACTGAAAGTACTGTTGCACAGATTTTTATAGTTATCCTCCTGTAAGAGGAGATCTAAAGGACAATCTCCAAAACTTAATCTCCTAAAATTTCAGTTAATCTTTTCTCTCTAAAGGAAATATCGTCAAACACAGTGAAAGCACTTTTAGAAACTTTCCTATCAATAAATTATGTAGAGTGTAAAATGATCATGTAATGACCTATCCTTAATATTACACATTTCCTAGGTCTACTTATTGGTTATTTTAATTATTTTGGAATAAGGGATGGTAGTTATTTCTATTGGAAATAGAAGGGAATGGAAATAAAGATCAATTGTGGCATGCCCAAGATTATAAGAAAGAAAGAAAGAAAGAAAGAAAGAAAGAAAGAAAGAAAGAAAGAAAGAAAGAAAGAAAGAAAGAAAAGATTTGTGAAAGAGTGAGTTTGGTTTTCTGTAATCTAAATTGTACATCTTACAAAGAGCCTCACTGGTACTTACACATAGAGATTCTGTTTTTGTGTCCAGAGGCATATGGGCCATAGTTTCATTTTTTAATAAATCCTACAGGTTAACAACTACAAGCATTCTGGAGGTAGTTGAGGGAGAATTAAGGTAAAGGAACTCAGGCACAGAGAGGAAAGTCATGTGTCTTTTGTTTTAAATTTTACCAGGTTCTCATTCTTACCAAAACTGGTAGAATCTTTTTTAACATTGTTAAATGTATTTATTTATAACTTTTTTTTACTGGCTGCTAGGAATTTATTTTCCATTTGGGGCAAGGCATATGGTTATAGGGTGTCATGAAAGCTTGTGTGTGGCTGGGATAGTAAAGAGTGGGGTTCTCTCAACTTCCTTTTTGGTGTTTTGCTATTTTTATATAAAAGAACCAACTGCTTCTGCTTGCTGCATCCTGCTTAGACTATGGGGAGGGGAGAGGATGGGCTTTAATGAGCTTAGCGTCTTTTCTGCCAGCCTGGCCACCAGGCTGCTTCCTCACAGCATCCAGAGTCAAGTCATGGGTGATTGTGCTGCTGGAGGCCTGGGAAGATTCTGAGAATTCTGGGGACTCCAACCCTGTAGCCATGAACAGGAGAGTGACTTCCCAAAAAAGAAGCTTGCCCACCATTGACCTGGGTTGGCTTTAGGGAGACCTGAGAGAAGCAAAGTGGGGGCATGCTATCTTGCAACAGACAAGTTGCGAAGATAGTATAGGGAATTCTAGAATAGTTTTCATTCAATTTTCCCCATTGTTAACATTTTATACTATCATGATATATTTGTTAAAACTAAGAAACTGTAATTGGTACTATTAAGTAAACTCCAGATTGTGGTTTCACTAGTTGTTCATCAGTGGTCTTTTTCTGTTCTAGGATTCAGTTCAGGTACATTTCATTGTCATGTCTTCTTCATCTCCTCCGGTGCATGGTAGTTTCTCAGACTTTCTCTGAAAATATGGTAGGATTTTGTTATGGTAGAATACATTATATGGGATACAGAAAAAAGGGGGGGATAGGTATATTGCTTTGAAAAGTTAAAGGAAAAGAAAATACAGAAAAATTGAGTATCTTATTTTGGGGAAAAAGAGGGAATGAAGATCTTTTCTCTAAAATATATCCCAGGAGACAAAGGGACAAATTCTTGCAAAGTACTTTGAGGGTTTCATACCTCTAGGAGAAGGAGATTTTGTCATAGACTCTAGATCTGGAGTTCTGTCTTATCCAGCAAGAGAGTGGATTGAAATGTGAGAGGCTAATATCCGGGAGGAAACAAGAGCCCCGAGTAAGGGTCCTTCCTCTGTTTTTATTAGGATCAGAAGGCTTACAAACGTGATGGACGTGCACAAACAGACAAGGAAACCATGAGCTTAGGAATTACCTGAGCTTGCACCAATGGGTTAACAAGGCATAAAGAAACAGAAAGTCACAGGATGAATGCATCCAATATTAGGTAAACAAGATTAGGTAAATGGGGCAAAGGCCCCAGTATAGGACAAAGGTATAGGAATAGGAAATCTCAGGATGAAAGCATCCAAAAATTAGGTAAACATGATTAGGTATTCAGGTCTGAAATGCCCCCCCCCCCCCAACTTACTACAGTAGCAGAAAGCTGCTTTCACAGGAAGAAAGGACCAAAATGGGTATGAGGGAAAGGGGGTTTTGAAGATATGCAGCATTAGGGTTTGGGGTCAATAAAAAACAAAATTCTGGTGCCGGGCAGCTGGTTGTTTACTGCAGGCATGAGGTGCCATGTCTGTTTGTCTTAGCTAGCCTAGGGGACAAGACAGAGCATGCTACCTCAGGGTCAGCAAGGCACCTTTTGCTAATTAGCTCTGCTCTTGGCAACTTTGCCTTGCTGCAGTCTATAGCCCTGTTGACCTATTTGGGTCCTTCCTTCCTGTGAAAGCAACTTTCTGCTACTGTAGTAAGTTGGGGGGGCATTTCTGACCTGAATACCTAATCATGTTTACCTAATTTTTGGATGCTTTCATCCTGAGATTTCCTATTCCTATACCTTTGTCCTATACTGGGGGCCTTTGCCCATTTACCTAATCTTGTTTACCTAATCTTGGATGCCTTCATCCTGTGACTTTCTGCTTCTTTATGCCTTGTTAACCCATCGGTGCAAACTCAGGTAATTTCTAAGCTTATTCCCCACAGGGTTTGACCTTGTGGAAGCTAATATGCTGGCATTTTTATCATTTACATAGTTCTTCTCATGTGCTAGTATTCTTCAAAGTCTCAAAAAATTCCATAAGATCTGAACTATTATTAGACCTCTCTAATACAGTGATTCTTAATCAGAGGCAGTTTTGCCCCCAGAGGATGTTTGGTAATATCTAGAAGCATTTTTGATTATCACAACTTGGAAGGGGGGTGCTAGAGACAACTACTGGGCAGGGAGCCTTCCAAAATAAAATCTGATAATAACTGAGAAAACAAGGCAAAAATAAGTAACTTGTCCAGGATTACACATCAGGTAAGTGATGGATTACACCAGAGTCTGTGCTGTGCCATCACGTTGTACGTCATCTTTAAGGGCATCACAAGAAAGGGGTTTAGCAAGAACAAAATACTCCGGTAATAATGAGAATAGAGCGTGTGTGTGTGTGTGTGTGTGTGTGTGTGTGTGTGTGTGTGTGTTGGTGGTCGTAGTGGTACTAAATATAAAGTATTGGGTATTCAACTAAATATGTATTTCTCTAAAGAGAGACAGAAGTGTCCTTTCTTATTAACAAGATGAATATTTGGGACAGTAATTTTAAAACTATTTCAGGTTTGGTGTTCAGTTATTACTGGACCTAGACTGGGGTGCTGAGAATAAAGAGAGCATATTAATACAAGAGGTATGGTGAAGAGTAAACAAACAATGAAAAGGGCCTGAAGGATGAGTAGCTATTCCAAGCAAAGGACAGAAAAGGAGTAAAAAAAAAAAAAAGATTTTGCTGTCCTAAAATATAGGGCCTAGAAGAATTATGGTACAATATAACTAGATGGGAAAATTAGGGAAATAAACTGGTTTGGGGAAAGAAACATTGCTTGCTCTCTGAATGGTGCTGCCTTGTAGCCATGGTGGGGGTGGGATACAGATTGCAGGCATAATATAGTTTGGGTCTAGATTTATCCTGGTTTGCCTCAGAAAATCCCAGTTTAATGGTGGGAATTATCTTTTTTTTAAGTTTATTTATTTATTTTGAGAGAGAGAGAGAACAAGAGAACAAGAGAGAACAAGCAGGATCGGGGGCAGAGAGAGGGAGAGAGAATCCCAAACAGGCTCTCCACTGTTAGCATGGAGAATCTGGGCATTATTATTTAAAAAAAAATTTTTTTTAACATTTATTTATTTTTGGAGAGACAGTATGAGCGGGGAGGGGACAGAGAGAGAGAGAGTCACAGGTTCCAAAGTAGGCTCCAGGCTCTGAACTGTCAGCACAGAGCCCTATGCAGGGCTCAAACTCACAAACCGCGAGATCATGACCTGAGCCGAAGTCAGACACTTAACTGACTGAGCCACCCAGGCGCCCCTGGACATTATTTTTAATATTGTTTCTTTCATTTCCAAAGTGTTGTATTTGGAAAATAAATTATGCAGTTACCCTAACAGGAATAAGGTGTGGAATCCTATAACCCTTTGGTATTTCCAAATTATCCCAAATTTAAGAAATAATGCTAGAGAGTGTTGACAACAGCAGAACACAGTCTTATCAACAGGCAAGCTATGTCTCAGACTGGGGAACGTCTCTTCAAGATCACAGTGAGACAATATCTAGAAGCTAAATTCTTAGTTTTTGTTTTCCAGAGACACAAAAACATCATACTTTAAATGTAATTAAGTAGAGATGGATAGAAGAAAATAATACTGGAAATATATTCTCGATGATAGGTACCTATTGGAGGGAGTTTATTCAATGACACAGAGGCAGGAACTGAAAACAATGGAGCTCAAAATGGCTTTAATTTATATTATTCTTAACGTTGTAATATAACATCTGTAGTACACATGAGTGATGTGCTAGTCTCTACCTGAGTTTGGGAATACTTGACTATCTTGACACAACTTTAAACTTTATTTGAACCTAAGTTGTATTTCAAACACAGGAATAGGTATTTCCCACCTGGTTGCTGTCTGACTTAACCAATGGGCTTGAAACATTTGGGTCAGGCAGAATATTGGAAACAGAAGGAAACTAATTTTAGCTTGATTGATTATAATACGATATCTTCAAATCTTTCTTATTCTCACGAACCTTACATATTGCATCTGTTTAGGGACCTTTCTCAATGGAGCAGTATATAAAACAGATGCAGACTTTGGAGGATGTTAGAAGCACAAAGAAAATCATATGGACTTCATTCAGCTGAGCACAAAATTCAACATCTGGAGGAGTCAGATTTTGATCCCCGTTCTGCTATTGCCTTGCCATATCATTCATGGAAAAAATCTCTCATTCCCTTTGGGCTCCAATACACTCTTAAGAATGGGAAGCATCCTGACATCAATAGCATGGGCTGAATATAGAACAAACTAGTTAATTTCAATATGAGTTGGGAAAACTTACAAAAACATGCAAACTACTATGAAATTTAGGTCAAGACCCATAGTTTGTTTTTAGAGATGCCATTGATGGCATGCTTTGCTTGATACTATAAACCTTCAAATTCTGCTCCATGAATTTTTAACAAAATCTTTGGATGATAAATTGGGAAGATGCTCTTTTCATGCAACTTCTTCACCTGATTATTCCTACTTCTGGGCTTAGCCAGATTATTGTCTCTAATAAATTAGTACTGTCCTGTGACTCTTAAAAAAAAAACCCTGAGTCCTTAAAAATCTGATAGTAAAAATTGTTTTAGTAAATATCATTGTAGAAAAAAGAGAAACTTAAAATTTTTTAAATTAAATTATCTGCTATTTCATCATTCAAGGGACAACCTCTTTTAGCACTTTTAGTGCCAGTGCTAGTAAAATTTTTAGATTGAGGATGTTTCATTTCATTTCTAGTTTATCTTTTAGCGCCTATTTTAGTATTGTATATATCTTGTCTCATTTTTGTAAGTGGATTTTTATCTATAAGTATAGTGTGTGTGTGTGTGTGTGTGCATGCACGTGTACATGAGAAGGAGAGATTTTGTATGTATTCTTTCATTTTTCTGGTTGATGTACAAAATTTCTTAAAAAGTTTGATTTAAATATTTTCCAAGCCATTTTTAATGCTATTTCTGCCTCTTTGTCCTCAGCAAATGACCTCACCTCTAACACCTCTCAGTTGGGAATTCTCTCAACTTTCTTGCTGCGAGACCTACAAATTGGACATTTCAACTTCTTGTTTGCCATGTAGTTAGGGTGGTAAATGTGTTGCTTTTTCTTTCCATTGACAATGGTTCCAACTGAATATATTCTCAGGAATATCATTGTAACAGTTGTTCTTTCATCTCCTTCCTCTTTAATTTTTTCACTCACATTGACTGACATTTAATTTTTTTTTTTTCAGATGTAGAGAATGTTGTTTGTTTCTATGGCTCTCCGGTGCATATCTGAACTACTCATAGCTCCTAGGTTTATGACTGGCAATCAGCAATTTCAGTTTCTTCCTTTAACCTCAAGCCAGTTCCCTCCAACCAGAAGGACCTACCCAGTCTGTTTATCCACACACACATTGTTATCTTCGGACATGTATAAAATATACGGTGTATTTGTGTTGGAATTTTGGCCTCAGATCAGAGCCAAAAAATATATTATCAAACAGATATGGAAATGTGATTTTTTTATGACTAGGGACAAAGAACTAGATGGAGATTTTGGCCCTGGTGTAAGACCAAAGGGACTTGCTGACACTACCTACTACATTTTGTTTCCTTTTCTTTTATTGCTGTATTGCACTGGTTAACAGGCTAAAAAAATTTTGAATCAAAATGATTAGACATCCTTGCTTGGTTCTCAATCTTAGGGAAAGAACATTTCTTTCACCATTATTTAGAATATTATCTGTAGGCCTTGTGTGTGCCTTTTTTTTTTTTTTTTTTAAGTTGAGGATGTTTCATTTCATTCCTAGTTTATTGAGTGTTTTTATCAGGAACTCTATTAACTTTACTGCTTTTTCTGCACCTATTAAGGTGGTTGTATGTTTCTTTATTCTCTAACATGTTAATACTGTGAATTTTATAGGTTAATCTTTATGTTAAATCTGTGTCATATTTAAGGGATAAACTATGATCTATTTACCTTTTTATGTATTGCTAGATTCAACGTCTAACATTTTGTCAAAGAATTTCTTGCCTATATTCATAAGAAATATTGGTGTGTAATTTCCTTGTTACATCTTTTAAAGTTTTTGAACAGAGGCTATCTAGGATCATAAAGTGAATTGGGTTGTGTTTTCTTATCCTCTGTTTTCTGTGAGAGTTGGTATGGAGTTGGCATTACTTATTTTTAAATGTGTGTTACAAGTCCTGTGCCTAGAATTTTCCTTGTGTCTTTTATAATCCTTTAATACTGTAGGATGTGGATTGATAACTTTTCTTTCATTCTTCTTTTTCTAGATTCTAAAGTTACAAATTTAAATTATTTGAGATCTTTCTTCTCTTCAACATAATTGCTTAATGATACAATTTTCTTTCTAAAAATTGCTTTAGCTGAATCTCACATTTTGATTTATTTTCATTTAAATTTTCTCTAATTTTCTTTGTGATTTTGTCTTTGATCCATAGGTTTCTTAAAAGTTTTTAGGTTAATTTCATAATACTTGGCAATTTTCCAGTTATCTTTTGAATGTTTTTTTTCCTAGTTAATTCTATTTTAGTCATAGAATACATTTTTTAATTTGTTTCAGTCATCTTGAACTGATTAAGACCTTTTTTATAGCCCTGAACATGTATGGTCTATCTGGGTGACAGTCCCATGTACATTTGAAAAGAAAGTGCAGTCTGCTGTTGCTGGGGATGTTGTTCCATACAGGAAAGAGAGAGAAGGGGGCAGAACATTTATTTGAGAAAATAATAGCTGAAAACTTGTCTAATCTGGAGAAGGAAACAAACATGCAGATCCAGAAGGAACAGAGAGTCTAATAATATTCATTTTGTAGGAGACCCAGAAAAAGAGAGAGAAAGGGGGGCATAAGTTTTATTTGGGGGAAATAATGGCCAAAAACTTTTCTAATCTGGTGAAAGAAAAAGACATCTACATCTAGGAGGCACAGAAAACTCCTATTAAAATCAACAAAAGCAGGCCAACACTAAGACATATTATAATGAAAATTGCAAATTATAGTGATAAAGAAAAAAACCTTAAAAGTAGCAAAACAAAAGAAGTCAATAACTTATAAGGGAAAGCCCATAAGATTAGTAGGAGATTTTTCAACAGAAACTTTGCAAGCCAAAAGGAAGTGGCATTACATATTCAAAGTGCTGAATGGGAAAAATCTGCAACCAAGGATACTCTATCTGGGAAGTCTATCACTCAGGACAGAAGGAGAGATACAGAGTTTTATGGACCAACAAAAACTGATGGAGTTCATGACCACCAGCCCTGAAAGAAATATTAAAGGGGACTATTTGAGTGGAAAGGAGAGACCAAAAGTAACAGTATAAAGGTAGGAAACACAAAGAAATAAAAATGATTATTTTTATTTTAAATGATTAAATAATCATTTATTTTAAATGATTATTTATTTATTATTACCAGTCACGTAACTCAAAAAAAAAAAAGGATATAAGATATAACATATACCTTAACGTGGGGAAGAAAAGAGAAAAGAATGAGTTGAAACTTAAACAATCATCAACAATATAGACTGCTATACTCAGAAGAGGTTATATACAAACTTAATGGTAACCATATATCAGAAAACATTGATAAACATGCAAAGAATGAAGAGAAAGAAATTCAAATATATCACTAAAGAAAGCAAAACACGAAAGAGCGAAAGACAAGAAAGAGTCAAAGAAAAATCTCTAAAAACAACCACAAAACAAGTAATAAAATGGCAATAACTAGATATTTATCAATAACTACTTTGAATGTAATACCTTATTTTTATACCTTACTCTTCTTTCTTCATTATGGCCATATTTTCTTTTGTTTTCTTGAACGTATGGAACATGATTCATCATCTTTGTCAGCTAATTCCATTATGCCTCATTCCTAGTTCTGATTTTATTGTTGATTTTTGTCCTTATTAATTATGATGTTTCTAGCCTTTTTTTCATGCCTGACAGTTTCTTGTTGAATGCCTGATGTTGTGACTTTTTCATTATTGATTCTTGGATTTTGATATATTCCTTTCAGTAGTATTGGATTTTGTTTTGGTGTGGGGTAAAGTTACTTGGAATTAGCTGGGTATTTTTTAAAAAAATTTTTAAATGTTTATTTTTAATATGAAATTTATTGTCAAATTGGTTTCCATACAACACCCAGTGCTCATCTCAACAGGTGCCCTCCTCAATGCCCATTAGCTGGATATTTTTAAGGCTCGTTTTTAAACTTTGGTTAGTCTAATAAGCCTTAGTCTAAGGCTAAAGTACTAAGGTGATATTCTTCTACAGGTACTAAGGTGATACTCTTCTACAATTTCTATGCTATGCCTCCATGTATAGGTCTTTCTACTCTGGCTGGTTGGAAGACAGATTATTCCCAACCTACTGTGAGCTCTAGGAATTGTTAGTTTTATTCACATGTCTTTATACTCCTCTTTTTCCAGTGTTGGATAGTTTCCCCACTCCACTGCATAGATCTACATGCAGCTAAATACTACAAGAGTCCTTCTTCAGAGTCTCAGACCTCTCCCCACCAATATAGATATTGACTGATAAGGAGAAATACAGAGAGATCATCTTTTTATCTGCCTTTCAGTCTCCCTGTGTGCAACTCCTCTTTGTCCAGTCCTTTGCTCTACAAGTTCTAGCTAACTTAGCCTCCCAAACTCTAGTGTCCATCTTCTCAGTTTTGTTTTTTTTTCACTCTGATATGGCCTGGAAACTGCTTTCAGGCAGTAAGCTGGTATATCATGGGCTCATCTTGTTTGTTTCTCTTCTTTCACGGATCACAGTCTTACAGTGCTTGCTGTCTTAGGTCTGAAAATCATTATTTCCTATATTTTTTCTTTTTTTTCTGTTTTTTATGGTCAAGTGACAAGAGTAATTATGGTCCCATTTATTCCATGTTGGCCAGAATCTGAAGTCTCAGTATAGTATTTTATCAGAATTCATTTTTGCCATACTATTTTATAATATCCACTGATTTGTCCCCCTCCTTTCCACTCATTAGTTGGAACAATATTTTTAAATTCTTTTCAAAGTTTGATTCTATTTCATCTATTTTTTTACAGTTTTCGTAAGTAATTGCGACTCATATTTTCTTTCATTTTTACTGTCAATTTGTTAAATTTTCCAATATTTATATTTTCACCTAAAAGTAGAGAATTTCTGTAGCAAGTTACCTTTTCTTTCTGGTCTTTCCACCTACTTACCTTGTATGTCATGGCTAACATTATATTAATATCATCTAGAATTGCAGATCTTCATTATTGTTAGTATACAATTTTGGTCTTATTTAGACAATAGTAAGCATGATTAATATATTTTCTCATACTTGCTCATATTTCAGGGGACCCTCCTATACTATAGAAACCCTATTCTTGTTTCTCCCTTCTTGACTACTTCCAACAGTATGTTCAAAAGAGCACAATTGTGTGTTGAAATTTCTGAAATTTTGCATAACTGAATGCAACGTTATTTGGCTTTCATGATTAAATGACTACTTTTCTGTATCTAAAAATTGTCTTTCAATTTGTTTTATTGTATCACCTTGAACATGTTACTTCCTGGTTTTCTTTATCCTGCATTATTGCCAATTTGCTTTTTGTCCTATGGTAGATATTACCAACACTTATGGAATTCTGTCTTTGTGTTTGATTTTTCTTAACTTTTTAGTATGGCCAAGAATGGCCTTTAAAAATCTGTTTATTGTGGCATTCCACTAACCCTTTGATTCTATAGTTGTACGTTTTTCTATAAAAACCTTTGTATCAATGATTATTTCCTTTGAATAGACATAAAGATAGAAATACTGAGTCAAAAGATACCTTCTGAAGTACTGAAGGGAAAACAGATACTAATGGAATAGATTAAGAGTGACAAGTGAGAATAATACCTCCTTGGTCTCATTAAAAGCAGATCGAAAATTGGGAAAATATGGAAAATTATGGAAAAAATGGAAAATTTCTCATGAGAATGTTTTTGGTGTTCGTTGGTAGGAATTTTGTGTAGTGTTATCCTGTGTATTGGTCTTCTGTCCTGCTGAAGGGCCTTATTCTAACTTTGCCTAATGAAAAGCAATTCCATCTATGATCTCGAAGGTTATTAAGTAATATTTCTTTTTTTTTAATTTTTTTTTCAACGTTTATTTATTTTTGGGACAGAGAGAGACAGAGCATGAACGGGGGAGGGGCAGAGAGAGAGGGAGACACAGAATTGGAAACAGGCTCCAGGCTCTGAGCCATCGGCCCAGAGCCTGACGCGGGGCTCGAGCTCACGGACCACGAGATGGTGGCTGAAGTCGGACGCTTAACCGACTGCGCCACCCAGGCGCCCCTCGAAGGTTATTAAGTAATATTTCTAATGTCTGGTCCTGTTTAAATTTTTAATTTATTTCGGGATTTTTACGAGTAATTTGGTAGGAATATGGAAAAGGGTAAATCAGGCAATGCTAGCATTTTACCACAAAAATCTGGAACTCTTTAAGTACCTTTACCTCATACTTGTGATTCACTTCCTTCTAGATTATTTGTTGAGCATTGTTTGGACAGCTGCCTAGAATGTAATTAATAGATGTGTCTCCCTTGACTCCAGCCCACCCTGCTTCACTTAGTTAGGGTTTGAGCACTATCTCAGACCAAATCTAGAATAATGAGTTTCTCTCCTGAGAATTTGAGTCTTGAACAAACTAGTGAAGGAATGGAAAGAAGTTGAAGGATTTTGGGGAGGGCCTTGTTTCTATCCTTCCAAGCCTTGTTTGTACAAATTATCTTTAATATATGAGTTACCAACTATCCTTCCACGAAATTTCCTTTTTTTTCCCCTTTGCTTATATAAGCCAAAATTTATTGTGGTTTCTTGGAGAGAAAAAAAATTCTAATTGATAATAAGAATTGTATATGAGTTGGCTGCAGGAGACAGATCCTCAGAGACATATGCAATATATATTGGATAAAGACAAATTGAAAGTCAGTCTTAGGGAAGTAAATTAGCATTCCCAGGTACACACTTCACCATCAGCTAATTATGTTATGGTCTGTCATCATATGAGATCTTGCCTGTAGTTCTATGACACGAGGTACATTCTCCCATAAGACAATATAATGGAAATAATTTTGGGAAAAAATCATAGTGGAGGATAGTTGTTTTTGATAGGTTTGGATGATACCATAGCAAGATAATGACAAGAAACAATACCAAAATTCTTATCTCATTGAAAGAAAAATATCACATACTCTCTATACATTCAGATCTATAGATTTGTAAGTATTGGAAACAAATTCAATGATTAACAAAGTCACTGAGTTATAAAAGTAAAATTTATAGCCTCATAGTCTTTTTTATTTTGAAAAAAAAATTTAACGTTTGTTTATTTTTTGAGAGAACATGAGCTGGGCAGAGGACAGAGAGAGAGGAGGAGTCACAGATTCCAAAGCAGGCTCCAGACTCTGAGCTGTCAGCACAGAGCCCGATGTGGGCTCAAACTCATGAACCACGATATCATGACCTGAGCTGAAGTCAGATGCTTAACCGACCAAGCCACCCAGGCACCCCACCTCATACTCTTCTTATGTGACACTTACAACATTGATCAGAAAGATATTGAGTCCTTGTAGTTGGAATGAAAAGATTTTTGAGTACCCCAGTGAATTCTTGGAATAATCTGAACAAGTTCAACTTTATTTTTCAATTCTGAGAATTAAGTATTTCCTTTTAGAAGAAAGCTAAAATTGCCTTTCCTCTGTACTCTCCATTGCTGTCTGTCCTTTAAACTACAACCTGAATTCACCATGCCTTGTGATAATAAAAAAAATTTAGTCATTTCTTAAATACATCATCAAAAATCTAGTTATGGTTATAAGAATTGGATTAGAGTTATTAAGATATTAGCATTAGGTGAACCTGGAGTGGAGGGTATATAGGAAGTCTCTGCAAAACTGTGTTAGTCTATGCAGGCTGCCATTACAAAATAACACAGATGGAGTGGCTTAAACAAGAGAAATATATTTCTCACAATTCTGGAGGCTGCAAGTCCAAGGTTAAATTTGTTGGCAGGTTGAGTTTCTCTTGAGGCCTCTTTCCTTGGCGTACAGATGGCCTTCTTCTATGTATCCTCACATGGTGTTTCCTTTGTGTTTGTTCTTGGTGTCTTTTTGTGTCTAAATTTCCTCCTCTGGTTTTTATGTAAATTTCAGTTAGTTAACATACAGTATAACATTGGTTTCAGGTGTACAGTATAGTAATTACCTCTTCCATACATCACCCAGTATTCATCATAACAAATGCACTCCTTAGTCCCCATCACTTTTTAACCCCCCACCCACCTCCCTTCTGGTAACCATCTGATTGTTATCTACAGTTAAGAGTCTTTTTCTTGGTTTGCCTCTCTGTCTTTTTCTTTCTTTGCTCCTTCATTTTGTTTGATAAATTTCACATGAGTGAAATCATATGGTATTTGTTTTTCTTTGATTTATTTTGCTTAGCATAATGCTCCCTAGCCTCATCCACATACTTGAGAATGGCAAGATTTCATTATTTTTTATGGCTGAGTAATATTCCATTGTAGATGTATACCACCATCTCTTATCCATTCATCAATCAGAGGACGCTTAGGCTGTTTCCATAATTTGACTGTTACAGATATTGCTGCTATAAACATTGGGTGTATGTATTCCTTTGAATTGGCATTTTTGTATTCTCTGTATAAATACCTAGTATAAATGCTGGATCATAGAGTAGTTCTATTTTTCACCTTTTGGTAGGCCTTTATGTTTGTTATTAATTATGTTTGTTTTTAATTTCTTCCTCTTGATATCAGGCAGATTAAACAAGGCCCACTCAAATGCTTTCATTTTAACTTAATCATTTCTTTAAAGGCCCCATCTCCAGATACAGTCACATTCTGAAGTACTACAAGTTAGGGTTTCAACATATGAATTGGGTGGCATGATTTAAAAAAACATTTTTTTGATGTTTATTTATTTTTGAGACAGAGACAGAGCATGAGCAGGGGAGGGGCAGAGAGAGAGGGAGACACAGAATCTGAAGCGGGCTCCAGGCTCTGAGCTGTCAGCACAGAGCCCGATGCGGGGCTTGAACTCATCAACTGATGAGATCATGACCTAAGCCAAAGTCAGATGCTCCACTGACTGAGCCACCCAGGTGCCCTTGGGTGGCATGATTTTTTACCCATAAAATGTATAGTTAGTTCAGAAGAAAGACTTTAAAAATCTAGATGTTATTTACAGGATTAGAGATTGAGATCATTATGGCAAAAAAAAAAAAACACAAAAAACAAAACCATATTTCCCACAAGTGGATTTATTGATAGGAAAAATTGGCCAAAGTTTGCATTCAAGGCTCCACTAGGAACTAAATTGGTTTGCTGAATTGGGTAATGAAACCTTCAAACCTGGATCCAGCATAGGCCTATCCCAGATGACTTTTAAGAGTCAGAAATGGGTCTTGGCATAATCTATAGGAAAACATTTTGTTTCAATTCCAGAGAAAGAAATGCTCATTTGATCTCTGTCCATCCACTATTAAAACTACAACCGGGTCCAGAAAACTTTACCTACAGTTTTATCTAAAGAGTAGATTGGGGATGTAAAGGAGCAGAATATTCTCAACACGCTTGTAGGGGCTGCTCTTTTCTACTTTAAATGCTACTATTGAGCATTTCCGCTGTTGGGCAGCATGGGAGAAGTACACAATGGAACAGTCTACGTCAAAACAATTGCAGATACCAAGAAGACCTAGTTTTTATAATATGTAGTTAGGAGGTGAAGTGCCCTGATCTTAGGCTTGTCTCTCATTGGCTTTGTTCACATTCACTTTGTACTCTAGTTGAGCAAAGTGCTGGCATGTAGAAGTTGTTCAGTAAATGTTTGTGGAATAAATATATGGATGATAATAATAGCCAGCAATATGTACGATTTAACGAGGGCTTAGCATTTCCCCCAAATTTCTCAGGTCTCTCATCTAAGTATTAATTTATGTAATCCCCAAAACATCTCTCATAACATCGGCACTGTTATTTTTCCCACAGTGCACATAAGGAACAGTAATTTTCCCAGTATCATCTCCCTGATGACTGGCACAACTAGGACTTGCATCCAGTTTAAGATAGATTCCCAAACCCATGTTCTTTAATACGATGAAAATTCCTTTTGGAATTTCCAAAAAGAAACTCTGGACTTTTATCTAGATGATTACATTCTAACCATTTGCTCTAAAAGGTGAGATGGCCGATGTCAGGGTTTATAAACATTTCTATTAAACTGGTTGGAAGTTCAGAGATCTGGAAAGAAATATTAGTGAACTGGTGACAAGGACTATTTTTGTGACAAGTTATGCCAAAGGACCTTCAGAATGAACTAAAAGCCTGAAAAGTATCTGCAAATACTTAACCAAGTATTTCCAGTGTGTAGTTGAGACTAATAAGTCAGTGGACAAGAAGGCTCCTGTTTTGATAAGAGTCAGTTTCTGCAGTCCTCCGCTACTTGCTTAGTGCCCTCGTGAATATTTTGTTCACTGTGGCAGTAATAAAAAAGAGGGCAATGATCCAAAAACAAATTTCCACTTATCAAGCCTGGCCTGTGATTACAACTATTAAGTTCCTAAATTGCCAGCAGCAGCAGTCAACCCTGAAGATGTAGAATGGCACAAACACTTGAAAGAGACCAGCCAACTCCCCAGTGGCAGGTTGATTAAAAAGAACATCTTTTGTCATAGGAAAAGCGGTATAGATTTTTTTTCTTGTTGGAATAATAGTTTTTCTGCTTTTATGTTTAGGATTCTTTTTTTTTTTTTCTTTTTGTCTCCCATTTTTCTGGACTTACCACTTAATATATCATAATGATGAAATCAATGTCTTCTAGAAAATACTTGAAGGATGTGTAGTAGAGAGAAGATCTCCACGAGTTTCAGAGCTTGTTGGGGCGCCTGGGTGGCGCAGTCGGTTAAGCGTCCGACATCAGCCAGGTCACGATCTCGCGGTCCGTGAGTTCGAGCCCCGCGTCAGGCTCTGGGCTGATGGCTCGGAGCCTGGAGCCTGTTTCCGATTCTGTGTCTCCCTCTCTCTCTGCCCCTCCCCCGTTCATGCTCTGTCTCTCTCTGTCCCAAAAATAAATAAAAAACGTTGAAAAAAAAAAAAAGAACTTGTGTACATCATCACCCCCACATAGCTGGCCTTGTGAAATGGCTCAGTGAAAACTTAATTCTAGTGCCACCTGGAAAATTTTATTCTGTCAAGTAAGGAAGGTCATGTATGTCCGAAACAGGAAAAAAAAAAAAATTGCTGTATTTCGCCCAGCCAAAATATATAGATCTAGTAATCGAGGATCAGAGATGGGGTAGTGCCTTTTATATTTATACAAAATGACCCACATTTTAAATATTCAGTCCTGTCCTTATGCATTTCATATCTGCGGGATCAAAGGTCTTAGTGGTGAAGGTTGAATGGCTCTACCAGGAGGTATACACTCTTGTGACCACTGGATTAGAAACTGAGGCTACCATTTGGTCATTGTGTTCTCCTTACAAAAGGGGGTTAAGGCATTGAGAGTGGTAATTGACCTTTACTGTCAAGGGAAAACACAACTGCTTCCAGATACAGAGGGTAAGAGGATATGGTTGGAACCCAGATATTCTTTATGCTCCTCTTTGTACTTTCAATCCCGGTGGATATAACTATTGGAAGACTATTACAACCTCACATCGGTAGTATCACAAGCACTGTTCCTGGAGCATGATGAATATTTGGGTCACACCTATGTGCAAAAACATCTGACCAACTAAGGGACTGGCTAAAGGATAGGTAAATATAAAATACGTTGCAATGAAACAAAGAAAAAAATATTCATTACAGCCTTGTGAGCAGTTGATGAGATAAAGGTCATTGTGTTTACTAGTATTTCCGTGCTTGCTGTGTATCATTTCTTTTTTTTTTTTCCCTTTTGACTACTATCCCTTCCCAGATTGGTAGTTACATTTATCATGTCACCTGTAGATTGCAGAATAATAAGATGGAATAGTGTTGAAACTAGAAGAGAGATGGACATCAGCTGCACAACCAGTTGTTGAAGCCAGGTACAGGAACTGCACAGTCTTGTGGAAGTTTCTTTGGGAATAACGATGTGTGTGTGTGTTTGTTTGCCCAGCATTATCTTTCTTTCTTTCAGTAGTGACGTATTTCATTTGGGGAGCGGGGGGGGGGGCAGAAATCACACTTTCTCTATTTCATGAAATCCTTACAGGATTTGTAATCCTCTGGCACATGAACCAGGTGAGGACAGCCAGGCGGAATAAAGACACCTGAAAATGTAACTCTTGAGAGGCCTAACACAAGGATGCAAACAGTTGGTGCTCAGTCCTTGCTTCACGCTGAGGAAACTCCCCCTTATATTTTCGCAATTAGTCTTTGTGTCTTCTTTGATTTCTGTTCTTGATGCAGTCTTATAGTTAAACTCTTCCTGGACATTGGGGAGCTTCCCATCCAACAGCCTTTCAATAAATTGTCTCTGCTTAAATTAGCCCATTTGTTTTCAATACTTGGGACCAACTCTCTGATACATTTTCTGAATTTGTTTCCCAGGCCCTTATACCCTGCAAACAGGATTGCATCCTGTTCTTTCATACTTTCTCTTTGTTCTTTTATGAAAACTCAAAATTAGAGATACCACTAAGTAGCTGTTTACCCTGGGCAAGTCATTAATCTCTCTAGGCCTCAGAGTCCTCATACATAAAAAAAAGTGATTTTACCCTACCTAGATCACAGAATAGTTATGAGCACTATGAGATGATTATTAGGGGAACATAAGATACGACATGCAGCACTCATAGGCACAAGCCTATTGGGACAGACTTTTATTGGAAGGCTGTTTCTCTGGATTTAATCTCTCCTGGCACTAGAATATTTCCCATGGTTAGGTATAGTCTGTACAGTCCAGGTATGAGTTCATTACAAGACTTTGTCTTCTATGAAAGCATTCCCCAATGATCATTCACTTCTTCCTTCCCAAAGGGTAAATTTTTTTTCTGTATCTTGCCTTGTCTTCTCGTTGTACCATCTCCACCATAACCCTTGCCACACTATAATGAAATACTTGGATGTCTTTCTTTCACCTCTTACTGGTTAAGAGTTCCTTGAAGACAGTTACCACAGCTTAGTTATTAGTATGTACTCTTTTTGTATATGTTGAATTTTCAATTAATTAATAGAAAAATTAAAAATAAAGATAAAGAGGGGTGCCTGGGTGGTTCGGCCAGTTAAATGACCAACTCTTAATTTCAGCTCAGGTCATGACCTCACGGTTTGTGAGATTGAACCCTGAGTTGGGCTCTGTACTGACAGTGCTGAGTCTGCATGGGATATTCTCTCTTTCTCTCTCTCTCTCTCTCTCTCTCTCAGAATAAATAAACGAGCATTAAAAATTAAAAAAAAAACTAAGAGAACAAAGAAAAACCAGTAATGGCAATATTAACATTCCATTTTCATGCTTTGATAATTTTTCAGTAGCAGGCATGATGTTAGTAGATGCTACACAAGTGAACTGCTCTTACCAGGAGATAAATGCATGGTAATCTCTAGAAAATACTGCTGTGAGTCATAATGGGGACATCCTAGAAGAGCGCTTTTAAAAATAAGAGGCTCTGGTTTAGCAATTTCGCTTTAAAAGAGATTTGTGAGAAGAAGAGTTTGATAGGAACACTGTTAATGACATCAGCAAACATTCTCAATGCTATTGTGAGTACTACCCAGTGTCAATACATAACTAGTCACCCAAGCTAACCCTAAGATGACCATCAGAATGCATATTTATTACTGGAATAAATAATTCTTCTAACATTGGTTGGAAGCTCTCCAAGCAAACTCAAACCATTTATGGACTGTAACAGCTAGGTAGAAAAACAAGTAGCTTATCTTAGACATAGACTTCTAAGACACGATGGGTAATGTGGTGAGATAATATGGAACTTTATTTTACACTAATTTGCGTAACATATAAGAGGGTTTTATTGATTTTGTGTGTATGATTTTGGTTTGTTGAGACTAAGGTTCTATTAAGGGGGGGACCCATGTTATTGAACAGAGAGAATCAATAGAAAGAAATGTCCCTTAGTATAGGGGTTAAGAATCATATTAAAAAAGGGTGCTAGGTTCGCTTCTTCAATAATGTTTCTGTGAGTTTTAAGTTCAGAAATGGAATGTCAACTTGAATTAGCTTCTCTGTTCCATTAAAGAGCATGAGAAATAGTTTAATTATGATATCATGGGACAACCAACTTTTTATTTAGTTTCATTCTAAAACACACTGAAACAGTCTTTATCTATAAGTACTTTTTCTAAGAATTTGAGGGAAGCAATGTTTGAACAAGAGGCTGGGAATGTTTTTTTATCTTAAAATTTTTACTTCATCCTATTTTTCGTTCCAAGTAATTCAGAGTGTGTGTGTCTCATTGTTCTATGTTTGCAAAGCACTCTTGATAATCAATAGTTATTTTACTCACTGCCTTGGTAGAAAAAGAAATGTTCCTCTATGAAAATTAAAATCAGTGTAATTTTATATAACAAAAAAGAGCTTTAGAATCAGCTCTAGAATCAGAACAAATATAACTTCAAATTTAGGCTCCATCCACTTAATAACTATCCAACTTGAGTGTGTTACTTTACTTGACTAAGTCTCAGTTTTGGCATCAACAAAGTGAGGATTAAAAAAAAAAAAAAAAACTATGAGAATTTTGAAAGGATTAAATGAGAAAAACAGAGGCAAAGCTCCAGCTCAGAGCAATAGCGAATTAAAATAAATTTAGTTTTACTTTTCCTGTTGTTTTCTAAGAAAGGGATGGAAGGAAAAAAAAAATCAGAGAGCTCAAAGACAGCAAATAGATGAGAAAGTAGCCCCAGTCCCTGGAAGGGAGAATAATAATGTAGAACCACATTTTAGGTTTTCCTATGAAATGAGTGAACAGGAGTAAGAATAAGAGCCCTTCTTGTCACATGCAAAGTAGAAATAACTGCCAGTCAGCTGTAGTTTGCTTGATTTCCAGAAATTTCCACACTGTGCAAGAGCTTTGCTGTTCCCTTCAATGAGTGTATGTTTATTTCTTGACATTTGTTTTAGGAAATGTGATTTCTATTTGACGGTAGAAAATGTCATTAATGTATTTCCTTTTAGCTTCATGCTTTGAGAAAGAACCTCTTTATGTAACACTAAGAAAAACAAATACCTGAATTTTTAACTGAGGGAGTTTTCTCTATTCTAATCTCTTAAATAATTCATTAGGTTAGTGGTAATGTAATCCTTTAAAAATCAAATTTACTAAACATTTTATTTATGCAAGATTCATCTTTCGTTTAATTTAGTGGGTTTTTCCTCCCATTCAGTCTATATGGTCAGCATCTTTGATGTGAATGTTAGTTTTCTATGGTTGCTGTAACAGCACCACAAACTTGGTGTCTTAGAACAGCACAAATTTATTACCTTACATTTTTTGTAGGTTGGAAGTCAGATATAGGTGCCACTGAGCTAAAATAAAGGTGTTTTCAGAGGTGTAGTTGATCCTGGAGGATCTTGGAGCAAGAAAGGGTTTTGTTTCCTTGCCTGTTCAGGTTCTAGAGGCTGTCTGCTTCCCCTGGCTCATGACCCTCTTCATCTTCAAGGCCAGCAATGGCGAATGGAGTCCTCATATAGCAACACTGTGACTTCTGCTTCTGCTTTCTCCTTCCACTTTTAAGGACCGGTAAGATGATATTTTGCCTACTCAGAGAATTCAGGCTAATATCCTAATGTCAAGGTTCTTAATCTTCTTCGCAAAGTTTCTTTTGCTAAGTAACATAATATATTTAAAGATTTCAGGGATTATTATTTGGATATACTTAAGTTTTTATTTATTTTCAGAGAGAGAGAGAGAGAGAGAGAGAGAGAGAGAGAGAGAGAGAGCGAGCCCGCAAATGCACGCAGGCGAACATGAGTGGGAGACGCAGATAGAGTGGGATACAGAGAATCCCAGGCAGGCCCTGCATTGTTAAGGAGGAGCCCAATGTGGGGCTTGACCCAGGACTCAAACTCACAAACTGTGAGATCATGACCTGAGCCAAAATCAAGAGTCAGACACTTAACTTACTGAGCCATCCAGGATATGCTCCATGGATATTTTTGAGGGACAGTTCTATGAAATAGCTGTCCTTTGCTTTCTTTCTCTTTCTTTCACTTAACATAATTTTAGACCTCTATGTTTCATTGGGTGTTAATTTAGTTACTTACTTCCAATTACTGTCTGCTATTCCTTCTTGTATATCTACCATACTTTACTTATCCATTTGTCTGTTTACAGACTAGTAGATTGACCACACTTCCTACTGCAAACAAAGCTGTTATGAACAATCTCCTGCAAATCCCTTGGTAACCAGCATGGAAGTTTTTTGGAGTATATATTCAGAGAAAAAAAAATATATATATAGAATAGTAGAATAGTATAAGCATCATTCATTTTTATTAAATACTGCCAGAGACAGGTAGCACAAGTTTACACCCTCTCCTCCCACAGTATTTTTTTAAAATTTTTTTTAACGTTTATTTGTTTTTGGGACAGAGAGAGACAGAGCATGAATTGGGAAGGGGCAGAGAGAGAGGGAGACACAGAATCAGAAGCAGGCTCCAGGCTCTGAGCCATCAGCCCAGAGCCTGACACGGGGCTCGAACTCACGGACCATGAGATCGTGACCTGAGCTGAAGTTGGACGCTTAACCAACTGAGCCACCCAGGCGCCCCTCCTCGTATAGTATTATGAAGGTTCTCACAAACCCTTATCCTTGCAAACACTTACTGTTCTTTCATTTTATAATTTTTGCCAACCTCATAGTTCCCATCTGGTTTTTAATATGTGTTTTGTTTAATACTCGTTATTGCAATGTAACAGACACAGAGCAGGGTACAGATCGTGTGCAGCTCACTTATCACAAATTGAACATGCTTGTGCAGCCAATACCCCCAAAACAGAAGCCTCCACAACCCCACCCCTCTCCATTTTAGTTATTATTTCCTCCAAGTGTAGCAATTATTCAGATTTATATCTGTATGAAATAGTTTTCTAAGTTTCCTAAATGAAATCGCATAGTAGTTTTTTGTTTCTTGTTTATTTGGCTTCTTGCCCCCATGGGGATATTTGCATGGGTTTGTGGGTAGCAACAATTGTTCATTCCAGTAGGGTTTAGGTGTCTAAAATGTGATGAACACCCAAAAAGTGGCAGCTCTTGTTTCTGTGAGCGTCTATGTTTCCCAATCCCTTTCTCTCCTAGCCCCTAGATATGCAGTCCCTGAAAATGGGGCTCTCAGACAAACTGCTTTCATTTTCAAGTTCAAAATCATGGGCAAGGTTAGTTCGGACTCCGCCAGCTTGTGTATTCATTCTTTGTAAGTCAGCTTCCACATCGTTTACTGTTAACTGACATGAACTTTTGTTCCCGTTGCCTGAAATAATTTGCAGCATTAAACTCCTACAAATTTATTGCATCATTTATTTATTCTACTATAGATGTACATTTGTGTTGCTTTAGCATGTTATGAATTGTGCTATGATAGAAATACTGGTGGAAGACCTTTGGCAAACACGTGTATCCATTTTTAAAGAGTCCAAATCTGGTGTCAGATTTGATGGGTCATATTGAGTGAGTTTGTTCATCTTTTACAGCTATTACCAAAGTGGTTATATCGGTTTCTACTCTCACCATTAATATGTGAGAGTCTCAATTGCTCTGTATGCTTGTCAGCAGCATTGTCTGACTTTTCCATTTTTCCATTCTGGTGAATGTGTAGAGGTATCTTATTCTTTTAATTGTCATTCACATAATGACTAAGAAAGTTGAACACTCTCTGTATGTTACTGGATATCTGGATATTTTGTGAAGTGGCTGTTGAAATATTCTGCCCTTTTTTATTGGATTATTTGTCCATCCTTACTGATTTGTTGTAGTTATTTGTATATTAGAAGTATGTATCTTTTTTTTGGAACAAATGCATAACAAATATTACCTCTAACACTGTGGCTTGATTTTTCCACACTCTGTCATGGCAAGCTGATGGATAAAATTACTACTTCAATGTAGTCAGATTTCTTTTAAAGAAAGGCTTCAAGGTCTAGTTTAAAAACTGTTTGCTTCTGAACGTATTACTGGCTTACCTGTCACATTGATATCTATTATCAATCTGGAATTGATTATTTTGGTTACTGTAAGGTTGGGGATCAAGTGCTCCCGTTGATGTAACACTGATAATTGAAAAGACCCTATTTAACCCAATGTATTATAGTATCACTTTGGTCATGAATCAGGTAGTTCTGCACCTGTACCTATGATGTCTACTGGTCAATATTGTTACTTGCATTTGGTATCAAAAAGATATGCCATCATCATAAAATGAGTTGGAAATTATTCACTGCTTTTCTGTTCTCTGGAAGATATTACATAAAATTAGTGTTATTTATTTATTATACATGTAGAAGAAATCAGCCTAAAAAATCCTCTAAACCTCTAGAGATTTTTTGAATATGGTAGTACTCATTATCATTTTATTATTTCTAGGAACTTTACTTTTATTCCCCTTTCCATATAAATATTAATATTTTGCCTTATTTCTCATTTTTTTGACCTTACTATAGATGTATATATTTTCTTAGTCTTTTCAAAAACCATTTGTTTTTTAAAAATTTTCTTTATTGCCGGGTGCCTGGGTGGCACACTCAGTTAAGCATCTGACTCTTGATCTCGGCTCAGGTCATGATCTTACAGTTGGTGAGTTTGAGCCCTGCATTGGGCTTTGCACTGACAGCGCGGAGCCTGCTTGGGATTCTGTCTCTCCTTCTCTCTGCCCCTTCCCAGCTTGCACGCTCGCTCGCTCTCTCTCAAAATAAATAAATAAACTTAAAAAACTTAAATACTTTTTTCTTTATTACAAATCTGTATACACTTTGATTAACTTCTACTCTACTTTTTATTATTTTCTCCCATCTGTATTGGGGGAAGGGGAAGTTACTTTGCTGTTCTTTCCTAACTTCTTTTTTATTTTTTTTTTATATTTTTTTTCAATGTTTATTTATTTTTGGGACAGAGAGAGACAGAGCATGAACGGGCGAGGGGCAGAGAGAGAGGGAGACACAGAATCGGAAACAGGCTCCAGGCTCTGAGCCATCAGCCCAGAGCCTGACGTGGGGCTCGAACTCACGGACCACGAGATCGTGACCTGGCTGAAGTCAGACGCTTAACCGACTGTGCCACCCAGGCGCCCCTAACTTCTAAAGATAATATATTTAGATTTCTGATTTTCGTATTTTCTTCTTTTATAATACGAGTTCCCTTTTAAACAGAGCTTTACCTGCCTCCAATATGTTTTGGCATATCTTTTTTTTTATATCAATTTAAAATTCATTCTAATTTTCTTTGTGAGTTTTCTTTGACACATAGTGTATTTTTTTTTCAACGTTTATTTATTTATAGGACAGAGAGAGACAGAGCATGAACGGGGGAGGCGCAGAGAGAGAGGGAGACACAGAATCGGAAACAGGCTCCAGGCTCTGAGCCATCAGCCCAGAGCCTGACGCGGGGCTCGAACTCACGGACCGTGAGATCGTGACCTGGTTGAAGTCGGACGCTTAACTGACTGCGCCACCCAGGCGCCCCAACACATAGTGTATTTTAAAGCATATTGCTTAATTTCCAATTATTTAGGACTTTTTAAATGACTTTTTTTGTTAGTGATTTTTAGCTTAACATTAATGTGGCAGAAAATAGTCTGAATGATTTCCAACATTTTAAGTTTATTGAATCTGGCTTTTTGACTCCGCATATGTCCATTGTCCTTTAATGTTTGGTATGTACTTGAAAAATAATAGGTGTGTTCTGTAATTCTTCCTTGCTTTATATTCATCAATTAGGTTACATTTCCTAATCAAATTATTCAAAACTTCTACAAATTCAGAGAGGTTTTGTTTATAACATAGTTTTGTCTCTTAATTATTGAAAGAGGTGTGATAGATTTCCAACTGTGATTTTGAATTTGACCATTTCTCTTTTTAGTTCTGCCAGTTTTTGGTTAAATATTTGTTTACCGGAGCACATACATATACAAAGAAGTAAATGTATCATAAATATCCATCTTAGTAAATGTTCATAAATTTACCTACTCACATAGTCAGCTCTCAGATCAAGAACAAAATTTCATCACCAGTGTTAACATCCTGAGTTGACATTGTTCTCCCTTCTAGTCATGATCTCCTAAAGGGTAATAACAATTATGCTTTCTAAAAGCATATAAACATTTTACATGTTTTAATTATTTTTTTTTAGTCAAACCTGCTATACATTCCTTTGCATCTGGCTTTGTTGGTTGAACATTATGCTTTGAGATCAAACCATGGCATTACAACTTGTTATAGATATTCATTATCATTGTTGTATAGTTTTCTACCTTGTGAATATACTAATATTTATATATCCATTCTGCTGTTGATGGGCAGTTGGATTATTTCTAGTTGGAAGCTATTTCCAGTAGTACTGCAATGAATATTTTAATGCTAGCCCTTTGGTAAACATGTGTAGAAATTGGGGGTGGATAGGTACCTAGAGGTAGAATTGATGGGTCCGGGGTGTGCCTGCCTTCGGCTTCAGTAAATACACACGAAACGGTGTTGCAGAGTGGCTGTGACAGTTTACATTCTCCTCAGCAAAGCATGAGAATTTTGGGTTACTCTCCTGTGCTCAAAATTGTGGTTATTTTCTGTCTTTATTTCAGCCATTTTGGCAAGTGTATGGTGGTTCTCACTGAGGCTTTAATTTGCATTTCTAGGAAAGTTTAACACCAATTCATATGTTCAGGTTGTCTTTTGTGATGTGTCTTCTCATTCCTTGGCCCACTACCTACTATGTTGTCAGACTTTTCTTTTTGATTTTATAAGAGATTTTGTTTTGTGTTTGTTTCATTTTGTTTTTTCAATTTTATTCTGGTATGGATCTTCTGTTAAATATAAGAATGATGAATGTCTTCTCCCGTTTCATGTGTTGGCTTTTCATTCTACTAAACCATGTTGTAACCGAACCAACATGAGTTCTCTCCTTGGTGGGTCAGAAAATGCACCAGGTTGAGTTGTTGCACAAAGAAAACTTGTATTTGAAACAAATAAGGAGATCATGAAGAATGGCTTCCAAAGCCATGACTTCCCATCCCCCTCAGAGGATGAATGGGTTCCTTTTGTTCAAGGTAGGATGAATATTTAGATAAGGAAGCCCAGTCATGATAAGTAGAGATGAGCATAAGGTCACACATGTGCCTTAAGGAAACATGCCTGGACACACAGTGTATGTTATGTAAAGGAGGCTGGGGCTCATTCTTAGGAGGAGATTTTAATATTATAATGAGGTAAAAGTGATTGTAGGTCATTCCAGAGGTCCCTGCATGGTCCATCTGTGCACAGGCATAAACCAGATTTAGCTCCAAGGGCCTGGGTGGTCTGGGCTGGTGGGAGGTCTTGTCAGGGCATTGGCCATCACCTGGGGCATAGCTTTGGGTTTCATTTGCCCGAGTTAAGAGGAAAGCTGGAAAGAAGAGCTGAGGGCAAAATGGAAACAAATGTTAGAACAAGAAGGTGGGTAGTAAAGGCCATGTCTTGGCAGCTACCTGGTAAGTGTCTTGATAACTGTAAATATATACGTAGCACTTTGGAGACCTTGTTAAGAAATCTTTGCCCACAATCAGAGAATAAAGATTTTCTTCTGTTTTTTTTTCTAGTTTATTGTTTTACATGTCACAATTAATACTTGATCCATCCAGAACTGATTTTTTTTGTTGATCGTGTGAGATAAGAGTCAAAGTACATATTTTCACATGACTGTTCACAGAATTACAGTGCCACTGTTGTCAAAAATCAGTGACCCCATATGTACGGGAATATTTCTGTGCTCTCTATTCTGTCTTACTGGTTAGTTTGTGTATCCTTGAACCCATATCCTAGCCTCTGAATTATTATATCTTTATATTATGTCTTGATATTTTGTAGTATATACCCTTTTTACTGCATCTTTAAAATTGCCTTGCATGCTTCATCATCTGATTGTTGAGAAGTGATAATGCATTATTTTCATTTTAATTTTTCTGATAATGTTGAGGTTGAGTTTTTTTTCTTCCATTAACAGCAAGCTCATTAATACAATTTTTTCTTTACTTCTTTTATGCACTGACACAAAGTAGCTCTTTGTGTGTTCTAGATAATAATCCTTTAGCATTTTTAAATGTTTTATGTACATTTTCCAGAGTGTGCCTTGTCTGTTCACTCTTCAATCTATAAAAGATTATATATTTTGATAATAGTCAGATTTATCAGTTTTTACTTTGATAGTCTATGTTTTGTAATTGTCATTTTTAAGATTTTTTTTTGCTTTTAAGTTTTATTAAAACTTGTTTTACCCATAGAAGCCTTGAGTCTACCTGAAATTGGCTTTTCTTTATAATATCAGGTAAGGCTCCAATTTTATTCATTTATTTTTCATATAGTTAACCAATTGTCACAGTTATTGATTAGTCCATTCTTCATTGTCTTCTCTGCAAATGCATCTTAATTATATTTCAATCTTTGTGCCTACTTGGTTCTGTTTCTGGGCCCTCTATTACATTTCAGTAGACTATTTTTTAAAAGTTTTATCAATATTTCTCACCCTTTACACTCCCTTAATTCCTAAAATTTTATCAACTACAATTTTGATTTCTGCTAGGGCAAATATGTCCATTCAGTAATTTTAGTTACAAGGTATTTATGGAACAAAGGATTTTCCATTCTTGTTTTGTGATAACTTGAATCATAAATTGGTATTGAAATCTGACAAATACTTACGCTGTATTTTCTATGTTTTAAAAATAAAGACCCTGATGCCTAAAAGGATTAAACGTTCTGCAAAGCAATGACCTCTGATTCTCCATATACCTCCTTTAATATGTTAAAAAAAAAAAAGAACAAAACAGTAGTTATGTGAAAAATTATATCAATTTCCTGTGATCCTCTTGGAAGCAACAAAATAATTGTACATTTTTTGTTTTGTTTTTTCTCTTGACAATAAAACATTGTCTAGGGAACTGTTTCATTTCATAACTTAATTAAAATCATAAAATCCAGGAAAGGAACACTGATTTGAAGTTAGTAAAAAGAGATTTTAACAGGTGTGCCAATCACCACCATGTAGCTAAAGATAAGTTACATTTGTCTCTTCACTCTATGGGTGGATTTATCTGGTCATGTTTAGGTCCCAGTTAATTTTTAACTCTGCAAATTTATCCTTATGTACTGAAAAATACCGGATATTGCTCATATTATTAGGAAGAGAAAACAGCTTTTATCATGAATAGTTTGTGAAAAATTACAAAAAATTATGAAACTGAAATTAAGATGTTTTTTTTTAATGTTTATTATTTTTGAGAGAGACAGAGCACAAGTGGGGGAGGGCTGGAGAGAGAAGGAGACACAGAATCTGAAGCAGGTTCGAGGCTCTGAGCTGTCAGCAAAGAGCCCGATGCGGGGCTCAAACCCATGAAACATGGGATCATGACCTGAGCCGAAGTCGGACACTTAACCGACAGCCACCCAGGTGCCCCAGATAATGAATGAATATTAAAGAAGAACAACCAAATAAAAAAAAAAATAGAAACCTATATGAAAAGCATCAGATGGGACCCTTGTTTTTCATGGTTGCTCATAACTTAGAATAAAGACAATGTAGTTTTGTGATTTTAATTTCATGAAATGTTACTCTTTCTAACATGGCCTATTTGGATACTGATCTGAAAAAATTTAAGGCAAAATATTTTCTATCTGAATTACCTCATGAAGTAAATGGTAAACTTCTTTAGACAATGAGATGTGGCTGTATTATAAATATCAATTATTACAGGTGTTCATTCTTTCTTGTCTATTTATCAAGCAATGGTACATTTTCTCAGTATTAGAAACCATGAAATATTGTGATGGGATATGAAGTTAATATATAGGAATATCCAATTTTATAGAAATAATGTACTAATGAGAAAATCCAGTCTCACATTAAATAAATAGTTTGTGTTTCAGTTATATAGTACTACCAATGATACATAGTTTCCTATGTGGAAGCATAGATCTAATGAAGAAAACCATGTTTTAGAACAAAAGGATTCTTTTTAAGCATTGATATATATAAAATACTTTTTGATGACTTGTGAGTTATAATCTTAAAATCCTAATATGAGATCAGTGTGAAGTATTTAAAAAAAATTTTTTTCAGGTTTATTCACTAGGTTATTTTGAAAATGTACTCATTGGGACTATTGGATTGATGATGGTGGTGCACTTAAAATCCCTAGAAAAATGGTTGGGGAAACATGTAGAACAAATTTAGGGAAAAGACATCTTTTTTGTTTGTTTATTTTGAGAGAGAGAGAGAGAGAGAGAGAGATTGAGAGAGAGAGAGAGAGGCAGAGAGAGGGAGAAAGAGAGAATTCCAAGCAGGCTCCAAACTGTCAGTGTGGAGCCCTATGCAAGGCTCTATCTCACGAATCATGAGATCATGACTTGAGCTAAAGTCAAGAGTCAATCGCTTAACTGACTGAGCCACGCAGGTGCCCTTGGGGAACACACATCTTAATGAACCTCCAAATATGAATGGTTGGAGACAAACTAGTAACAGCTAAACACTTACTACCAGTATCTGTACAGTGTGAAATAGAAAATGAATAGAACAACTGGAAGACCTAAGAATAATAGAACCCAAGCAGGTAACAGATACTGCAAAGATCTGGGGCAATTTGAATATAGTATGGGGAAATTTGAATATGGTAGTTGAAAGTAAAATACTATTACACACCAGAAGAGGCTCATAGTAAGATCTCTAGGAGCAGAAGCAGTCTGTATCCTCCCCATGAAATCTAAAAACCAAAAAGCCAAGACTACCTTCTCTAACAAAGCCAAACATTAAGGAAAGATACTGAGATTTGGATCTATATTGAACAGGACAGGACGAAGGATGGAGAAGGAGCAGTTATAAATGGGGAAGAGAATCAGTACCTGGAGATCCTTGCAACTATGACACCGTATTGTTGATAAATTTTACAAAGGCAAGAGAAGCTGGTGCTGTACGGCATGAAGCTAGAAAGCTCTCCTTACCCAACCTTCCTCCTTAAAGTTTTAAAAAAATTAAAATTACATAAAAATTAGGAATAGGAAAATACCATGTATGAATCCTGTACAAAGGTATTACAAGGAAAAAGGTGTGTGTGTTGGGGGGTGGGGTGGGGGAAGAACCACATAATACACCTAGAGACAAAAAAATAGCATGCCAAAAAAAAAATAGCATGACAAACAGGTAAATCTACAACTCATTATTTCAAAAGAAGCCAAAATAGACTAAGGAAAATAATAGAGAATATGAAAGAATGGCACAAATTGCAATTATGAAAAAAATTAGAAGTGAAATTATAGAAATCCAGGTAGAATTAAAATGAAAGAAAAAATATTTCAGAAATGAATATTAAATTAAGCAAAGCATAAGTGATAATTAAAACAATGAATAATTCCTGAAGGTAAATAAAAGTTGAAGAGAGAGAAATGGTAAATGTAGAAGATATGCAAAGAAAATCCCATATATGTATAATAGGAATTCCCAAAGAAGAGAAATCAAAGGACCCATATACTAATAATAGAAATTAAAGAAATTATAAAGTCACCAGAATGATCAACACTGAGACTTAGTCTAATAAAATACAATAAACCTTAAAAATACTCTGGACATCCAAACAAAAAGAACAAATCACATATAAGGGGATGATCGTGCCATGAGAACTTTTTAATTGCAACGTTTTATTGAAGATGACAGTGTTTACTCAAGGAAATATATTCAAGGAAATAATATATGAATAAAGTGTATTATATCTTGACAAACTGATTTTCAAAATAAAAGTAGAACTAAAGTTATTAAAATCCCAGGGAATTTTATTCCCATGAGACTTTCCTAAGGCATCTGCTGTAGAATGCACTTTAGATTACCAAAATAATTGGGAAGGTAGAAATAAAAAAGACTGAGTATATAAAAACATTGTATTTGGAACTAAGAATAAATTATGGTTATAATGCAGAAATTATTGTATCTCATAAATACATACTTTGGCAAGAGATATAGTTCAATTATTAAAAAAAAAATTAGAACAGGGGTGCCTGGTTGTCTCTGTCAGGGAGGCATGCAACTCTTGACCTTGGTGTTTTGAGTTCAAGCCCCACTTTGGGTGTAGATATTATTTAAAAATAAAATCTTTAGGGGTGCCTGGGTGGCTCAGTTGGTTAAGCGTCCGACTTTGGCTCAGGTCATGATCTCACGGTCCATGAGTTCGAGCCGCACGTCGGGCTCTGTGCTGACAGCTCAGAGCCTGGAGCCCTTTTCGGATTCTGTGTCTCCCTCTCTCTCTGCCCCTCCCCTGTTCATGCTCTCTCTCTGTCTCAAAAATAAATAAACATTAAAAAAAATAATAAAATAAAAATAAAATCTCTAAAAATATATTAAAACTTAAAAAATAAGAGGGCAATAAGAAGAGCACATCAAAATATATAATACCATTATTACCTGGAGATAAAATGATATTCAAATTAGATGCTATGGGAGATGTTGAAGGAAGGGAAGAAAAGTTTATTAGCCACATTCAATTTTCTTCTTAGTAAAGTACCAATAGAAAATAATTTTTGAAAGTCTATCTTCTTAGGTAAGTGCCAACATAAAATGATTCTTGAAAGTATATCATAAAATGGTATTAATATTAAAATAAATGTAGGAACAAAAATTCAAATTTTTCTTAAAAATATGTTAAAATATGATATTCTATCCTCTATGTAAAGGTTGATAATGTATAGATATTTGCTCTTCCTAAAGAATGATGGAAAGATAAGCTATCAAATAATTAATTAATTAACTTGCAAAAAAGGGAGGGAATGTATAGAACAGGGATAGAGCTTATGCATTTTTTAAATGTGACTGACTTCATAGATTTAACTTGGAACTGTGTAAATTATGTAATATAAAAATGGAACATTAAATATTTTCCTTAAATTTATTTCTTTTTTTTTAATTTTTTTTTTAATGTTTATTTATTTTTGAGACAGAGAGAGACAGAGCATGAACAGGGTAGGGGCAGAGAGAGAGGGAGACACAGAACCGGAAGCAGGCTCCAGGCTCTGAGCCATCAGCCCAGAGCCTGACGCGGGGCTCGAACTAACGGACCGCGAGATCGTGACCTGAGCTGAAGTCGGACGCTTAACTGGCTGAGCCACCCAGGCGCCCCTTTCCTTAAATTTCTAAAATTCGAAATGATTCATGAGATGAACTAAATGAAGGCATGTCCTTGGAGGCATAGAAAAAGATCAGTTTAAGTCATTTGGAACACATTAATCTGATAAAAAATCTCACTGGTATATTACATTGAATTGCCAGAAGAACTACAAAATAAAAATTTATACAATTTGTAGGAATCATATTTTTAATGGTAGTTGTCAGTATTCTAATTTTGTTTCACTGTGTGTGATGTGGGATGAAATTAATGGGTAATCGCATGATGTTTTCATACTGGCATCTCCACTGTTTTTGACAATTGCAATTTTTCGACATCAAGTGGAATAGATGAAAATGTAAGAAGAAGTTATGTAAAAATCTTATAATCTTGACTTTGACTTTAAAGTATCTTCATGATTTCATTACTGATTATATCACAAAAATACTTCTTGATTTACCCAATGAGGAGGACTAGAAACCTTAATTTCAGGTTTGGTCACATTGTAAGGAAGTCAGGGCGTTTGGAAAAATTGCTGATTTCAGATCTGGGGCAATGAGCGTATATAGGTGAGTCTGTTCCTACTTTACAGGTCTGATAGCAAGTAAATTATCAGTGGGCACTAGAGTTGGCCCAAAAGAATTCAAAAGACAAACTTGAAAAGCCTCTCATGACCAAAATTAGGATAATTCGTAAACCAATCAAAGGAACGACTTCAAGATTCATAACTTCAAGTATATTTAATCCGTGATTTGCAAATCATTCAAAAAAGATTGATCACCAGCAGAGAATGACACTTAACTCACTTTTCAAAGATTTAAAGGAAATGAATCATGGATTTATTCTTCTCTTTTAATATGAACTGTATCATGGGGCAAACACATAGTTGGAGGCTAAGTGTCTCCTTAAAGAAGTGGTCCAGCTAATAGATGCAAAAGAAGTAATAGAAATAGAATATTGTAATTTTGCAGTGGTATGCCATTGTGCATATATATGCATGCATATATATATATATATATATATATATATATATATATGCATCAATGTATATGCACTTTATATGTCATTTTGTAATCTTTACGGACTAAATAGATCTATGCCCTGAGGATCAACAGCTGCCAGTATCACAAACGAGAGGCAACTAGACATGTATGCTACTAATGAAAGAACTCAGTATTATCTCTGAGGTAACGATACCAAAACCAAAACAATACTAAATTTGATTAAGACTCTAAATCCAGCTATCGGATTACAGGACGTGCAGAGCATAGAGGGCCTTGTTAAAAAAAAAAAAGTGAGGATACAGTCCATAAAGTCTAAACCATGGCTATTCTATAGGACATTTCCTGAGTAAATTCCAAGGAAAGAGAGACAGAGAAAGAGAGAGGACCTAGAGAGAGAGAATCTAAGAAAAATAAGAGACTTAAAAGTATCAAACAGTTTTACTATGTGGACATCATTTAAATCCTGGTTCACAGAAAATGTGAACATAAAATAAAAAATCTTGGACATTTATGATGAAACTGGAAATTTGAATTATCTGCATATTTGATGATACTAAGAAACTATTGCCACATTTTTAGATGTCATGGTAATATGGCTATGTTAGAAAAAAAAAGCTGTCAGGCACCTGGATGGCTTATTCGGTTAAGTGGGTGACTGTTGATTTTGGCTCAGGTCATGATCTCACAGTCTGGGAGATCAAGCCCCGTGTTGAGCTCTGCCCTGACAGTGCAGAGCCTGCTTGGGATTCTCTCTCACCCTCCCTCTCTCTGCCCCTCCCCTACTCATGTTCTCTGTTTCTCCCTCTCTCAAAATAAACATTAAAAAAATAAAAGAAAAAAGGGCTCTCATATTTTACAAACACAATTTTTACAGGTGAAATTATATGACGTGTGATACTTGATTTAAAAAATAAAGGATGTGGAAAGTGGGAGGGAATCAGAATTAAACAAGTTTGACCAAGAATTAGTAACAGCTCATTGGTGGTACAGGAGAGTTCATTTTACTGTTTTGTCTAGTTTTGTATATGCTTGAAGTATCCCATAATTAAAAGTGAAAATAGTAATATATGCAGATGCTTATGTTGGGGACAGCAGAGTGCACAAATGGCATATGTGGAAACCGCCTGTCTTCTCTTTCTCCCTGGGTCTTCTCTGGGGGTATTTATATTCCTCATTCTCCAGGAAATTTCTTTCCTTTTGATATGCCTTATTGCTCAGAGCTGCTCAGCCTCTTTCCAAGAAGCGTCAGTGTTAGCATCTCATTTATCGCTTGTTATTTTTATCTGTCATTCATAGAGCTTGTCAGCCTTTCATTGTGTTTATAATAACAGAACAAACTCTGTCCCTGGGACCATCTGGAGTTCTGTTCCTTAATAACATTTCTTTCAATACCTACCAGCCCTGAGGTGGCTGTGAGCATGCTCCTGGGCTAAAATAGACATCTATTTCATGGCCAAGTTCTGTCAAATTTATTTATTTGAACATTGTGAGATCAATTTGTTATGGGCTTTTGGTTAGATCAGTGTATTTTAATTGACACTGGCCATGCACTGGTTTTTAACTATACCCTTGGCATCCCCTAATTGCAATACCACTTATTGCCCTGTTCTGGTAAACACCTGCTTTAGAGCAGTCATCCCATCCAGACTTCAGATAGTCTTCCAGGTGTTTCTAATAGACAACACCAGTCACTAGACTATAAAATACAGTCATTTTAAGACCTCTGTAGTCCTAGAACCTCCAAGAATTTAAAAAGGAAAGTTAATTTATTTGGCAATAAACTGAAATGACGAAGTAGGGTATATTGAATACGAACTCAGTTTTACTAGGACAAGTGGAGGAGTGAGCAAGAAAATAATTAAATTCTAGAAAATGGAGAGGCTAATAACGTAATATATTAAGTTTATAAACAAAGCTAGTGGTATGTTTTTCCTTAGGTTTCAGAAGTGCTTTGATTCTTTAACAGCAAGAATTTTACTCAGTTTTGTACTGTTAAAAATGCTTTATTGCCAAGTTAGCTCAACTTCGGGATCCAGAAAAACAGAAAATTGGATTTCCACTTATATACCACTTAGAAACCACGAACTTAATCATTGTCTTCTAACTTGGAGATGCACACTTCCTTGCAGTTAATTCCTTTAATAATTTCATCACATGTTCCTCTTATCTGATGACCTTGGCAATTTTGATCATAGCCGATGTCATCAAAGTTGTTACCTGGAGTTGCTAAGTCCAAGAGGCAACATTATATTGTATCCCCTAGAGTGCATAAGATCCAGTGAGAATAAGAGCCTCTTGGATTGTGCAAAGTGGTGGCATTGATATTTAGTATGCATAGAAGTAAATAGCTCCTGCAGTAGCCTGGGTCTTTGTGTCCTTCTCAAGTTCATACATTGAAGCCCTAACCCTCGGTGTAGTGGGGGGAGCCCTCAAGAATGGGATTAGTGCCCAAAGGTCTCCCTTTCACTCTGTGAGGACACAGTGAGAGGACAGTCTTCTGTGAACCAGGAGCAGATCCTCATCAGATACCAAATCTGCCAGCAACTTGATGAGACTTCCAGAACTGTGAAACATAAATGTCTGTTGTTTATAAGTCAGCTAGTCTATGGTATTGTGTTAGAGAAGCTGAACAGAGTAAGACAGCTCCCCTAACACAGAACAAGTTATTATTCCAAGTTCCACAAAATCTGTAGAAAACATTCTAAAACACATCACCTTTTCCAATGGTGAATCATTTTTGAACTTCCCAGCACATTTTCTCTTTGATTGAAAACATGGATTTTTGCAACAAACTTAATTAAAGATAAAATGTTTTTATAACCAAATAAGAGCCTGTGATATTTAAACTATAAAGATTCCTGGTTAAAAGTAATTGTTGATTTGTTTCCAAGGCTGTGAGGGGAATAAAGTCGAAATTTAAATGGCAGGCTTGAGGAGAGAGGTCAGATGTTGCCACAGGCAAATGGAACGTGAAGTTTAAACGCTTCCGTGCTGCACTGAACTCCAAAGCTGTTATTTTTAAGAGGGTTCTAAAGTTGGCAATCACAATTCTCCCATTCTTAAATGAAAAACAGTGAATTCAATGTAATGCTCTTAAAAATAAATATACTCAAGTGGATGTTTTGGCTACTTTAGAGCTGGATAATCTGATCACAAACCCCAGGAAGAAAAAAGGAAAATGCATCTGGGAAATGTTTTTCAAAGTGAGAACTTGGCTTTCCCCACGCGTATTTCCTTTAGCTTCATCACAAAAAGCTACAGCTATTTCAGATACTTTGAAAAATTTCCCCTACTGGCCAATAAATTTTCCCATTTCCCACACGTGTTCATATGTTTGTGTATCTTCTGTTGGTTGAATCTCAACTTCATGTTTTTCTGCAGTTGGCTAAATGTCTCTAAAACAAAACTCTTCAAAGCATGATGGCTAATATGATGAATTTGACAAGGCTGCCGCATAAGCTTCTGAAAAGGGGGAGAAACACACATTTTGTGTTTGTGTTTTCATTATCTTAATGGTGTCAGAACTTCTACTTGCTTGATAGACTTTTGTTTCTCATCATCATATTTACTTCAAAAATTGTTTAAAGATCAAATAAGATACTATTCATAAATGGGTAATCGTATAATTTATCTTCCAAGTACAGTTACTTTTGAGATTGAAGGGGGGATCGTTAATAATTATGTCAAGACAACAGGTGCTTGACCCTAGACATTTTACCAAAAAAATTGAAATTACCTGGCACAAATGATGAGGAAATGTTAGCTCGTATTACTGTTGTGATATTAGTATTGCTGTTTTAGTTGTTGTCAGGAAAGAGATGATCCTTAAGGTTTCTTTCCAAATCTGAGATTCTAAGTCTTGGTAATAAATAGCTGTCATTTGCTAGCTCTGGTGAATCCATTACTAAACAATCCATCTCAGGAAGGAGCTGAGAGAGGGAGAGGTGGATGGTAAGTGTGAAGAAATACATTTATTTCTGGAAGCAATGTGCTTTGTCTTCAGTGCACCAGCTAAGCATAAAATGGAGAATACCTCTGTCAAATCGGTGGTGGAGACCACTTTATCACATTGGCAACTTTCTTTCTTCCCATCAACTTTGGATTGTAAAAGACAAGTAAATTGTGTTGATGTTCTCTGTTATGACTTGCACTGACATGATTGATGTGAAGCAACCTTCATGTTGCGTGGGAGAAAAGAAAATGATGGCACCTTGCAGCCAGTGGAGGGTGTCAGACACAGAGAATCTCTCTAAGTCTCTGCAGGGGCCCCAAAACATTTGTGTTCTCATTTTTCCTCAAGCTAAGAAAAAGAAGAAGAAAAAAAGATGAAGTCGTTTTAAAGATGGACACATTTTTTACAAGATAGGATGTGGTAGAGGGAGTATGTTAACACATTTTACTATACTGTTGTTAAAGGATCACTTTCAAAAAAAGAAGTATAATGACTCTCAGGTATAAATTGAACATGTGTTAAAGATTTTATTTAATTCATGAATAAAATAAGGGGACCGGCATGTGCCAAACCGGTTCAAAGGAGAATCAAAAGAACAGGCATATGTGTAAATGAGGCTTCGTGAAATGAGTGTAAAAATGGAAGGCAGAACTGGCTTCTTCCACAGTGGGAAAGTGAACTGAACCTCTGACAAACAAAATTTACGTCTCCCAACATGAATTATTTTGCATTGCTATCAGTTATCTGTAAGTAACAGTGCTAGTTGTGATACAGCTCCCATACAGTCAGAATCCCTAACTCAAAGGTAAGCTCTAGACTAAGAGTTGACAAATTAGCTGAGGACCAGCCACCTTTTTTGTATTGGAACACAACCATACCCATTTATTTATGTATTGCTCATCATGCTAAGTTGCATAGTTGAATAGATGCAACCTAATGGTCTATAACCTAACTAAATGTTTACCATTAGTCTCTTTAAGAAAAAAATATGCTGGCCCTTGCTAATAGTGCATAGGATTCCACTGAGGAACAAGTTTTCCTCTATATTATGTAGTGGTAAATAAAAAAGCATTTGGGAACTCTATAAATCTGGATTCAAATCTTTATTACTTAATGGATGTATTGCTTTAAGCAAGTTATACAAACTTCCAGAAATGCAGTTATTAAATAAGTATAAGAACATGATTCTTTATTAAATAAGTATGATAATACCTTCATATGGTTATCATCAGGGTGAACCAAAAATAGTAGATACAAAGAGTCTGGTAGAATTTTTCAATAGAAAACCGTAAAGAGTTCAAAAAATGTTAATTTTTATTTATCATCTTCCATTAGAATTCATCCTTAGGGCCAAAACTAATTATAAGCTAATAGCCTTAAACTATTGGGCTTCTAGCTGGCCATTCACGCTGCCTGCAACAGTATCTAGTTGCCATCTCTTCTTTGGAACAATAAAGAGCAGCCTAGTGTATCAATGAGCACAGTGAATTGGGGCTCAAGAGATTAGAGACCCAGCCTAGTGAGTCTGGAAAATTCTCAAATCTCTCTGGCTGTCACTTACTTTACCTCTAAAGTGAAAGTGTTGAGATGGAGGCAGAGAACTGGTGGGGTCCTTCAAGGCTCTGAAATTCTGTGAAATGATGACACAATAGCATCCTATCATGAGTGAAGTTTGGGGTAAAGCGAAAACAGGACAGGAGATGATGGCCACAAAGAGAGCAGTTATTGTTTTCAGCATAATACGACTGCTTTCTTCTTATATTTTCTAACAGGTATTTCTTTAGGCAGAAAATGATGTCTGATGTATTATTTTTGGTTACACATCCACTCTGCTTCTTAAATAGTTAATAGAGTTCTACACAGTGGAACTTAATTAATAGCCAATGAAGATGGAAATAATTCTTTAATGATTATTATCATTAACTGTTCCTTATAACATCCCTGGGAAGCAATGTCAGTAAAATTGCCTTAGTTTTACAGGTGAGAAATCTGAAACCCAGAGAAGGTGGAGCCACATGGCTAAAGTCACACAGTTAGTAATTAGCAGAGCTGGGAATAGAATTCAGCATCCCAAGTCCTGGGATTTTGTTCAGACAAAATTATAACCACAGCCTGCCAATGGACTAGGACCCTTGGGGGAGACATTCTCCTGAAAAGACCAGAGGATTTAATATTGCTAGCCAAAAGCACTGAGCAGGGTGGACTCCTGAGAAGCCATTTATTTCTCGTACATTAATATATTTTCTCAATCCTTCTGGTCTTTATATCAAAAATGTCCTTGGGGCAGCTGGGTGGCTCAGTCGGTTGAGCGTCCGACTGGCTCAGGTCATGATCTTGCAGTTTGTGAGTTTGAGCCCTGGGTCGGGCTCTGTGCTGACAGCTCAGAGCCTGGAGCCTGCTTCAGATTGTGTGTCTCCCTCTCTCTCTGCCTCTCCCCCACCCACACTTGGTCTCTCTCAAAAATAAATAAACATTAGAAAAATTTAAAAAGTCCTTATGATTCTGTACACCTTGTTAACATGGCTTTCTAATTCTTGGGTAAAATGTCTAAGCTTCAAGGCATGCCCTAGCAATGAGGTTAGTGGTTTTTAAGTACTGCTGATTAAGAAAGTAGGTGGTGCATGAAGCATGATTTATTTCATTCACTTATCCAACAAATATTTATTGAATGCCAACTACCTGCCAGGCACTGGTCTAGACATTAGGAATATAGCCACCAACCAAAATTCCTCTTCTAATGAACATCACAGTCTGGTGAGATACAGAAAAGAAGTAAATGTATAATATAAAATTAGCATTAATAAATGTAATGGGTAGTCATAAAGTCAACTTGGGAATTAAGAATAGGCAGTGTTTAGGGAGTTTGCTTTTTTTACTTTTTAAGTTTTTAGGGGAGGATAGTTTGCTATTTATATATACAATTGTCAGGGAAGTCCTTTCTGGAGAGGTAACATTTGAGAAGAAGCCTAAATAAAATTAAGAGGTCATGCTGGCTAAAAAGTAGCTGGAAGATTTACTGTGCCCCAACACCTTGAGATACCACATGGTTGGTGTGTTTATGGAATAGCAAGTAGGCTAGTGTGAATGGAACGTGCTAAGTAAGGGGTAGTGTCAGAAGATGAGATTGCACAGAAAGCTGATGAGGCTCAGAGGCCAGGGTAAGAACTTTGAATTTTATTCTAAGTGAAAAGAGAATGCACTGGAGGGTTTGAGGCAGAGCACTGTCATGTTGTAATTTATATTTTATTTTATTTTTTTTAAGTTTATTTTTGAGAGAAACTCCATGAGTGGGGGAGGGGCAGAGAGAGAAGGAAACAGATTCCCAAGCAGGCTCTGCCCTGTCAGCATGGAACCCGATGCGGGGCTTGAACCCACGAAACCGTGAGATGGGGACCTGAGCTGAAACAGAGTCCGATGCTTAACCCACTGAGCCACCCAGGCACCCTTGTAATTTATATTCCATATTGCCATTCCAATGACTTATGGAGAATGGATCATAATGAGTATGATTGTGAGGAGAGAGAATTCAGAGGGCATTGCTATAGCTCAGGTGAGAAATCATGGGGTGGTTATTGTGGATGTGGTGGATGAAGTTTGGAGACTGGATGTATTTCGAAGGTGAAGACAACTTTTTTCCTAGTGAACTATAGGTAGAGTGTGAAAAAAAAAAAGAAGGGTCAACGAGTTGGATGATTCCAATTTTTTGGCCGAGGTACCTCATTTACAGTAAGAGCTAGAGAACACAGATGAGGAAAAATTGGGGAAGGATGCAAGGTTTTCAGTTTTGAACAAATGATTACTTGAGATGTTTATTTGCCTGAGGGAAGCTATTCAGTAGGCATTGGGATTTGTGAGTGGGTATTTCAAAGGAGAAGTTGAGACTACACCCATTTTTGAAGAAATTAGTGTGTAGATGGTATTTACAATCCTAGAGATTGAGCTCTGGAGCACTGTAATACTTAGATGTTCAGAAGTAAAGGAAGATCCATACAGTAAACTGAGAAGGAGGAAAAGCCAGGTGAGTATGTGATCGCAAGGGACAGGTGCGCCATTTAAAAGTGGGCCTGATTTGCTTTGTCAACTGCTGTTAAGAAACTGGATTCAAAAAGGACTGACAATTCACTGTTGAATTTGATAATACAGACTTTGGTAATGAGGTCCTTGTCCTTGGTGACTTGAACAAAATGGCAGCTTTAGTAGAGAAGTAGGAATGAAAACTTTCTCAGAGAATATTCAAGAGAGAATTTGAGGACAGATATTAGAAAAAGACACAAAAAAAATTTCTTTTGAGGTATCCTAAAGAAAGGATTAGAGAAATGGAGCAGTAATTTGATGGTGATGAATAAATAACCTATTTTTTAATGTAGGAGATAATACATCATGTTTGAATGCTGTTGGGAATAATGTAATAAAGAGGGGTTGTGCTGATTTGAAGGGCATGTGAACCCCAATGTTTATAGCAGCACTATCAATAATAGCTAAATTATGGAAAGAGTCCAAATGTCCATCAACTGCTGAATGGATTAAGAAAATCTGGGATATGGATTCATATATATATATATATATATATATATATATATATATATATATACACACACACACACACACACACACATATATGCACATACACACACATGCATGATTTCATGCATATGAGGAATTTGAGAAACTTAACAGATGATCATAGGGGAAGGATGGGAAAAGATAAAAACAGAGAAGGGAGCAAACCATAAAACTCTTAAATACAGAGAACAAACTGGGGGTTGATGGGAGTGGGGGAAATGGGTAATGGTCATTAAACGGGCACTTGTTGGGATGAGCACTGGGTGTTTTATATAAGTGATGAATCACTGGATTCTATTCCTGAAGCCAAGACTACTGTATGTTAACTAGCCTGAGAATAAATGAATGAATGAATAAATAAATAAGGGCTGTCAGACAAGGGGACAAGGGATTGACAGGGGTAATAGGCAGTACAGACTTAATAGGGTGCATGTATTAAAGATTCTGGTGAGTTTAAAATTCATTGGATTTATGTTACTGGAAAAAGTGAGTTGGAAATGTAAGAGATAAGACAGTGGAATGCTTGACGTAGAGGTCTTGTTAATAGACAAGATGCAAGGATGAGAAGAATGAAGGTGTTGCTTCCTTATATGTTTACACTTGTTAATTCATTGCTCCTACGAGGACAAGTGTTGGTTCTGTTTTCTGTTGTCACCGTGAACACTCAGAATAAAATGATGTAGAATAAAATCTAAATATAACTAAAAATTTGCCTATTTAGAGGTTGTTCATTCTCTTTGTATTCACGCAATGGAGACAGAAGAAAATGTATAAGTGCTGGAATAAAGACTAATGTGTAGGCTTTAGGACACAGGTGAATGGACTGACTTTAGGATTATAGACAATTAATCTGTTCTAACATAAAAGGAAGGTAAAATACATGTCAATAGAGGCAAATTGGTAAACTTGGAAAAAACATGAAAATATGGCAGCTATTTCCTGATTGCATTTTTTTTTTCCTCTGTGAAATAAGTAGCAAGAGCTCAAAAGAAAGGAGAGAAAATTGGGTGGGGAAATGGAGGAGGATTGCCAGGCAGCCCTGAGGGCCTATTTGAGGTTTCTGGTCATAAATTTAAAGTGAGACCAGCCAGCACATTTATGTGTACTACAATATTAGGGTTTTCTGTTGAAATAAAATTTTTTTTATTGAATTCCCACTTCATCTTTTCTTGTTTACTGCCACCCAACATAATATCTTCAGGCAATGAGGAAAGGATTTTATTTACATGAAAATTGGATGATAAAATTAGGCAGCCCACATCCACTCTTCTTTCTGGAAGCAAATAGACTGTACTTAAACTAATTTCTTTGCTTCAATTGAAGAGTTTTTCAGATACATTGCTTCTTGTAAAGATACGCATGTTAACAGACTTCCATTTTATGTTCTGAGAAGAAATAACTTTTTATATTATATAAGTCACAGTATTCATTATGTAAAATGTAAGAGTCGGTTAAAAATACAAGGAAGTAAAAATCAGAGTTCCTATCAACCAGTGATAATCACTAGTAATGTTTTAGTGTATTTCTTTTCTGGACTGTCTAGATCCATAAATTTATTTCTCTCCCAATGGGACCATACTTTAAAAAGTTTTGTTATCTACTTTTTAAAATGTAATAATATATATTCTAAATGCCTTTCGATGTCATTCTTCTGGCATATCATTTTTAATAAATTCTTTTGTGCGCACAGTTTCATAATAGAACTGACAAATGGATTCTAAAGTTCAGTGGAAGAGGAAAAGTGTAAGAATATCTAAGAATATTTTGAAAAAAGAATTAAACAGCAACAGAAAGTACATATCCTGTAGCCTAGCAATGCTATTTCTAAGACATATATTTTATAGAAATGTTAATACTTTAGCAAAATGACATTTGTGTAGAAGAACTTACTAAAGCATTGTTTCTGATCATTCAAATGTTTTTCAGTAGGTGAACATGTAAATGAATGATGATACATTTAATTTAAAAATGGGGTTTCCAAGACCTATTATCCAGTGAGAAAAATCATTAAATAGTAGGTACAATATGTTTTTTATGAAAAGGAAATAAAAAACAAAATTTTCTATGTTTAAATAAATATAAATGAAGGTCCATAAAGCTATACACCCAGCCAGTAACAATGATTATCTCTGGGACAAGAAATGAGATTTGGGGAAAGACAAACAGAGCAATTATGTGAAAAAAGTTTTTCATTTTTACTCTGTGTACTTGTTATTGGTTTACTTTTTAATATTGAAAATGTGGCAATGCATTATTTGTTATTTGTATATATATTTTATAAATATATAAAATATATACATTTTAGTATATTTTTATAAATAAAATAATATATATATAATTTATACATTTTATACAGCACCAAAATAAAAGTATTAAAAGCAGAACTCATTGGCAAATTTTTGGAGCTTATTATTTATAGCTAACTTTATCTGAAATATGGGTTTTGATGGATGGGAGCAGTTGAGGTTTCATTAAATAAATTTTAAATTAGGGCGCAAAGGATTAACATATGTTAGATAAAACTATCAGAGATGCAGGAAAGAGCATGTGTGAAATCTCACAGGTAAGAAGAAGCATGGCATATTTGAACAGAACTAAAGTATGGCTGAAGCATAGAGACCCGTGGAAAGAGTAATATAGGATAAGGATGCTGAGATTAGCATAGTTAAGTTCATGAAGGGCCTTGTAATCTATGCTGGGATTTGGAGATTATGTTAGAGAGCAATAATTAAAGAGTTCTTAAATTCGAGAGAGACATGATCAGATTTACATTTAAAAAATCTCAGATGTGCTTGAAAATGCAGATTGGATTGAAGGAGAGCATATTTGGATAAGAAAGATCTATTCATACCTAGTAGTACAAGTGACACAGGACAGTAAAGTGGGCAAGTATTGTAGCACCGAATTTGGAGACAGTGGGATGGACTCAAGGAATATTCATGAAGGGGGATTTACAGGAATTGCTGGTAGATTGTATATTAAGGTACGACAAAAAATTCAAGTTTTATGCTTTAAAAAGGGGACATAAATGAAATAAACACAATGGTTAAAAGTAAAATAATGAGAAAGTATAGATCAGGCAAGTACATAACAGCTACAGATTTGAGAACTTGTATAAATCAATAAGAAAAAAAAACCCCTGTATTTATATATTTATTTTTTGAGCTTTCTTGAGATACTGTTGACATATGATATGTAAGTTTAAGGTATATAATGTGATAATTTGATACATGTACATGTTACAAAATGATTACCACAATAAAGTTAGTTAACACCTTCATCCCTTCACATAATTACAATTGTTTTGTGGTAACAGCATGTAAGATCTCTCTTAACAACTTTCAAGTATATAATTACTTATTATTAATTACAGTCACTATGTTGTACATTAGATGTTCAGAACTTACTCATCTTGTACCGGGAAGTCTATACCCTTTGACCAACATCTCCCTATTTGCCCCATCCTCTACCCTTAACAATCAACTATTTTACTATTGTCTATGAGTTCAGCCTTTTTAGAGTTTGCATATATGTAGAAATATATATATTTATGACCTATTTCACTTAGCATAATGCCCTTAAGGTCCATCCATGTTGCTGCAAAAGGCAGAATTTCCTTCTTTGTTAATAGCTGAATAATATTCTTCTGTGTCTTTTATGCCACATTTTTTTATCCATTCATCCTTCAATGGACATGTAGATGGTTTCCATGTCTTGGCTATTGTGAATAATGCAGCAATGAACATGGGAGAGCAGATGCCTTTTCTGCTTCTGAAGATAGTCACTTCATTTACTATGGATATATTTCATATGCTGGTTGAGCATTTAGGTGTCTTGGGAAAATGTTATTCAAGTCGTCTGAGCATTTCTTTAATCAGGTTGTTTTTTTTTTTTGCTATTGAGTTGTATGAATTCCTTACATATTTTTGATATTAAATATTTGTCAGATACATGCTTTGCCAGTATTTCCTACATCCCATGGGTTGTCTTTTCATTTTGCTGATTGTTTCTTTTGCTTTGCTGAAGCTTTGTAATTTGATGTAGTCCTTCCTGTTTGGTTTTACCGTCATTGCTTATGCTTTTGGTCATACCCAAATAATAGTTGCCAAGACCAATGTCAGGGAGGTTTTTTTTAACCTATGTTTTAATCCAGTATTGTTAAAATCTGGGGTACTTATTTAAATATTTCATTCATTTTGAGTTGTCTGAGTAGTAAGGTAGAGATCTAATTTCATTTTTTTTTTTGCATGTGAGTAACTAGTTGTCTCACCACCATCTATTTGAAGAGACTATCTTCAAATTGACCCTTGTCAAGTATTTGTTGACCATGTAGTATGAGTTTATATTGATTTTTATATCCTATAATTTTGTTGAAATCATCTATTACTTCCAACATTTTTTTGTGTGTGTGGGGATATTCTACATAAAAGATAGCATCTACTGAAAACAGACAATGTTACTTCTTTCTTTACAATTTGGATGCCTTTTCTTTCTTTAGCTTGCCTGACTATTCCAGCTAGGACTTCCAGTGCTACACTGAATAAAAGTGGTAAAAGTGGCATCCTTGTCTTGTTCCTGATATTACAGGAAAAGCTTGCAACCTTTCACCATTGGTTGTGATGCTAGCTGTGGATCTCTTATGCATGGGCGTTCTATGTTTAAATGTGCTTCTTCTACATCCAAATTGTTCAGAGGTTTTACGATGAAAGGATGTTGAATTTTGTCGAACGACTTTTTCTGCATCTATTGAGATGAACATATAATTTTTATCTTCCAATCTATTAATGTGGTGTTAAATTTAATCACATTTCATGGTTTGCGTAAGTGGAACCATTCTTGTAACCCAGGGAAAATCCCACTTGATCATGGTGTGATTCTTTTAATGTTCTATTGAGTTTGGCTTGCTAGTATTTTGTTGAGAAAATTTACATCTATAATCATCAGAGATACTGGCCTTTAGTTTTCTTGTAATGTCCTTCTCTGGATTTGACATCAGGATAATGTTGGTCTCATAAAATGTGTTTGGGAGTGTTTCTTCCTCTTCAATTTTTTTCAATTCCCCTTCCTCAAGCTTTAGTTTCAGCAGGATTGCTGTTAATTCTTCTTTAAATATTTGGCAGAATTCACCAGTAAAGCCATCTGCTTCTGGGATTTTTTTTTTCTGCAAAGTTTTTGATTACTAATTCAATCTCCTTACTAGTGACTAGTTTGATCGGATTTTCTATTTTTTTCATGATTCAGTCTTGGTAGGTGGTATGCTTTTAGGAATTTATCCATTTTCTTCTATGTTATCCAGTTTGTTGGCTTATAATTATTTATAGTAGTCTCATCATATGTTTTTGCATAGTGTCAATTTTAATATCTCCTCGTTCTGATTTTGAGTCTTCTCTCTTTTTATCTTAGTCTAGCTAAAGTTTTGTCATTTATCTTTTCATAAAACCAGCCCTTAGTTTCACTGATCTTTTCTATTGCTTTCCTGGTCTCTGTTTCATTTATTTCTGCTTTGTTATTTCCTTCCTTCTAACTTTGGGCTTAGTTACTTCAGGTTTAAAGTTAGGTTGTTTAATTGGGATCTTCATTTTTTTCTTAATGTAGGAATTTATCATTATAAAATTCCCTCTTAGAACTGCTTTTGCTGCATCCTGTAAGTTTTGGTGTGCTTTGTTTTCATGTTTGTTTGTCTTTGGATTTTTTTTGTAATTTTCATTTTCATCTCTTTTTTAACCTATTGCTTATTCAGTAGCATATTTTTTAACCATCTATTTGTGAATTTTCTGGGTTTTTTTCTCCTGTTATTATTTTCTAGTTCATACCACTGTGGTTAGGAAACAAAATAATACTTGGTATGATTAATCTGTGTTCAGATTAATTTATGACCTAACATATGATCTATCCTGGAGAACGTTTCATGTCCACTTGAGAAAAATTGTATTCAGATGCTTTGGGGATGAAATGTTCTATATTTGTCTACTAGTATTTTGCATAAAGTATACTTCAAGTCCATTGTTTATTCTTTTGGCTGGGTAATGTATGCATTTTTGGAATTGGGATATTGAAAGCTCCCCTACTATTGCTCTTATCTATTTTTACCTTCAAATCTTTGGGTATTAGCTTAATATTTTTAGGTGTTCCAATAATCAGTGTATATTATTTATAATTAATATAGGCTCTTGATGAATTGACCCAATTATCATTATATAATGACCTTATTTGTTTCTTGTTACGGGTTTTTTCTTCTATTTTGTCTGAGCATAGCTACCCCTGCGTTATTTTAGTTTCCATTTGCACAGAATATTTTTTTGCCATCCCTATACTTTCATTTTGTGTGTGTCCTTACAGTTGAAGTGAGTCTTTTGTAGAGAGCATATGACTGAACTTTGTTTTTTATCCATCCAGCCACTCTGTGCTTTTGATAGCAGATTATTCCATTGAAATTTTAAGTGATTATTGATAAGTAAGAACTTAGTAATGCCATCTTCTTAATTATTTTCTGGTTATTTTGTGGTTTCCATGTTACTTTCTTCCTCTTTTGCTGTCTTTCTTTGTGCATTGATCATTTTTTAAAATACTTATTTATTCTTGGAAGAGTGCAAGCAAGGGAGGGACAGAGAGAGGGGGCAGAGGATCCAAAGCAGACTCTGTGCTGGCAGGCAGACAGCAGCAAGTCTGATGTGAGGCTCAAACTCATGAACCACAAGATCATGACCTGAGCCAAAGTGGGATGCTCAACCAACCAAGCCACCCAGGTGCCCCGATCATTTTCTGTAGTGGTATTATTTGATTCCTTTCTCTTTATATTTTGTGTATCTATTTTAGATTTTTATTTTGTAGTTACCATGACTCTTACTTAAAATATCCCATAGGTATAACAGTTTATTTTAAACGGATAACAATTTGCTGGAGTTGGTCAAAGGCCTATGTCCACGGTAGTTGGCCTGGTTGGGAGCCTAGGTTCAGAGAGTCTGATTTTGAGCTTGTTGCCCATTGCCCCAGGAACCACCCACGAATGGTCCCAATGTAGGCCATGGGCCTGAGTTCATGGGGACCTACTAGGAACCTGGTATCATAGAAGTCATGTAGGACCATGGAAGCCACTTGGGACTAATGGAGCCAGCAGATGGCTGGGTAAGCCAGAGGTCTAAGTCCACTGGGAGCTACTAGAACTGCCGAAGTTGACCTGATGCTAGAGAATCCATGAGAGGAGTGGGGGGAGGGTTTCATGATAAACTTAGGTGCTCACTTCACTCTCTTTCTCCCACAGGGAGAGTATCGCTACATGTTGAGCTGCTCAGAGTTGGTGGAGGTGTGTTGGGGGTAATGTAAATCCATTTTTCCTACCCTCCTCTGTGTGTCTTTTCTTATTTCTGTGCTTCATTTAGGTGCTCTAATTTCTTATCTTGAATTCTTAGCCCTTTTAGTGGTATTTTCAGGCACAGATAGTTGTCCAAATTGATGAATTTGAGAGGGAATGGCCACGAAAAATTCTTATACCACCATTTGCAGACATCAGTCTCCCCAAAAAGCCCAATTTAAAAATGGGCAGAAGGCTTAAATACACGTTGCAGAATGTCGACAATGGATAGAATGTTCTGAGTAGGATCCAAGAGCTCAACTTGTTTTGTGGCAATCAGCTGCTTGAAAGAATATATAACCCCCTTCTTCCAGCTGGAAGAACTGCACATACACAGTTCTCTGTAGGTTCAGTAACTTCCTACACCTGAAAGTAGGTCTTTCTCTTTCCAAAATCATCACCCCCGAGATGACAAACAACTACCTAATATTCTTATTGATGTAGACTTGGCTCAGGTGTGGACAGTAATGAAAGCAAAAAGTATCTCATTATCAGCCCTCCTTTATAAAACAATAATTGTAACAAGAGATGAAGCCCTGATTTGACATGAAGCAACCCTGCTAATACTCCAGTGATTAATTAAGGTTAAATTAATGGTAATGCAGCCAAGATTCTGACATTAGGTTGTGTAGTATTTTTTATTTTTCAGTGTACCAAGAGTTTCTATTTTTACTTATGTTTTTGTCAGAATTAAATTGGAGGTTGGAAGCATCATGGCCTGCTAGCAAGATTCTATTTTTCACTTTCATTCTAACATGAAGTATAGAAAATAAAGATCTCTTAGGGAAGACAAGATTCACTTCTCTGTCTCTGGAGATGACAAAAAGAGAGGAACTTGGCCTCAGCACTGTAGGGATGATTTTGACTAACTGTTATAAAGCCTGTCTTAGTGGTCTTACATGTAATACTGAAACAGGCTACTAAAAGAGGTTGAAATAGCCCATCTTAAAAGTCTTTGAGAGGGGAGAAGGTGCTAACATGGTATCATACCACTTTAAAGGCAAGGAAAATAATTCCATGAAATACCAGCCAAGAAAAGGAGGAGAAAGGATACTTTTCCTTAGGTCTTTGAGTTAAATTGACCTGTTTTAGGTCTTTCTAGAAGAGAGTTACCTCCCAGGTGGAAACAATACCAAGCCTGTTTTCCTGTTCAAATGACTGGAGGGAAGAGTGGATAAAGAGGACACTCTGTGTTGGCTCCAGACTATAATCCCTTCCATCATCAATGGGAAAGCTCCAAACCTTAGCAACATGGTTTAATGTTAATTGCTTTTTTGACTTGACTAACCCATCAATAACCTTCTTTGGGTCTAGAGTGAATAAGGAAGAGAATAAAGTTTCCATCCCACTCTAGCTCACAAATTTTTAGAAGTAGCTTCTGTTTTGTCATTCATAAAATGGCTTAAGATATTGTTGCGAGTTTGTTTGCTTGTTTGGCTTTTGTTTTTGTTTTTTAACTTAAAGTTCTATAGGTTTGACTCAGGAGTCTTATTGAAGAAGGGGGTGGTAGGGTGGGGCTCTATGCTTCTACTTCTGCTCTTTAAAAAAAAATAGCTTTATTGAGATATGGTCTAGATACAAGTCACACAATTATTTAAAGCATACAATTCCATAGATTTTGGAATATTCACAGATATGTGCAACTATTACCACAGTCAAATTTAGAGTATTTTTTTCATCTCAAAAGAAACCCTGTGTACCTTATACCCTAACATAACATTTGTCACCTCAGTTTTAGGCCACCACTAATCTACTTGGTATCTCTACAGTTTCCTTTTATGGAAATTTCATATGAATGGAATCACATAGTACTTGGTCTTTTGTGACTTTTCTTTCACTTAGTTTTATGTTTCCACATGTTGTAACATATATTTGTACTTCACTCCTTTTTATAGTTAAAAATTATTTCATTGTAATTTTTTTGTTTAATATGTGGTTACAGTCAAATTTTTATTTTAAATACACTTTTATGCTGCATTAAATTTAAATAAATATATTCTATACTAAAAATAATACTTTGAATACTAGTGACATGAAGATCTCTAAGTCGGCTCCAAATCAGATATTCTTTGAACCTATAACTTACCTTTTCTATAACCAGCTATCCAACTGAATATTCTTGGTGAGCAAATGATCCCAACTTCCTATATTTGTAATAAAACTAAAAAGAAATTGAGTTAGTATGTGATCACCTTTACTAGTATGTTTAGGTTAAAGATGACTGCCCAGTCAAGTCCTCCTCTTTAACAAAATACAGTATTCAAAATCTTCCCTGGTAGGCCAGTCCTCTTGAAAACTTCTAGATGAGATCATAAAGTGATCAGTCCTGTTTTCTAGAGTCTATCCACTGGGATTTGAATCCTGGTTCCTTTGTTTTCCACCTTTGAGACCTTGGCAAGATGCTTACCCATTCTAAGCTATAATTATTATATCTGCATCTCATGACTTTTTTCAGAGACAATTTAATGAGAAAGTGTATGTGAATTTCAGACCAGTTCCTGGCATACCAAATGCTGGTAAGCATTTAATAAATGTGAGTTGTCATTATTCATGTTATCATTATCACTTGAATCCCAATATGTAGCACAGTGCTAATCACATATTAATTGCCCCCACCAATATTTGTGTAATAAAGGAATAGATGAAATAAACACTATATGTTTCATTTTATTAACCACGGACTTCACAACAGAGTTGTCCGTTTTCTGTGAGTCATTTAAAGAAGCCACGGATGGAAGTACTCATGACAAAAGTTACTACTAGTGGGGAGATGTGTCAGTTTCTGTTTGAACCTCTCATTGTCATCTCTAGGAGAGGAGCAGATATTAGGATGTTTCATTTCTGTTGATAAACAGTGATGATATTAAATCCCTTGTATTCCCTCCCAAGGTAAAATGACAACATCAGAATCCCTGAAAGATTTTTTTCCAGAACACCTGGCATTGTTGTGTTGTTTTGTTTTGTTTTGTGTTGTTTTGTTTTGTTTTGTTTTGTTTTGTTTTGTTTTGTTTCAGCTGCCCTTCCTGAGGACTCAGCAAATACACAAAGTGAAGGAAGCTATAATTCTCTGGCCAAGAAAACTTCTGAAGTAAAGCCACATATTCTTTCTATATCTGTTGGTATAAGACAGAGCCACCCTGGCAAAAAATGCTGACCCCACCTTGTGCTTAAAACTGCTCATTTTTGAGGAGTGGGGAACCTGGGGCTCAGTATCTGTATTTTTGTTGCTCTTAGGTTCCTGTGGGTATGTGTGTTCCATTTGATTTTCAAAGTTATAGACTGCCTTGATTTAAGACAGGGCAAGTCTTGAATTGTCTTTTAGGAATAAATTACAATTTATTGAAACCGCTTCTTTCTCTGCACACTTTTTGGATACATAATAAAACATAAAGTGAGGCCCTTTCAAAACAGAGTAGGGGAAAGATGACATAGTTCTGCCCTGTCCTCTGGACTCCTGAATCTAAGCAAATTTTGGAGTTAGCTGGATATTTCTAGAGTGTGTGTATCAGGGAAACTGGAATTTTGTAAGGAGAATGAATGAAGGAGAGAGAATGAAACTGTAGAAGGGAAGGCTTCAGCTAATCACAACTGTCTCTCATTCTATCTTTCCAGTGTCTGTGTGCCTCTGGGCCACCAGCTCTCCTTCTGGGGATGATGCTGTCTCCCCTCTGCCTGTTTGGGTTCATTATACCCCCTGAGTGGAATGAGGACAAATCCCAACAACACATTATTGTTGTTGTTGTTGTTGTTGTTGTTAAAGGAATGTATTAGAGAAAAGAAAAGATGAAAAATAGAACAAAACTGAAGAAAATTAATCTCTCACCTGAAAGAATATAGAAAATATAAAAGCAAGGAGGAAATAGAGACTATGGAGAGAGATTCTTGGTTCTCAAGGCAGCCATAGATTGGCTTGGTGGGCATGGCTCGGCAGAAACACAACCCTTACTTTATTTCTTTTTACCTTAAATATCTGTATTTATCTCAAACCTGTGTTTGCCTTGGGCTGTCTATATGCCGTTTGCATGGTCTGATTTTTTTTTTTAATTTTTTTTTTAACGTTTATTTATTTTTGGGACAGAGACAGACAGAGCATGAACGGGGGAGGGGCAGAGAGAGAGGGAGACACAGAATCGGAAACAGGCTCCAGGCTCCGAGCCGTCAGCTCCGAGCCGTCAGCTCAGAGCCCAACGCGGGGCTTGAACTCACGGACCGCGAGATCGTGACCTGAGCCGAAGTTGGACACCCAACCGACCGAGCCACCCAGGCGCCCCAGATTTTTTTTTTTTTTTTAACACATATGGCTTAAATAGTAAGTTTTACCATCCTTGGAGCCTCTGTGCTATATGTGGTGCTTCTTAGTTGGCCTTGCTTAAATCCTGGATTCACTGCATGCTAATTGTGTCATCTTTCTAAATCATACTTCCATCAAGTATCATAGGCTGGAATGCTAAAACCTAACATGGAGGGCGCTTGTACGTATTGTTAATACCAGCTTCAGAGTTATTCGCAGAGGGTCTGGCACAATGTAGGAGCTCAGGAAAATGGGAGATATTTTTGTTATTACCACCGCTGATTGGAAACCTCTACCTCTTACTCCGGCTAAGCTTTAAGAATGTTTTAAGTTTTTAGCTTCTAGTTTTCAAAGCATAGGTGACAAATTATTATGGATCACTTCCATATCATTTCGGTTTTCACATACAATTTCTAATGACGTTACTTCCTGTTGCTGTAGGCGCCCCATGAAAACCTCTGTAAAGATTTCTCCCATAGGGATGGCATTTAAATTCTGTCCTTCTCAGGGGGCAGTACTCAGCGTTCCTCATGTCAGAGATGGTAGATTAGCTTTCACTTTTGTGACAACTTAGCTGTTGATTAGAACTGCAAACGAAAACAAACATGTGGAGTCAAAGTGTGTATAAATTTTGCGCTCCTATTCCAGTCTAAGTGTGTGCTGTGTAATCCACATTCAAATTCGCTTTTCAGCATTCCACTGGCCTTGACTTAAATACTGAGTAATATAATGATCTATGTGTCGCACTGTATGGCTTCAGTTGGGCATCAGCTAGGCTAGGCCTGAGCAGTAGTGAATAGGGCCAGAGGATAAAACCCAGAAGATCTGTGATTTCAAGAACGAAGCAGGTTAAGCCAAACAGTAAGTCTAGCACCACGTAAGAGGTTGAAGCCACTAACTTGAGCAGAGCAGGGTATCAGTGGGACGGGGGTGAAGAGAGCAGAAGCAGTTACTGGGGAAAAGAAGACTTTAATAGAGAAACAGTGTATTTAATATAGAAGACTCTGATCAGCATTTGGTCTTTCCACTTCCCAGGTGTATGATTAAAGCAAGCCCCTTCGCTCCCGTAAATTGTGTTTACCTCATCCATAAGATAGGAATGGCATTTATCTTACCTTCCAAGATGCTAGTGATATAAACAACAATAAAGCCCTTCATAAACAGTCGAGCACTACGTATAAGGTAAAGGTAGCCTGTGGGTTGAATGCCACATGCAGGTGCATTCTGTTTGGCTCACATGTGGAGTCCAACCCGTGGATTACAGACAATATGGATTTCCTTGAAACACTGAAAGATCTGGAGCCTCTGGGCCAGTGTTACCTGTACAACAACAGTAGGCTGGGCTTTTGGTTTGTAACCTGTAGTAAGAGATTCATGTCTCCCCTCTGCTCAGGATCCAGACCTGACAGCCTGGGAGATGATTAATCAGGGCTCAGGGCTCAGGAAGCGGCTCTCCACACCTGGCAGAGCCTGACAAAATCTTTGCAATCAGATTAACAAAGCAGTGATAGGATGTCCTGTCAGTGGGGGCATGGACATGGAACATCATTATGCAGAACAATTTATTATCATAGCCGACCTTGTCCTGGGCTTTTGACTGCATATTGATGCGGCACAGCTCACTGAAGATGCATGGATAAATGTTGTGGCTAAATTGTGAGAGCAATTGGTAGCAGGTAGAAGGCAAGTTCTTTCCACCCCAAGCTCAGCTTAAAGAGGAACTCAGGGGGCGCCTGGGTGGCGCAGTCGGTTAAGCGTCCGACTTCAGCCAGGTCACGATCTCGCGGTCCATGAGTTCGAGCCCCGCGTCGGGCTCTGGGCTGATGGCTCAGAGCCTGGAGCCTGTTTCTGATTCTGTGTCTCCCTCTCTCTCTGCCCCTCCCCCGTTCATGCTCTGCCTCTCTCTGTCCCAAAAAAAATAAACGTTGAAAAAAAAATTAAAAAAAAAAATTAAGAGGAACTCAGTTCTGGGGACACCGCTCACTTCGCTATTTCTGAGACCTTTCGCCTCTGCTTCAGCAAGATGCAGGAGCCCCTTTTCTTAATTCTCGAATACGTTTTGCTGTTTCTCCAATTCTTTTTCTGCTCTGGTGCCTAGGAGATCAGTGGGGTGGGATAGTGGTAGAGGTGGAACTTTTTAATTTTTTTAAGATCTCAATTAGCCTTTTTTTTTTTTTGAATAGTCCAGGATATACCTGTATCCTCCAGAATCTCCTTTTTTTCAAAGCCAATTCTCCTCACTCAATAGGTGAGTCTATGATGTCACTTGCGCATTGTGCCCTGAGGGATCACTTTCTTGCATCTACCTCAGGCCACTGCCCCCAAAGGCAAGGGTCTTCTCATGACTGTTTACTGAAATACCTGCCAGTAATTTTAGAGCCTTGGTCATGTTCTGCCCCTGCTATTTAATAAAAAGGGGAGGCCCTTGTATTATTTGATTAACTCAAAATTTTAAGTTTACTTTCTTCTTTTGTAAAATGGCCCTTATAGGTAGAGGGGACAAGAAGCCATGCTTCATCTGGTTACCTTCACAGTGTTCAAGTGCAATGGATTTGGGGGTGCCCTAGAAACCTGTGACCAGCCTGGTAATCCAGACGTCAGTGTGCTTCCCAGACCTGGTGACCTTAGACGTGGGTGGGAGAGGGACACAGGAAGTCCCACTGACCTTCTGGAGTGAGCCACGTTCTCCAGGCTACATTTATCAGAGGGTGCTTGCCTATTTACCTGTTCAGTCACCTTACTTGAGTGCATAGCTCCTTTAGAGAAACCAACTGTAATGGCGGGGGAGGAAAATTAGTTTCATTTGCCCAACAAAAATGCACCTCGACCAATGCAATGTGTACAAAACATATTCATTGCCTTTGGAAAAAGATGTTGGTGTCACATGTCAGGTTCCCCGGGAAGTGCACTTTGAATGGAAGTTTGTGTATGGCAAATTTATTAGGAAATGCTCTTGAGAATAGTCCTCCTGGAGCAGAAGGGGAGGAAGAAGGATGGGGCAGAAAGAAAGCTTAGGCTGTGATCGGGTGTCAATTAAATTTTTAATCCCATGGATGAAAATGGCTGGGATAGCTATTCTCTTTCCTACGCATTGGGGGTGAGGGTAAGGCCTTTATACCCTACAGTGACCAGTCGTTGGTTGTGGGAAGCCTCCTAAGAAGGGGTTTTAACCTTCACAGAGGCAACTGTGTCTAGGCCAGAGTAGTTTGGGGTGGGGCCTGGGACAGAGAAACTGGATAAATGATAGGTTTTCTGCTTTTTCTTTGTCTTCTTTTTTTAATGTTTATTTTTTACAGAGAGAGACAGAGCATGGGCAGGGAAGGGGCAGAGAGAGAGAGAGAGAGAGAGAGAGGGAGATGCAGAATCTGAAGCAGGCTCCAGACTCTGAGCTGTCAGCACAGAGCCCGACACGGGGCTTGAACCCATGAAACATGAGATCATGACCTGATCCATGCCTGAGCCACTCAGGCACCCCTATGCTTTTTCTTAGTGCAGACATTTCCCTTTTCAAAACCACTCCGATTTCTGCATATAACACCTACTTATTTTTGCATAATGGTTTATATTTCACAGATATTATCATAATGTCCCTTTTCCGTGACATTTTTTGAAGGCAGACTTATTCCCAATTTAAAGAAAAAGAGGAGCATCTGGGTGGCTTAGTCGTTTAAGCCTCCAACTTTGGCTCAGGTCATGATCTCATGGTTCATGGATTCAAGCCCCGTGTCAGGCTCTGTGCTGACAGCTCAGAGCCTGAAGCCTGCTTCGGATTCTGTGTCTCCCTCTCTCTCTGCCCCTCCCCTGCTCACACCCTGTCTCTCTCAGTCTCTCCCTCTCTGAAAAATAAATAAACATTAAAAAAAGATTTTTTTTTAAAGGAAAACAAATTCGGAGATTATTTTCTTTCCAATCACTCCTTCCTCGTGTAGCTCTCAACAAATTATAATCTCTCTGGGACTAAGCTTCCTTTTCAACAAAATGGAGGTGAAAATAACTTACGTGACTCATGTCTCATCCCGTATTTAGGATCTATGACTACGTACCTTGCATAGATCTAAGTGTTTGCTAAGTGGAACATCTAAGTCCTGTGGACTCCTGCTCCAGGGCTGTCTCTCTTGCCTCACACTGCCCTGACAGGACAGATCAATGACGGGACTCCCCAAGATTGCAGAGACAACAGCATGCAAGAGAATTAAACTGCAATCTGATAAATGTCCCCAGTGTACAGGTGTCCTTTTAATGTTTGGAATTGCATGAACACCAGTGAGTAATGTTTCCATTTCATGTGTGTCCCGAGATTTTTGTTCCTCCTTCCAGATAAAATGATTCGGGCTCCTAAAGTGGAATCACATGGAGCAGGCTTGGCAGCATGCTATGCAACACTCATGCATGGTTTTATTTTTATTTTTTTTAAAGCCATTTGTTGACACAAGCCTTTTCTGCGGTACACATGCTAAGCTCTAAATTTAGCTTGTTCCGTTAGTGAAAGACAAAAGCAGTGACCTCTAACTCAAGTGTTTGTGGTTCTCACATTACATTTCTAACCTGTGGATATTCCAGGTACTCTCCTTGCAACTAAGAGGGTTTGCAGAACCACTCTATAGCCATGGGTGGCATCTTTCCCCCCATCCGCGGGGGGACATTTAGCCTCCACATTTTCTTGCAATTTCAGCAGGCATTTAGTGCCCGAGCAAATTACCTCTAAATGAGGGACTGGAGCAGACCCAAGTCAGACCTCATCAGCATTCAGTAATACAGGTACAAGGTAGTAAGTGAGAGAAGAGGCAAGACATGTGGGGAACAGGGTCTGAGTAAAGAAGCACAGTGAAGCTCTAAATAAGGAGACATTGCCAGGCAGCTTGGCCCCAATTTCATGTACCTTACAAGCTGTTAACAATAATGTGAGGTCTCCTGATCTACCTAAGTGTGACTTTTCTAACACCATAGTTCTTAGATTTGGGGAAACCTGGCTTTGTTGTGTATAAGCTCTGGTTTTAGAGAAAGAACGTGAAATTCTGCACTAAGACCATAAGTTTGAAGGAAAGAATGCTCTCAGCTCCCTGATGTGAAAGAAATGGAGTAAAGCAGGAAGCAAGAGGAAGTTCTTTTGCTTTGCACTCTGCCTTTTTCCTTGACAACTGCTCTTGAAAGCTTGGCTGATGAACTGCCCTCCTAGATTTGTATGAACTTTTTCTGATGCACCTTGGTGTATTTTTATTTCTTGTCCCAGGTACATCTTTTCTTAAGATCTTTACTTTCTGACTCTTACATCTCTTTGGGGAAATTCCTCAAAACTTTATATTGATTTAAGTTGCATTCTTTAACTCATTAATTCATTTCATGTACTTGCAATCACAAATATTACCGAATGATGCATTCCCCATCACTGGAAGGAGCCAAAATGTTCTAGTCACGATTCAGGTTGACAATAAATACTCAGTTTCACTCATGTCCCTTCCTAATGTGCTGTAGTAAAATGGGCTGAAGTGATGTCATCAGAGATGTGACGTCCCCCATCTTCAAGTTCTGTCACAGAACTTGTGGAGCCACAGGAGCTTGTCAGTTGGTATATAGCATTTAGATGTGGGATTAAAGATTTGAAGTGAATTTCTGTGTACAGCTTGGTACACAGAAGTACCATCAGAGTCATAGTGGATGGGAGCTGGTAGTAATAACTTCAGCTAAATAGACAGATAAATAAAACCAGTGTAAGGAACCAATGATTGATTCCAACAGCAAAACCCTTTAACCTCAGTTTCCCCTGGAGCTTAGTTGCCCATTGTCTCTTTGTTTAGAGTGAAATATCTGATAACAGTACTCTCTAAAGTAAAATGTTAATCAGAGAAAGTCGGTGTGTAGTGCATGGGAACTCTGTGCTATCTTGCAATTTTGCTGTAAATCTAAAATCACTCTAAAATAAAAAGTTTATTAAAAAAATGTTCTGTCTTCACTGTCTCCATTGTCATCAACTTGCACTCACTACTTAAGCTACTAAACTCTGACTCAGCACTGAACCCAAAGGACTTTGCAAAGTTAACCAATCATCTTCATTCGGATAAACCCAGTGATCTCTGTTAGTCCTTATCCCTTGTAACTTTTCAGTCCTGTTGAACACTTCTGATCACTGTCTCCTTTTTGAAACATTTTCAAAGGAAGAGACCATTGCTCTTTATCTGAAACAGAGGGCTGAATGCCAATGTGTTGTGAGCTAAGTAAGGGAAAACTGTACTTGGAAAGCAGTCTTTAACCATCAGTAGAGTCTGGGGAGCTATGGAGTACAAACACAGACATACTTTCAGAAGTGGGAGTATTTGGGGATAGCTTAAACTTCGGCTTTGAAAAATTGGTTATTGGAAGGAGCTGTTGCTGACTGGCTGACTTAAATGTATGGCTACCAAAGACAGTTGTTGCCATGCAAGTCATTACTGACCAGTTGAGATGGATTTAAAACCAGCTCTAGAGATTATTTTACATATCTTGGACTGTGGCCAAAGAACAATCAGTCCTTTCCTTGAATTATTAGAAGTAAATCAACTTTTTAATTTCTCCCTTGGCTTCTGTTCCTCTCCTAACTTTCCTCCCATGTCGTTAATTTCCCCATTTCAAGCTTTACTTGCCACACCATTTCCCTTTTTTAAATGCTAGACACTTAAGTATTAGAATTCCTACCATCCATAGACTTTATGTGCACTCAATTTCATGTGTCCTAAGACCTCTTCTCTCTTCATCAATCTCTTGATGATTTCAGCTAATCTTCTGTCTTTAAACACATTGCTTGTACCTCCCCAGAGCAGATTTCTACATGAGACCTTACCCTTCTACCTCATATGTATATACCTAGTTGCCTAATTAATATCTTCACTTGGTTGTCTACTGCACATTTCAAGCTCAACACGACCCAAATGAAACTTCCCCTAAAATTTTCTTCCATTGATAGCCCTGCTCATCTCCACTAATGGCAATTCAGTAATTTATTTTTATTGTGATGTAATTGACATATAAAATTCTGTAAGTTTAAGGTACACATGTTGATTTGATACATTTTACAGTATGAGTACCACCATAGTATTAACTAACACCTTTGTCATGTCACATAATTATCATTTCTTTTTTGTGGTGGGAACACTTCAGATCTAGTCTTTGAGAAACTTTGATATTTATAGTACACTATTATTATTTATCATCATTATGCTGTGCATTACACCTCCAAGACTTTTTCATCTACTATTTCCAAGTTTGTACCCTTAAACCTCTAATTTCCCCACTTCGTAGCCTCTGGTAAACACCATTCTACTCTCTGTTTTTTAACAAGTTTAGCTTTTATATGATTCACATATTAACTAATATTATACAATTTTTGTCTTACTCTGACTTATCTCAGTAGAATGCCCTTACAGTCCACCATGTCGTCTTAACTGGCAGGGTTTCCTTCTTGTCATGGCTGAATAATATTCCATTGTGGTGTGTGGGTGTAAGTATGTACATGTGTATATATATATATGTGTGTGTGTATATATGACATTTATTTATGGACACTTAAGTTCCATATTTTGGTTATTGTGAATAATAGTATAGTAAGCATGGAAATGCAGATACCTTTTCAATATCTTATTTTCATTTCCTTTTGATAGATACCCAGAAGTGGGATTATTGGAAATACGGTAGTTACATTTTTCAATTTTTGAGGAACCTCCATACTGTTTTCCATAGTGGCTGAACCAATTTACGTTCCCACCAACAGTGTACAAGTGTTCCCTTATCACCACACCTCAAGGACACTTTTCTCTTGTTTTCTTGGTAATAGCCATTTTAACAGGTGTCAGAGGATACCTCATTGCAGTTTTGATTTGCTTTTCCCTGATTATTAGCCATGCTGATCATCTTTTCATATACCTGTTGACCATTTGGATGTCTTCTTTGGAAAAATGCATCTTAGTTACTCTCTTTCTTAAAAATGTTTATTTAGGGGCGCCTGGGTGGCTCAGTCCGTTAAGCGTCCGACTTCAGCTCAGGTCATGATCTCACGGTCCGTGAGTTCGAGCCCCGCATCGGGCTCTGTGCTGACAGCTCAGAGCCTGGAGCCTGCTTCAGATTCTGTGTCTCCCTCTCTCTCTGACCCTCCCCCGTTCATGCTCTGTCTCTCTCTGTCTCAAAAATAAATAAACATTAAAAAAAATTAAAGAAAAAATGTTTATTTATTTTTAGAGAGAGAGTGTGGGTGGGAGAGGGGCAGAGAGAGAGGGAGAGAGAGTCTCAAGCAGGCTCTACACTGTCAGCATGGAGCCCATGCTGATCTCAGTCTCAGGTACCATGAGATCATGACCTGAGATGAAATCAAGAGTTGGACGCTTAACCAACTGAGCCACCCAGGCACCCCTCCTCTGTCTATTTTTAAATCAGATTTTGTTGTTGTTGTTGTTGAATTGTGTGAGTTCTTTAACATATTTTGATACTCAATGATGGAAGGACACTTTCTTCAACAAATGGTATTGGGGAAATTGCACAACCACATGTAGAAAAATGAAATCAGGCCCCTATCTTATACCACTCATAAAAATTAACACGAAATGGATTAAAGAATTCAAGGCCTGATAACATAAAACTCCTATAGAAAAAGATGGAAGAAGCTCTTTGACATTTGTTTGGGCAATGATTTCTTATTGGGTATGACATCAAAAGCCCAAGAAGTAAAAACAAAAATCATTAAGTAGAACTGTATCAAGCTAAAAAGCTTTTGCACAGAAAAAGATATAATTTAAAAAAGGCAATCTATGAAATGGGAAATACTTGCAAATCATATACAAGAGGTTAATATCTAAAATTTATAAATAATTCATCCAATGCAATAAACAACAACAAAAAAGCAACCTAATTTTAAAGTAGGTAGAGGAACTAAATATTTTTCCAAAGAAGACATCCAGATGGCCAACAGGTTCATAAAAAAAATGATCAGTCATAGAACAATTCAATCCTATGCTATGTTGTCTTGGGGAGGGGGGGGGCACTGGGAAAATTCCTGTGACCAAATTTGTATTCTGGGGTTTTGTTTATTTGCTTGCTTATTTGTGTGCTTTTCTGCTCTATGGTGTGCTGAAATCTTTTGGGAAGAGAACTGGATTGCTCTAAATTTCCTCTTGTCCATGGTAATCTGTCCAGGTGGCACTCTCCAGGTTTTTTCCAGACTACTGTGAGAGGGGTTGTGGCATGTTTGCTGGCTCTGATGATTCTGCAACCTTTATGGAGGTCTATCTGCTTATTACCGGATGCACAGATGGGTGAAACTCTTTCCAGGTCCCTTGGCATCTGGAGCTAGAGCCCACAACACCCACAAAGGTGCTTTCACTTATGGGTGGATATCTAGTTCACTGTTAAAAAATAGGGGCAAAAAGGAGGAACCTCTTACACCGCCATGCTCATGCCCATGTTATTGCTCTTAGCATCAGTCTTTTCAGTAGGAGTAATTCTTGACTTCTCTCCTGTCACACCACACTCTTCAATCTGTCAACAAATCCAGTTGACTGTAGCTTCAGAATAAATCTGTAAAATGATCCTATCTTGCCATCTCCATAGCTACCATCTTGGTCCTAAGCACTATGGCTGTTTGAGAAGGTTATCGCAACAGCCTCTAAACTCATTGTCCTGCTTCTATTCTCGATTTTTTCACCTACTATTAAGTTGAGCAACTATCCTGATTTTCCTGGGACTTACCTGGGTTGAGCACTGAAAGTCATGTGTCTCAGCACACTCCTCAGTTCCAGGAAGCTGGAAAAGATGGTCACCCTATCATTTACTCTCAAGACAGTGTCCAGAGTTGTCTTTTAAAAATACAAATCATGGGGCCCAGTTGGTTAAGTGTCCAACTCTTGATTGCACCTCAGGTCATGATCTCACAGATCATGAGATCGAGCCCTGCATCGGGCTCTGCACTGATATGAAGCCTACCTGAGATACTCTCTCTCCTCTCTCTACCTTTCCCCTGCACAGGCATCCTTCCCCTGCCCGCCCTCAAATAAATAAACTTGAAAAAATTCCAATACAAATAAGATCATATCAATCTTCTATTCAAATCCTTTGGTGTTGCCCTCCTTCACTCGGAGTAAATGCTAATACACTTAGAATGACCTACAAGTCCCAATGCGCAGAATTCCACTTCTTTCTCTCGTCTGACTTTGCTATAACTCTGCTTGTCATTATTTTGCAACAGCTACTGTGCCTTCTTTTATGTTCCTTGAGCTGTCCTCCCTTAGGATCTTTGCATTGGTTGCTCCTTCTGGAATACTTACCCTCTAGATACGTATGTGGCTCATATTCTCATTTATTTTAAGTCTTGCCCAAATGTTACCTTCTCAGTTATCTCCACCTGACCATTTAATATAATATTTGCAGTACCCACTCTCAGAACTCTGAAGCTTAGTTTCTATGCCTTTTTTTCCTCCATTGTATTTACCACCTTTAATATATAATTTATTCACCAATTATGTACACGTCTGTTAACAATAGAACGTAAGCTAACAAGGATAAGAATTTTTGTCAGTTTTGTTTACCAATGTATTTTCAATGTTTAGAATAGTTCCTGGCACATAATAGATTCTCAATACATATTTGTGAAATGAATAAATTAATGGCTTTATTTACCATTTACACATGGAATGTTCTCTGTCTCTTTCTCTCCTTCTACCAAACCTCTCTAAATAGCTCAGGTCTCTACATATTTCTGCCTTCTTAACTTGTAATATCAGAGTGTCCTACTGGAATTTCAGACTCATTTTATTCAAACTGTAATTCATTGTCTTCCTGCTCAGGCCACACATCTTCCAATGTGTTCTTTTCCAGTGAATGACCATATTTTATGTCTGATTATGCAAACTAGGAACTTGAGAGTAATCTATGACACTCATTTCTCCATGATCTACAATATCTAAAATTTTGTCACTTCTGAATAAGTGGAATCTCTTCATTTTATTCCACCTACACTATCAACATCCATGCCCACGCTTCTTATCATTTCTTAGCTGGCTGATGTCCTTAACTGATCTTCTCTCCTCTGTTTTATCTATTCTTCCTAGAACTGCAGCCAAGCTGAAACACAACTTGTCAACTTGTGAATACACACATACCATCATCACTTTGCTCAAACATTTAAATAGTTTTTATTGTCTTTAGAATAAATACTAAATTGTCAATATGGCCTCCAAGGCCAGGTATGGTCTGGGCTTTGCCTATGTCACCATATCTAGTGCTAATGTCCCCCTAGCTCTCCTAATTCTAGCTGTAAAAGTCAGTCTGACTTCCTTAAATGCTTTATGCCCTTTCGTCTTGAGACATTAATGCACACTTTCCTTCTGCCTGAAATATTCTCCCTCTCCACCTTTTCCTGATTTATTGCCTATTTCAGAGCTCCACTCCAACATTGATCTTTCTGGATAATGTTTTGGGACTCTCCAAATCTTGTCAGTGTCATGAACAGGCTCTCATAAAATCATGCATTTCTTTTCATAGTCCTTTAAAAAAGTAACTTAAATAATTATGTGATTGCTTTTTGAATGTCTGTCTCCCTGATAAAATATCAACTTTATGCGGGAAGAGACTATTTTTTTCGCTGCTGTCTCTCAAGCGTGTAAACAGTTTGTCTTAGTCCATTTGGGCTGCTATAACAAAACAGCACATGCTGGGTACTTATAAACAACAGAAATTTATTTCTCACAGTTTCTGAGGCCAGAAGTGATCATTTTTCAGCACCGTTGTTTTCTGGGGGAGTCCCTTTCCAGGTTGCAGACTACTGACCTCTAGCTGTAACCTCACATAGTAGAAGGTATTAGTGAGATTTCTGGAATCTCTTTTAGAAGAGCATTAATCCCATTTATTAGGGCTCCATGCTCATTACCTAACAACCTCCCAGAAATCTCATCTCCTAACACTAGAGCTTTGGGAATTAGAATTTCAACATATGAATTTTGGAGAAAGAAAAATATTGAGTCTCTAGCACAATTATTTGTACATTTTAGGCATTCACTAATTTTTATGAATGGATGGATGGATGAGCAAACGAGTGAAGATTAAATTCTAGTTGACACCTCTCTGATTTTGTTCTTCCTCTCTCTTCTTTCTCCTTAGGGTATGTTGATGAAAGTCTCCCAAGCTACATGATAGTTACATTTTTGAACATCAGATCTATGGAAGCCTTTTTTCAATAGTGATAAAGAATTATTTTTCTTCCCTTAGTAAGTATAGCTGCAGGTTAATCAGTAATTAATTTTGTAATGTTCATATGTTACATAAAATAATAAGGCTGTACATGCTTTCTTCTCAGTGTAGTGTGCTGATATGAAGCCAAGATATCAGGAAACTAAAAGCCTTGGGAGAGCCTCTTACCTGAGCAGCTTTAGGTGAGGGAAAGTGTATAGGGTGAAATTAGGGTGATTATAGAGTGTTTTCATGGAAGACACCAAGTGCTGATTGGGGTAGTTATCGGAATTACAAGTGTAGATAAAAGCAAATATTAGTTAGGTGAATTACATAACAGAAAATACCTACTTAGGGAGGAAACACTAGGCAAATTGATTAAATTCTCCTGGATAGAACCTTGCAGACTATCTTGTAAAAGTATCAGTCACCTGTGTACTTACTTTGCCAGTCATATTAAGATAAGTGCCTTATCTCTGATTATTCCCACCGCCCAATTTGTATTCTTAACAGAAAGGTACAAATTTGATTCTATGAAATTTCTGAAGGATTGTGGAAATATGTATTAGAAAATAGTTACACTTGTTTCTGAAATGTAGGATGGCAGGATTAAGATGAGCTCTTCTAACAGAGAATCAGAATAATAATGGCTTAATCAATAAAACAGTTTTTCAAAAATGTAACAATATGTGCATAACTGGCTCAGGGCTAGACTAGATCTTTCACAGTGTTGGGACCCAGGTGTAGTTGCTGCTCTTCAATCTCCAGGGTCCTGCTTTAATCCAGTACTACTTACCATCCAAATTATAGCCTGTGGGAAGGGTACAAGGGGAGGTGAAGAGCATGTCCTAGAAAGGGCACACTCCACATCTGTTCTGATGTCATTGGTCAGAACTTAGTGGTAACCATAGTTAACTCTAAGGGAGGTTGAGAAATATACTCAATATCATGAATGGCCATGTGTCTGCTTAAAATTGGGGCTAGTATTACTATGAGAGACAAAGAAAAGCATATCTTGTGGGAAAAATAACAATCTCTATTATAGTAAATAAATCTGATCTTATTCATGTTTTACAAACATCTCATTCAATGTGTTTTCTGGAGTTGTTTTCCAGTGAAAATAGTTTGGAATATTTTCTGCCTTTTGTTAAACAAGCCAATGATAAGCAAAAATAATGGTAACTTAAGGTCCACATGAGAATGGGTGGAAATTCTTGTAAGCTAGAAATGAGTAACAGAAGTCAACTGGGTTGTTGTGTTTTCCTTGATGCAAACTAAATTTTGTGAATATAGACTACATGTGATGGTGATTCCATATCCTTTTTATTTACTCTATGCATCTTTAGTAGCTTGTATTTTTCCTAGTTAATATTTGCTCTGGACTGTTGTATCCACTGAATTAAGGAGAGAACCATCTTCTTTCCCATTTTTGGCACCTCATATACACAATGCTGGATGCAGAACCGTCAATATTTGATTTCTCCCAAGGATACCACTCACACCAAGGTTTAATGTATATAGCAGAATTTATTGAAGATTTTTTGGTAATGTTTTGTGTGTGTTCATGTTTTACATCCATATTGAAGACAACAAAATATTATTAGTTTGGTTGTTTTTTTACATTTTTTTTTTTTTTATTCTCAAGAGAGAGAGACAGTGCATAAGCAGGGGAGGGGCAGAGAGAGAAGGAGACAGAGAATCCAAAGCAGGCTCCAGGATCTGAGCTGTCAGCACAGAGCCCAACGCGGGGCTTGAACTCACGAACCATGAGACCATGACCTGAGCTGAAGTCGGATGCTTAACTGACTGAGCCACCCAGAAGCCCCTAGTTGTTTCTTAAAGTGTCTCTTTTAAGTTTTTGCCTACTTATTCTTGAGCCTTCCTTCTGCCTTCTCTTTTCTGCTCTCTATCCCTCTTCCAAATTCCTGTTTATTTCCTATTTAAAACAGTTTGACTTTTTCTTATTTTTTAAAAGTTTCTCTTGGTTCTGCTCGTGTAAAAATATTTTTTAAGTATATATGGTTCTTAACTAATTTTTGGTACCAGATATTAAATACTGATGTGATTATTGTCTCACTATTTGTGTTCTAATTATATGCATTTCCTGAATCTCAACTGCCCAATAGAAATATGTGAGCTATTTATTTACTTTAACATTTTCTAATATCACATTAACAAAGTAAAAATAACCATGTACAATTAATAGTGTATTTCATTTAACCAAGTAAATCTAAAATGCTATAATTCTAAGATGTAATCAATATAAAAATTATTAAGAAATTTACTCTTTTTCTTTCTGTACTGTCTTTACCATCTGGTGTATATTTTAAACCTCTAGGAGCACATCTCAGTTCACGTGCTAAATTTTCATTGGATCTACATAATTTCTATTTAGATTTTATAACATTTGTAGTGGAAAGATCAGATTTACATACTCAAGTCTTTGCCAATATAAATAAAAGTTTTCCAATAATTGAATTGAATAACAAAAATAGTTTTCCTTTAATATTCACATCTACATTGGTAAAGGTTGTTTATCTTTTGCAGGAAACTTGATTTCACTTTGAAGCAAACACCAGTTTTAAAATTATATCTATCCAAGTTAAATAAATTCACAACTTTTTGCATCAATTTATGTTATTAACTTTGAATTCAAAGAAGTACTCCATAAAGGGCAATTCTAAATCCAACAATATGAACATGTCCTTTTAAAAGTTTTCCTTGTAATTTTGCAACTAATTTCCCTAACACAGTCCATTCTGCATATTGACTGATGTTAGAAATATGTGTAAAATCAACATTATTGATTTATATTTTAAAAATTCTTCGTTTCAAAATAAATTCTAATACTTCTCTAGTCAGTTCACAAATAAATTCTTCCTTTCTTTGAAGCTTTAATTTAGTTTGTTCATGTGTAGTGAAAAAAAAATCCTACTTCATATTACCATATTTGTTTGTCTTTGATTCTTGAATATTTAACAAGGACTTCTCTTGTTTCCAGAAAATTCTTAATTTGAGTTACAGTACAGTAAATCTTTTTAAAAGTCTTCCATGCCTTAACCAATGAATACTGGCAACAAACTAAAGATTATTAAATATATTGTCTCGTGTTTCTTTCCAAAGTTCCAAAAGTTCGCTATGATTTATGTATTCATGAAACTTTTCAGAGTCTACTTCAAAAGCCAAAGCATAAATATTTGTAACATGTGTCATACAGTGGGATGAAACAATTAAAGAATTATTCTCTTATTTTAAAATCTTAATAAATTCATATTTTTGACCTAATATAGAACATTGTCCATAGTGATAAAAAAGTTTTCCCATACCTAGCTGAAATCCTTCTTTGAAAGATGTATTCAAAAATATATATGCTATGCAGTTGATAGTTTAGATTATAATTGACAACACTGCCTCATAAATTTGAAAGTTTATTGAGACAAAACATGCCCAAAGATTTAATTGTATAATGTGTTTTGTTTTGGATGACTCATCTCATGCAAAAAAAAAAAAAGTATTGACAATTTATCAAATTTTGAATCTTTGATATTCTTGGAAAGGTATACTATGGGCATTTGTTCAGTCCTCATGACTCACTAACTAAATTTTCATGACTGAAATAGTAATTTACTTTACCATCTCCTAATCTAAAAATGGCATTTTTTTGTGTGACTGCAAGAATCCAAGTTGTTTTATAGCTTACCAATGTTATAATCTTAGATCCTGTTAAAAATAATTTATAATTTTTGGCATTTAACTTTATTTTAAAGCAACCAATTTCTTCAGTTCTTTTTAGCTACAGAGATAAAATTTCTTAGTAAATTTATTATGCCCACTTAACATTGTTCTCTTTAGTGTCCCTAAGATTGTTTTTGCAAATCAAGCAACTTTTTCATTTTGCTCTGCTGCAGCTAATTTTAATTGCTATATGTATTATTTTAATTAAAAGTAATTTAATTGTTATAATTAAAATAATAATAAATATATCAATTTATTATTATAGATACCACTGCAACCCTTGCTGTCTGCATAAAATATTCAAATTTAAATAAACGTATTTTGTTATAATTGGTACATTAAAATATTCAAATTGAATCAATTCATAGACACCAATTGAATTGATGATAAGCTTATGTGTATTACTAGAACTGATGAATGTTTCCAACATACACATTATAACATGGAAATAATATCCTACATGATCCAGGAGTCAAAGTGAAATGTAGCTCTACCAAAATAATAAACTTGTGTAACACAAAAATATTTTACCCTACTTGAGTTTTTAAATATAAATAAATTAAAATTGAAAGTTACATTCCTTAGACTCACTACCCACATTCAAATGTTCAATGGTCACATGTGGCTAGTAGCTATTGTACTAATTAGGACAGTTATAGGTGCTACGGTGACATCTCTTAATGTTTAACTCAGTAATTTCTTACATTTCTTAATTGCAATAACCTTTAAAAGAACACATTTCTCTAGTTGTATGCTTTGTCATAAATTGTGTCTTTTACGTATTCTTCCTACCTAGCACATTTCCTACTCCTTGGTAAATATTGTATGAATAAATAAGCAAAACTGTACTTTCTTTTTACCGTTTTCTATTCCTTCCTGTGATAGACTTTTCCAGTATATTTAGAACCACCTGTAAAGCTGGTCAAATCTAGACTAGGTCAACCATTTGGCCTTTCTGCAACCATCAGTTTTGATTTCTGTTCTCTTCAGTCATCTAAGTCATTATTACTCATTTGAATGCTTTCCAGCCACCAAAATATTGTTGCTATCATTCTTCTATATTCTACCAGTTAATGCTTTTGTAATGTCATTTCAGGAGGGTATAGAAATAAATGCTTGCATCCAATTACGACATTTCCCTTTTCTTTATTAACTCAATGTAGTCTACACTTTGGTTTTTTCTTTATTATAGATATTCTCTCGGAAGTTGCCAATGACCTAAACATTAGCAAATCTCACTGACTATTTTCATTTCTACAATATTTCATGAATTCTATCTCTTCATATTCGGGAGACAACTTTCTTCTGGTTCTTTTATTTTCATATTTCTCACTTCTTCTTCACACTCTCCCCTTCAGTTTATCCTTAAGAGGCCTCTATTTTCCTATCTCGTCTTTTTCTACTTTTCTATAGACCTTAATTTTTCACTCAACTTAAGACCATCCAAACCTAAACTCATTATTCTCTCATAGACAGAAACATCTTTCTTCTTTATGTAAACTCTATACAAGCAGGAAATATGTTTTCCTTGTGCATAATTTTATTTCCAATCCTAGCAGGTGCGAGGCATGTAGTAAGCATATAATAAATGTTGTAGAATAACTTAATGAATGAAAACTCATTTTAAATTTTGTTTTCTTACATCAGTAACTAGATATCTTGAATTTCCTCCTTTTGGATTTCCTTTTTCTGCCACCAATTAAATGTTCTCCAGGTTTATCCTGGGCCTTTTATGCATTTCGCTCCAAACTTTCTTTCTATATTTTCTCTTAGCCATGACTGTAGCTACTATGTTTATACTGGTGACTACTTATGTTTTGATTTTTAATTCCAAATTTTACATAAAGCTCCAGACTCCTATTTTCAGTTGCCTGCTTTGTACCATCAGAGTCTCAATCTGGCCCCTAAAACTGAACACTTACCATATCCAACAATTTCTTCTCCACCGTCCATCACAATCTGCTCTCCATCTTTTGCCGCCTATGCTGGATTATGGAATCACTATCCACCAAGTTGCCCATGACACACTGTCCCTCCATCTCCCCATATGAGTGAATCAGTTGCCAAATCCTGCATTGTTAAATTCATGTAATTTCAAATCCAATTCTTCTGTAGGTCAAATGCTATCATCCGATCAATAATTCCTTTTTTTTCCTCTTTCCTCGTTGCAACACTGGCCTACCTGATCTTCCTGTCACCATTCTTTCCCATTTTAGCCCATCTTCAGTATTCCCTTATTGTCCAGATGATTATCTTTCTAAAAGTCAAACTCAGTTATATAACTCTCTTGAACAAAACTTGATTTATCTTTGCCTCCTGTTATCTACACATAGAAAGACCTCACAAGCTATTTTTCTAGACTTGGCTCACAACTCCTTCCTCTCCTCCACCCTTAACTTCTATGGTGAGCAGTGGCAGGCTCCCTATTAATAAACCCAATGGAATTATTTTATCTATTTCTGAAACTGCTACCTCTTTAATGCCTTTTGTATATTTTTAGAGAAATATATATATTTCCCTCTGCCTGAAATGACTTACTGCCTCATCTTTGCCTGAGGAATCATTCAGTACTCCTTGCAAATGGATATTCACAGCATATCTGTAGGTTCTAATATAGAAATCTATCATTATTTGAAAAACAATGCTTCGTTATTTGAGAAAGTTATTCTCTTGGAAAGCTTCTGCCTTCCAGAGGGGAGATGTATGAAAGGAAGGGGACAGTGCTAAACCATACATAATCAAACAAATCAATCCTGCTAATTAGTAGCATGGCAGGTGTAGAGTCTGGCCTGGCTCACACCTAGCTTAGAAGCAATTCACATTCTATTTCTGCTGTGATGCTTTCTTGCAGGCAGTCAGCCACATTCTGTGTTTCCTTCGTATTTGGTGCACAGTTCCATTAAAGCATATATTAGATAGTTTTCTAGTCATTTGTTGACATGTCTACTGACATGTGAATTTCTTGTGGACAAGTCCAATTCATCTTTATATCCCTGGATATATAATTTACTCTAAACTCACTTATTTTGAATAAATTTGGAAGAATAAAAGAGTGAGAATGTTGAAGATCTATGAATCAAAAACCTGTTCTTGATAGCTCTCCAGTTTCTTGGATTATGTATTTCTAGAGGGTAGACTGTACCTGCCAAGGCGAGGATTTATAATAGTTTCTTTCAAAGAAAGTCTGCAATATCTGAGTTTCTTATGTTTGAAGGTTGAGATGTCAGTTTATCTGGATCAGAACTTCATGTTTAGGCGCCTTTAAATAACTTCGTGTATGGAGATAAACTTTTGATGGACCCTTTTGTGGCATGAGCAAGGCCACAACTCTGTGATCCTGGTATGTAAAATTGCTAAATGGGAAAGAGAAGGGGGACTTTGCCCACGAATCTTAGGGTCTACTTGGAACCAAATGAACAATATCTTCCCCTTCTCTCATTTAATATAAAAGAGTCTTTTTATTTAAAATTCTTGCCTTGGCAGCTATGTGAAAATGATATTTTAATCATCAGGTCACTTATTAAAAGGTATGATATTGGCCCAAGTGCCAATCTCTACCCTTTAAAAACATGAAATCTGAGAACTTGAGAGCTATTAAGAATACATTTTTTAATTTCAGTGTTGGGGAGATTTACTTCAGTGAGGTATAGAGCTCCAACCAAAATTGGTGGCAGACACGTTTAATAAGATTCCTGGAATAACGTCTTAAGGAAGCAAGAAATCTAAACTTGAGTAGCCTGAGTCACTAAGGACAAATGTAGCTTTAACTGTTGCTACTTCTGGTACTTGCTTTAAATCCACATATTTGGCAAGAAATTTGCTTTGAGGAATATTAACTGTATATGTGAGTACAAACTATAACAGCTAGAATTGGGGGTCCACAAGTGGCACCACGTTAGAAGCTGTGGCAGGCATATGGACCTGGAATTATCCTGTGGACAAATTTCCAAAGGATGGTGTAGGATTCTGCTCCAAGTATAATAGCAATAGTACTTAAGTCAGTCTCCAGATCTTCTCTTGCTGTCAGGAGAAAATTGACTTACCTTTGGACTAGGTAAGCTTACCCTGGGATTCCTGGATAATTAAGGGGCAGGGAAAATAAGCCTTGATGGGAACTGGTGAGCTTCCTGCTAATAAGTCACAGGGAATTTGAATGATTAATTAAAGAATAAAGATGGCATATTTGCTCTCTGCAGTTGTGGTGAGGCTCATACTAGTTAAATAGAGTGCTTTGTAGAACTACTTTTGATACTTTGTAGAGGCCCAATGGCGTGACATCTTTTAGTAAAATCATGCAGTTACAAGTGTTCAATAAATGAAAAATATTATACACATGAAAGAAGTTTTATAATAGATTATTAGTATGAATTCAGAATTTATATAAGAATATTTGTGGGGCGCCTGGGTGGCTCCGTTGGTTAAGTGTCCAACTTTGGCTCAAGTCATGATCTCATGGTTTGTGAGTTGGAGCCCTGCTTCAGGCTCTGTGCTGACAGCTCAGTGCCTGGAGCCTGCTTCTGATTCTGGGTCTCCCCATCTCTAGGCCCCTTCCCTGCTCATGCTCTGTCTCTCTCTCTCAATAATAAATAAATGTTAAAAGAAATTTTTTTTAAAAGTATTTGTGAAAATATTATGGTAGCAATTACTCTGAGTGAAATTATCTTAAAAAATATGAATGAAGTAACCTTACCAACAGTATTTCTCTGATCTTGTACAAGGGAACTGTCCTAGGTATACTTCTGTCGTAAACCATTCATCCAAGGCTTTGAGACAGATATGCTTAAGTCTGAAATGCAAATGATACATATTTAGAGACAAAGCATATTCTAACTAGGCAGTAAAAGGCAAGACTTTTGTTGTCTTTCATGACCCATTTAATCCTGTTGCTCTACATTCATTATGAATGTCTCCAAAAGGTGCCAAAATAGACAGGTGAAATGTAGAAGATTAAATTATGTTCAATAAACCACTTGTTTGCCCACACTGTGCCAACAATAAACATTCCATTTACATTTTTTTCTTCACCTAGTTGGCTTTTTTCCACTCTCATCCTTATTATTTTCTTCCTTCTTTTCTTTGAATTTAGTTTGCTCTTCTTTTTCTAGTTTCTTAAGGTAGCTAGGTTCTTTATTTAAAATCTTGTTTCTTAGGGTGCCTGGGTGGCTCAGTTGATTGTGTCTGACTTTGGTTCAGGTCATGATATCACAGTTTATGAGTTTGACTCCTGTGTTGGGCTCTTTGCTGACAACTCAGAGCCTGGAACCTGCTTCAGAATCTGTCTGTCTCTCTCTGTCTCTTTCTCTCCCCCTCTTGTTCTCTTTCTCTCAAGAATAAGGAAATAAACATTTAAAATTTAAAAATAAATAAAATAAATAAGATCTCATTTCTTTTCTAATATAGGTGTTTAAAGTTAGAGATTTCCCTCTAAGCACTGCTTTCACTGCATTCCATAATTTCAATAACATACAAAAACCTGCTCCTGTATTGTTTCATTTTCCTCCCTCAGTTATACTATTGTCACAAATTATATTTTTATAAATTATGTATACATCAACTTAGATTGATAAATATTGCATTATGCAGTTGGCTTTTAAATCAGATAGTAAAAAAAAGGAGTTACAAACCAAAAGAAAAAAGATATATATTGTCTTTATATTTACCTATATAGTTATCTTTACTAATACTGTATCTCTTTGCGTAGATTCAGGGTTAGCCAGAATGATTTTATTATACTTTCTTGAAAGGCAAGGCTGCTAGCAACAAAGGATATTAGTTTTTTATTAGTCTGCAAATTAAAAAATTTCCTTTATTTTTGAAAAAGAGTTTTCCCAGAAATAAGATTATCAGTTGACAGTTCCTTTCAGAACTTTGAGTATGTCACCCTAGAGTGTTAGTGCCTTCATGATTTTTTTATAAAGGTGTTTTTATGTTTATTTATATTTGAGAGAGAAAGTGCGAGCAGGGGAAGGGGAGGGGAGGGGGAGCCACCCATGTGCCCCTTGCCTTCATGATTTCTTATGTAAAATCAGCTCTTATTTTACTGAGGAGCCCTTGTATGTGATGAGTCACTTCTTTCTTGTTGCTTTCAAGATTCTCTCTTTGACTTTAATAATTTGACTATAATGTGTTTCAGAGTGGATTTCTGAGTTTATCGTACTTAGAGTTCCTAAACTCCTTAGATGTGTAAATTCATATCTTTAATCAAATTTGGGAAATATGTAGCCATTATTATTTCTTCTAATTTTTGACCTTATGCATATGTTTCTTTGCTTTATGGTGTTGATTATGGTGTTGAACAGGTTTCTAAGGCTAGGTTGATTCTTGTTCTCTCCTCCCCCTCTCCCTCCTTCTCTGTGATCGTCACCATCATCCCCTCCTCCTCCTCCTCCTCCTCCTCCTCCTTCTCCTTCTCCTTCCCCTTCTCCTTCCCCTCCTCCTTCTCCTTCCCCTCCTCCTTCTCCTTCCCCTCCTCCTTCTCCTTCCCCTCCTCCTTCTCCTTCTCTTCTTAATTGACCTGTCTTCAGGTTCACCGGTTATTTTTTCTGCCTGCTCAAATTGATGTTGATGTTGAAATGCTCAAGTGAATTTTCATTTCCACTCCTTATTTCTGAATAATACTTTTCAGCCCCATAATCTCTAGTTGGCTGTTTTTGTGCTCTATATATCCTTATTAATATTCTCACATTGTCTTCGTTTTTGGTGTGATTTCCATTAGCTCTTTGGACATATTTAAAATAGCTAATCCAAAGACTTTGTCTAGGTCCAATGTCTGTTTTCTCGGGGATTATTTACATTGATTTCCCTCTCTCTGGGAAAGGGTCATACATTTTTTATTTCTCTGTATATTTCTTAATTTTTTGTTGAAAATTGGACATTTCAAATAACATACTATGGCAACTCTGGGAAACAGATCCTCCCTCTTTCTCAGGGGTGCCACTGTTGTTGTTTGTTGTAGTTGTTCTTATTGTTTAGTGACTTTTCTAAACAAATTCTGTAAAATCTATATCTTCATCATATATGGCTACTAAAGTCTTCACTTAGTCTGCTTAGTAGTCCCCACCAGGGAGACATGTTTATCACTGAGTTTGGGTGAGGGTAAATAAAGACAAACATTTTGAGTGGGTTCTTCCAAGTATCCATCAAACAAAGAAAATAGGGAAACTCATTAGGAATGAGATTCAATCTTTTTTCCTATAGAGCTGATAACACAAGTTATTATTTTGAAATCTACCCCTGATCTGGGGAATGAATGAGGGGCTAGAGCAAATTACAATATCACAAAGCTTGCTGTTCTTACTGATAGCAATTTTTCCTGATTAAATGCTCCCAGGTTGCTGTCAGCATTTAGTTAATTTCTGTATTTTTCAAAAGTTGGTTCTGACCAATTCTCCCCAGGTTTATTTTTGTTTATTTTCTAAAGACAGACTTTTAAAAGTTTCTAATTCATCATTTTCACTAAAGTCACCATTAATGATTTTTTTAAAAATTACAGTGATGTAGAACACAATGTCCAATGTAATTATATTTTTAATGAACATTTATGTGATTGGCAAGGTGATAGGGGATTCAGTATTTTCTTGGATGTAATCTTTTTAATACCTGAAACTGATTGGTACTCATTCCTATTTTGCAGCTAATGAGAGTGAACGAGTAAGTGAGAAAATAGTAATTTGCCTAGGAGCCAAAGCTAGCAGACCTACTTAAGATCTGTTGCTTATGCTAAGCGTAATGTTAGGTTATATTTCAAAAATTCAACTTTGGGATGACTGACATTCTCACAATAGTTTCAGTAGCTGCCTATTAGGGTTGTTGAGAACATTTTTGCTCCATGTGAATAGTAGGTTCAGATGATCTTGAGTAGTTACTATGGAAAACATTTTATTATAATATCATATTAGATCTCACAACTTTCACATACTTGTATTCTTTTTTTTTCCACATTGGAAAGGTGATATTTCAAAATTTTAAATAACTTGACTAAAATCAGTGCTATAGATAAAATTTAACCCAGAACTTTTTGGCTAAAAAATAGTGTTCTCTCTTTCTCAAATCATTGAACTTTGTGATCTACTCAGGAGCTAAAAAAAATCAGATTTTTCTGTCACACCCATTACTTTTCCGAAAATAACTGAGGAAAATGAATGTATGGAAATTTTAATCATACATTAATATTAACTAACATTCATTGAGCAATAGCATGCTACATTATTTCCATGCATTATCTCTAATGCTCATATCAATCAATCCAGTAATGTGGGTATCCTGATTCCTTTTTTACATGAAAATGGAAGGTCCAACAATGTAAGATATGCCTAAAGTCACACAGGAAGTAAATGATTACGCTGAAAATCAATTGCAGACTCATCTGATCCCAGAGTTCAAGTTTTTTTTTTCATTGTGCACAGCTATTTAGTACTTTGTAGACAAAATACTTGGGAGATATTGTGGGAGATAAATGGGAATCAATGGCACACAATGGCAAGGTACTGCACTCACACTAAGACTTAATTGAATGGTCATCCAATTTTTTGAGAATAATTGCTCTCTCTTTTGGAAGCTCAACATAGAGAATTTCAAACTTAACACAAATGGAAATTTATATCCCACTAAGAATACCTCTCAGACACCAGAAAGTACTTGGATATGATCCAAAATGTACAATCAATTCATCTCTTTTAGAACCTAAAGAAAAGCAGAATGGAACAAAACAAATCACAGTTTCACCAATGCAATGCCAGGCCTCAGAAATGCCTATGGGTCTCAATAATGTGTTCTGTGTCTTCTTCCTAATATTCTGCTAGGTTCTTGGGATACCAAGGGCAAACCCAATTCCCAATTTCAAAGAGTTTATTTATCTATATACATATTTATCTGTTTATAAAATATCACATCATTTCTATGAAATACAGTCACATTTCTGGATGTGGAGAAAAGGACAGGTTTCTAGTCTTCCTTTGCTCTTCTAAAATGATTCTCAGCCCATGACTTTAAATCTCACTTAGATCTAGGCAACAGAATGGAGGGATGAGAAACTGTTCCATGAGTTCCTAAGAATTCAATGCGTTATCATAATGGCAGCTATAATTTGATAAGTAATCAGTGTTTATAAGACATTATTCTAGTTTTGCCTGTATTACCACCTATTATGAAGATACCAGCATTACTCTTGTTTCCAAAACTAGAAAATCAGAGCTAGAATGAATTAAACAGTGTATATAAGACTATACAGCAGATGGACATTGGGGATGGGACTTAAACTCACAAATTTGTTGTCATGTCAGTTCATATAATGCAGCGTTACAAATAAGACTGCAACATGGCATTATATAAACTGACATAACAAAACCAAAGGGGAGAAGTATGTATGATTCAATTAAATGATGGAGTGTTAAATACCAGCAACATGCTAGCCCTAATAAAATTAAAGACATACTTAAAATAAAATAAATACAAAATAGGACATATTTGGAAAAGTATTTTAAATGTATACTATGGAAAATAATTGAGATCTTTTACCTAAAAGTTGTTTAAAATCTATAATAAAATGATAGACACCTTACAAATTAAGTTGACTAAAATGAGAAACAAGTTTTAAGAGGCCAGTTAGCTCAAGACCGTAGGTTTAGATCCTCTGATGGCTAAAAAAAAAAAAAACCACTCAAAATATCATGAAATGCCAGTTTAGCTTACACAATTAGCCAAGGTTAATTTTTTAAATGATTTACAGTTTTGAAGAGTACATGGAGAAAATGACACATTCACACATATGCAATAGTTTCAGGTTTTGCAAAGAATGATACAGGAAACAAAAATATAAGGCAACATAAATGCAACTGTCTATGTTAGATGAATATATAAAAGATGCCAACATGACTAAGGACAAAATTAAAACATTATAAAAGTAGACCTATGTTTGAAACAAAGAATCTGAAGTAAGCCTTAAAGGTGTATAGATTTAAAAAAATTAGAAGACAACAAAAGATAAAACCCACTGTTCTTTCCCCAAAGAGCTGTGGAATATATTCTCTAAGACCTTAGACATGTTTTTAATGACTGCATGTTTTCCCTTAAAAATTTCATGTATAAAATTTTTTTCATGGAATATGGCAATGTGTTTTATAAATTTTGAAATACCAGGCCTAACTTACATGTAAGTGACTTGGCTCCTAAGACTTGCTCTATATTAGAGTGAGTGTGAATGGACATAGGATACATTTGAGGCTAAAACATATACGTTGGTACGTTTTAAAATTTTTTTAAGTGTATTTATTTTGAGAGAAAGAGCACATGTGCATGTGGGGAAAGGCAGTGAGAGCAGGAGAGAGAGAATCCCAAGCAGGCTCCACACTGACAGCACAGAGCTCAATGTGTAGCTCAACCCCAGGAACCGTAAGATCATGACCTGTGCCAAAATCTAGAGTAGCACACTTAACCAACTGCCCCACCGAGGCATCCCAAATGTTGTTTTATAATAGAAGTAGTAATTGCATTATTAATATAAGATTAAAGTCTAATGGAATCCTGAGTATGATTTAGAATGAAAAAAACTTCTTAAATGTCCATTAAGTGATTTATATATAATACCTATAGGCTCAAAGATTATTTAGAAAGAGCTATAATGTTTTCTCTGTTTAGTTATTAAATCCCCTGATTTGCAGGTATTTTCTTTCTTATAAGTAGAGCCCTTAAAAACTTTCCTAAAGTGTTTTAAAGCATGTTTTCACATTTGACTGTCATAATTATATAAGGGAAGCAAATATAATTCCTTCTGTTTTAAACACTAGGAAACTGAGGCATAGTGACTTCAACTGCTATATATAAGGGTCACAGAATGTTGGTGACAGAGTATCAAACTGGTGTGTGTGTGTGTGTGTGTGTGTGTGTGGTTTGATAATGTTTAGTTTGCTTTTCTTCAAGGGTCATTGAAGCATATGTTGGGGAAGGTATTCTTTATTCATTTGTAAATTCATTTACAGATAACGTGCTTAACAATGTACTGAACCAACTCAACCCCTTATTTTCTTTCACAATTTCTTGACGCAGTTGCTTCTTTGCGTAAATGTTTGTCATTACGTATCTTCCCCCAACACTAAATTTGCAGGAGCAAATGCAGCACACTGTATATCCCTTAGCACAGCATTGTTCACTAGGAATGTAATGTGAGCCTCCTACATCATTTAAATTTTCTATAGCCACATTTTAAAAAATGAAAAAAGATTAAATTAATTTTATTATATTTTATTTAACCCAACATATCCAAAATACAACTTGAACTTTAATTAATATAAAAATTATTATTGAGATATTTTTCATTCTTTTGTATACTAAGTCTTTAATATTGCATGTGTATTTTAGACTTCTAGCACATCTCAATTTGAACTATTCACATTTCAGGTGCTCATAGCTAAATGATTAGGCAGCACAGCCTGAGAGCAATTAGAACCTCTGATTGTCTATTTTGACTTTTAGTTAAATAAAATTTGAAATATTTCCAGACTTTAAATGGACTCTGGGGAATATATCTGCTTTCAAAGTTACCACCGAACTTCTGCTAGTTAAACTTTGTTCTCATAATCTGTGCATAATTAATTAATTGAAATGTGAGCATCTTTTAATTGACTGTGTCCTTTCTTAGTTCCTCACTTTATTATGACCTTTTTCTTACTCTTTTCAGTAAGATCTTTCCCATCTCCTCATGGACCAGCCTTAGGATAGGAGCAGGAAATCACTTATGTTGAGACCAAGGAAAGTTCCTTCTTCCTAGAGAACCCCATTTCCCTTACTGATGCCTGATTTCCACAGAAGTCAGTCAGTTCTTTTTATGTACTATTTTATTAGTCAACCTGCCTTTATCGTAGACATACCCCCAAATTTCAGTTGCTAAACCCAAAATGTGTTTAGCTAAATACAGGCTCCTTTCCAGCAATGGCCCTGGGGGAGCAGGTATTTCTATTCCACAAAGTCATTGAGATGCCAAGCAGTCGGAGGCTCTACCTTTTTGAACATAATTTCTAAGGTAGTTCTTTCAAACATCAACATTCAACTGACAAAGAGCAAGGATAGAGAAGGTACATGCGTTCCCTAAACTCTCTCAATCTGTAAGCAACATACATCATTGTTAATTATGTTCCACTGGCAATAGTCACACACTCACACTTAAATGCCAAAGAGGATGGGAAATGTATTGCCTCGGCCACCCTGTGCCTTCTAGTACAAACTCTCCTAGATGGAAATAGGGCATAAATCTCTGGTCGACACCAAGCCTTGTATGCCACAAAGGCTAATTTCTTTTAACCATAAATTCTCTTAGGGAGGTTCCAAAACTGAGATATCAGCAGTGATATACTAGAGATGTAAGGACCTGGATTCAAATTCTGGTTCTGGCCCTTGAAGCAATTAGTCAACTTCCTTGAATCAGTTTTTCCTGTTTCTGTCAATATGGCTGGGAATTGTGGCAGAGATGAAAACTGTATTTCCAATATCATTATATCCTTTTATTTATAAAATGAACTCCAGTTTTATGGGAGTGGGAGATTTATCCAGCTAAAAGCTACATTTACCAGTTAGCATTGAACATATGATTTATTTTTGGCTGATGTCAAAATTGGTGATTCATTTTTTGTTTTAGATATCAGTTGTTATTCATGCTTCCACATGAAAGTATAAAAAAATGCAGAGATTCAGGTCCTTCCTTAAGAGCAGTATTTCATAGGTAGCAGATAAATGTGTACAAAATTTCTGAGGAATTAATTAAGTTGTGTACAAGATAGGATAGTACTATAGTATCAAACAATCCCAGATTTCAATGGCTTAACTCAACAAAACATTCTGTATGATTCACACAAATTCTGCTGCAAATCTAGTTGATTCTCTATGGCAACAGTTCTCCATTTGATGAATCAGTAGCAGGGGCTGAAGATGTACTTTTTTCTCCTAAAATTCAGAGCTTCTCAGGCAAGCAGCACAGACACATGCAATAAGGTGTCCTGTGTCTAAAAGTATATAGACCTTAAAATCTTAACTGACAAGACAGTGAAAGAATGTTTACATGTGTGAATGTGTCTCTGGTTTCCTCCAGGTTAATTTACTGTTTTCTAATTTCTTAATATGGGATGAGGTCTAAAAAATTTCCTTTGAAAAACTTCAAATGATTATAAATAACTTTCATTTGAAAATATATAGAGTGCAACTTTTCATCCATTTTGCCATCAACTCTCCTTTAGTTAACTAGATACGGTTCTCTTGTAAAGGCCTCTCTTCACAAGCTGTCTCCAAATCACTATTTTCTAAAAGCCAACAATGAAAGGGTGACATTTTACCAAGGTAGACTAATGGAAGTCAAATCCTATTGTAAAAGTAGAACTGAAATTATGCTTCATGCACATCTGGCAACATGTTCATTTGTACATAAGAAAGGCATGAATAAGATTAAGTCTCAAATAAATTATCCACTGATTATGACAATTAACTAGCTGTCGTAGGTATTCAATTATCTAATTATGGGCCAAAATTGTGTGCCAGGTGTTCCCTATGTCCAAATTTCCAGTATGTTACATTTTTTAAAACAAATCTGCTTCATTTGGAGGAACGTTCTAACTTAAAATACTTGGACTCAATCAAACTATTTTCTTTTCTTTGATATATAAAGACCCTAATTTACAAATGAAGCCATCTGAATAATGCATGAAGAATGTGTGTGGATTCAAACTCATTTGTCCACATCACAGCAACTGTTTGTACTGGCCCAACTGCTTACTATGCATGCAGATGTTAAATTGTGCACCCTCTATCATCTGTTTATAATGCAAAATGACAGGTTGACTTGATTTTATCTAGCAGAAATAATTCAGGCATCCACACTGGCAAATTTGACCCAGAAGGTTTTATGAAATGTTCTGCAGTGAAACCTGTGGGTGAATTAAAATGCGTCTCCTCATTTCTGTGTATGAGTGTGTGTGTGTGTGTGTGTGTGTGTGTGTGTGTGTGTGTGTGTGTGTTCATTGCACAGGGTTTTTTAAGAACCAGAGATTTTCCTTCTTAAGCTTCAAAAAGAAACAATTTTCTCCATGAATCAAAAAAGTGTAAATAACACTGTTTTCCCTTTTGGTTTTACCTCCCACCATAAAATAGCTGTGAGCAATATGCTCAAGACTACAGGTACCTGCTTTAACAAATTCAAAGAAATAAGTTCTTGGAAACTGCATTTTTATTTAGACAGAAATTCATGTAGGATTTTTACAAGGACTTGTTGATCTCTGCCCTTTTTGTGGTAGTGAATGTAACTCCCGCTGAAACCAAGAATAAATCTTGTTCTATAAAACAACTGATTTTAAAGGCCTTTGATTGCATTGTCCAGTGTATCAAAAACATCCATACACTGACACCCATTAATGTAACCAAAAGTATCTAAATATAAATGCAAAGAGCATAGGGAAAGAAAGCATTAGAAAGAAACTGTTTTATAAATACACGGTTCTGATGTTTGTAGAGTTATATAGTTAACCTCAATTCTTTTTCCCACTGTCCCTTTCTGCTGCAAATTCTAACTAAATTACTTGGACATTTCCAAAACCTAGCTGGTCTTCCTTTCACCAGTGCTATGTTCTCAGCCTTCAACCCTTTAGTTCTTTTTTGTAAAATCTGAATACAGCTTCAAGAGAGCATCTTTAAAGTCCTGATCTTACCATCTTATTATGCTGTTTCCCTGTGGAGCTTGTGTGGGTTTGGGGTTAGAAGTAATCTCTGTAAGGCTCGGGCAGAGCACCAAATCCACATCATTTGCTTAGCAGTTGGGGATTCTCTCTTACAGAGCTATGAACTGTTTTCATAGCCTTACCTTTGCCATATTCCATTCTTTTTCCTCTCCATCTCCAACATCACGCTACCACTCATTTGAACACAATTCTCCCAAATAACATATATTGCTCTACTTGAGGGCCCTTGTTCAAAAAAAAAAAGATCTATGTTATTCTACAATGTCTGCAATATCCGCTTACTGAAACACTGAGATATATTTATACATCTACCAATTCCACAAACAGCCATTCTTGCCTCCCTAAGCTGGGGTATTTTTTTTTTTTTTTACCAGAGCCACATCAAGAGCACTTATTTAGTTTGTATTGCCTCATTTATATATCTGTGTTCCATCTGACTATCAGAGGTATGTAGACCTAACTGCACTATTACATTATAATCCTTTACATCCCATAATGGAAACGGTATATTTCCTGTGTGCTGCCTTCATAACTCTCAGGATGTTGAACACATGACAGGTAGATCTTTATCAGAACTGAATTTAGATCACTTCTTCAACAAGCATATATTAGCTACTTAGTATATGCCTGGTGTGAGGCAAAGAGTTTAGAATGAAAATAGGAATGAAGCACAGAAATACAAAATAAGTAATTCAGGGAGTTATATATAAAAGGTGATGAGATAGGAAATAGCCGTCCTCATCCTTCCACAGAAACACTTATTTAATAATCACATGCAGATTATAATCCTAGAGAACTCCAAAACTCTAGTCAAGAGGTTTCAGCACCCCCAGAAAGTCACAGGGCCAAGAACAGTTGCATTGAAATGGGTTAGAAGAGTTTTACTTTATCCACATATCTCCTTCCCCCAAACCAGCACTGTGAAACATCTGCTTGATGATTTCTTCCATTGAAGGGAAGAGAGAGTAAAAGCATCATCCCATGTCCTCAGCCCTTCAGGGTACTGCCTGAGAGACCTACTCCTACTTCACCTCATCCAGAGTGCTGAAGGATCCAGCAGAGGTGAAAGTCTGGAGCAGCTAAAGCAATAGGAGTGGCTGGTGACACTCAACCTATAGGAAGGATCTCAGCCGTCAGCTTGGATGCAGGATTGAGAGATGGCATATAATCCTGAGATTATATACCTAATATCCCTTACACCTAATATCCCAGAATCCCTAGGGAAAATGGGAGAGCACCTCTCCGTACCTAACACAGCTCACGGGGATGGGAAAAGGTGACAATACTGAGTTTTCTTCTTCAGGAGGGAAGGAGCTTGCACCCAGTGTCCCAGCATTTTGGTGCACTTTTCTAGGGGAAGGGTCAGGTGAATCAGCACCTGCCAAGGCTCTGTGGGATTGAGAAAATCCTGGGACTCCACCCCAGGAGGAGAATGTGCACATGCACACAAAAGGTCTGAAACACTCTCAGAATCTTAAGCGGGACTGATTGGTGAAGGTCTTGCCTTGCCAATTACACTCCATAAAGACTGGAAGAGGTGGCCACTTCTTCAAATGGACAGACACTAATGCAAAGCTGTAAGGGACACAACAAATTAGGGAAGTGTGACACTATCAAGGGAACAAAAAGTAACCAACCCTAAAGAAATCTATGAATTGCCTGACATCGAATTCAAAATAATAGTTTTAAAGAAGCTCAGTGAGCTACAGCAGAATGCAATAGAATATTAAATGAAATTAGGAAAATGATACATGTACAAAATGAGAATATGAGCATGGAGAACCCATAAAAAGATTCCAAGAGAAATTCTGGTGCTGAAGAATATAATAACTGAACTAATTGAATAGAGAGCTCTGATCAGAAGAAAGAAGCACAGAAGCCAGAGAAAAGTCATTTGAAATTATCTAGTCAGAGGAACAAAAAGGAAAATGAATAAAAAAAGAGTGTAGAAAGCTGAAGGGATTTATGAAGTATCGTCAAGATAGTCAATACATACATGGTAGGAATCCCAGAAGGAGGAGGAAAAGGTGCAGACAGCTTATTTAGAGAGAGATAATGGCTCAAAACTTCATGACTCTGTGCAGGAAAAACACATCTAGGCTTATGAAATACAAAGGACTCCAAACAGGAAGGTTCAAGAATTTGCACTAAGACACATTATAATAAAAAAGTTTTAAGTCAAAGACAAACTTTTAAAAGCAGCAAGAGAAGTGACTCATCATGTCCAAAGGAGCCCCCATAAGACCCTCAGTGGGTTCCTCAGTAGACATCTTGCAGGCCAGAAGGGAGTAAGATGATTCATTCAACAAACTATCAGAGTTGCCAATCAAAAAGTTAATAATTGGAAAAAAAAAGTTAATAATTGGAAAAACTGTCTTTTGAAATGAAGAAGTGGTAAAGATGTTTCCAGACAAGCAAAACTGGGGGAGGTTTGTTAGCATCGGAACTGTTTTTGCAACCAGTATTCAAGCTCTTCAAGTTAAATGAAAGAATCCTAAGCAACATAAAATATGTGAAAGTAGAAAACTCATGAAGGTGAATATAAGACAAGTAGAGAATACTGTATCACTGTAATGGTAGTGTGTAAAGCATTCTTAATTTTAGTATAAATGCTAAAAGAAAAGAGTATTAACTGCAAATTTGTTACGGATACCTAACCTAAAATCTGTAAATTTTGACATCAATAATATAAGGTATGTGGGAGAAGAAGTAAAAGTGTAGATGTGATTGAATTAAGATATCATCAGATTAAAGTCAGCTGTTAGAAGGTGTTTTATGTTAGTCTTCTGGTAACCACACACCCACACAGAGACACAAAAGAAAAAGACAAAGGAATAAAAATATACACTAAAAAACAGTGAAACACAAAGGAGGACAAGAGAGGAACAGAGGAACAAAAGAGTTACAAGAGAGACAGAATGCATTTAATAAAATGGAAATAGTGAGTCCTTCCCTATCAACAATCACTTGAAACTAAATGGAACAAAAGAAAAAAAAAGACTGAACTATACATGGTCTAAGAACAACTCAGTTTAGATTTAAGGGCACACATAGGCTGAAAGTGAAGAGATGGAAGAAAATGTTTCATGCAGATAGCAAGTAGAAGAGAGTAGAAATGGCTGTATTTACACCAGACAAAATAGACTTTAGGTCGAAAACAGTCACAAGAGAGAAAGAAGGATGATATACAATGATAAGAGAATAAACTTTATATCATTATAAATATATAACAATTATAAATACCTGTGCATCCAGAATCAGAGCACCTAAATATATGTCAGATATTAACAGAATTGAAGAAAGAATGGACAGTAATACAATAATAAGGCACTTGACTACCGTACTTTTCAACAATGCATAGAATATCCGGACAGAACGTTAATAAAGGAAAAGTGAACTTCAATAAATTTATAAACCACATGAACCTAACAGAATATTCCACCCAACAGCAGCAGAACACACATTCTTCTCAAGGTACACATGGAACATTCTGCATGATAGATCATGTTAGGCCATGAAACAACTCTTAACAAATTTAAGAGACATGAAATCCTATTAAGTATCTTTAATGGCCACAGTGATATGAAACTAGATATTAGTAATAGGAAAAACTGGAAAATTTGTGGAAATTAAAAACCACGTTCCTGAACAACAAATGGGGCAAAAAAAATCATGAAATATTTTGACGCAAATGAAAATGAAAACACAGCCTACAAAAATTTATGGGATACAGTAAAAGCAGTGCCAAGAGGAAAGTTTGTAGCAATGAAGGCCTACATTAAAAAGGATCTCAAGGGGCGCCTGGGTGGCGCAGTCGGTTAAGCATCCGACTTCAGCCAGGTCACGATCTCGCGGTCCGGGAGTTTGAGCCCCACGTCAGGCTCTGGGCTGATGGCTCGGAGCCTGGAGCCTGTTTCCGATTCTGTGTCTCCCTCTCTGCCCCTCCCCCGTTCATGCTCTGTCTCTCTCTGTCCCAAAAATAAATAAACGTTGGGAAAAAAAAAAAAAAGGATCTCAAATAAACAACCTAACTTCACATTTCAAAGAAGTAGGAAAAGAACAAACTAAGCCCAAAGTTAGCAAAAAGAAGGAAATAAACAACATTAGAGTAGAAGAAAATGAATTGGAGACTCTAAAAACAAAAGACCAAAGAAACAAAGAGTTGGGGTTTTTGAAAAAATTTTAAATGGAAAAACTGTTTGCTGACCTAAGAAAATGAGAGAAAACTCAAATGTAATTAGAAATGAAAGAGGAGAGGGGCGCATGGGTGGCTTAGTCAGTTGATTAGGCATCTGACTTTGACTTTGGCTCAGGTCATTATCTTACTGTTCCTGTACTCGAGCCCTGCGTCAGGCTCTGTGCTGACCACTCAGAGCCTGGAATCTGCTTCAGATTCTGTGTCTCGCTCGCTCCCTGCCCCTCCCCTACTCACACTCTTGTCTCTCTCAAAAATTAATAAACAATTTTCTAAGAAATGAAAGAGATGATACAACTGATGCCACAGAAATAAAAAGGATCATGCAAGACTACCATAAACATGTATATGCCAACAAATAAGATAATCTAGAAAAAGAGAAATTATACTCTAACAAAACTGAGTTAAGAACAAATAGAAAACCTGAAACAAATAGATTGAATCAATAATCAGAAATCTGCCAACAAAGAAAGGCCCAAGACCAGATGGCTTCCCTGGGAAATTCTACCAAACATTTAAAAAGAATTAATGCCAATCTTTTTCAAATTCACCAAAAAAAAAAAAAAAAATTAGAAGGGAGCACTTCCAAACTCATTCTATAATGCCCGCATCACTATGACATCAAAGCCACACAAAGACCATAAAAGAAGATTATAGGCCAATATATCCGATGCAAAAATTCTCAACAAAATACTGGCAAGCTAAATTCAACAGTACATTAAAAGGATTATAGACCATGATCAAGTGGGATTTATCCCTGGGATGCAAGGATGGTTGAACGTTTGCGAATCAGTTAATATGATATTCTAGATAAACAAAATGTGTGATAAAGATTACAGTCATCTCAATAGATACAGTCAAAGTATTTTACAAAATTCAACACTCTGCTATGATAAAAATGCTCAACAAAAAATATATAGAAAAAATGTACCTCAACATAATAAAGGCAAAGTGATAGCTAACATTGTATTCAGTGGTAAAAAACTAAAACAAAAATTCTGTAAGATTAGGAACAATATAAGGATGTCAACTTCCACCACTTCTATTCAATATAGTACTGGAAGTTCTAGCCTGTGTATTTAGGCACTAAGGATAAATAAAAGACATCCCAGTCAGAAGGAAAAAGTAAAATTTTCTCTGTTTGCAGATGAAATGATCTTAAATACAGAAAATCTTAAAAACTACCAAAAAAAAACCTGTTAGAGCTAATACATTCTTTTAGTAAAGTTGCAGGATACAAAATCAACATACAAACATCAATTGTGTCTCTATATACTAAAAGTGAGCAATATGAAAAATAAGAAAATCCCATTTATTATAGGATCATTTTTTGAACATTTGGAAATGAAGTTATTCAAGAGGTGAAAACCTTGAACAGAGGAAACTATAATACACTGATGAAAGAAATTAGACATAAATAAATAGAAAGTCCTTCCATTCATATTCATAGATTGGTAGACTTAATATTTGTTAAAATGTCTATACTACTCAAAGTAATCTACAGATTCAATGCTATTCCCATCAAAAAACCAATGGCATTTTTTACATAAATAGGAAAACAACAATTGTAATATATACGTGGTATAACAAAAGACCCAAAATAGCCAAAGTAATCTTGAGAATGAGGAACAGAACTAGAACCATCACACTTCTTGGTTTTAAAATATATTGCAAAGTTACAGTAAAACAGCATGGTACTGGCATAAAGATAGACATATAGACCACTAGAACAGAATAAAGTGCTAAGAAATAAATGCACACATATCTGATCAACTGATCTTTAACAAGGGCACCAGGAATACACAATAGTTAAAGGATAGTCGCTTCAACAAATGGTACTGGGAAAATTGGATATCCACATGCAAAAGAATAAAATTGTACCCCTATCTTAAACCATGCAAAAAACTCAAAATGGAGTAAAGACTTAAACATAAGACCTAAAATTGTAAAACTAAATGTAAACATGGGAAATCTTCATTGACCCTGGCAATAATTTCATGGATATGACACCAAAAGCATAAGCAACAAAAGCAAAAATAGACAAGTCAGACTATATCAAACTAAAATGCCTCTGTATAGTAAAAGAAGCAATCAACAGAGTGAAAGGGTAACCTATGGAACTGAAGAAAGTATTTGTGAAGAATATATCTGGAAAGGGGTTAAATTCTAAAATATATAAGGAACTCCTACAACTCCGTAGCAGTCAATCAGTTAATAATAATCCAATTAAAAGTGAGCAAAGGACCTAAATAGACATTTTTCCAAAGAGGACAGAAAAATGACTGAATGATACATGTTAAGTGATGAATCACTAAATTATACTCCTGAAACCATTATTACCCTATATGTCTGTTAACTTGGATTTAAATAAAATTTTTAAAAATGACTGAATGTTCAGTGTCACTTATGCCAATGGATAGAAGCAGGGAGAAATGGGAAGTTGTTTTTCAGTGGGTGTAAAGTTACAGTTATACAAGATGAGTAAGTTTTAGAGATCTGCTTTAAAACATAGTGCTTATAGGGGTGCCTGGGTGGCTCAGTCGGTTGAGCGTCAGACTTCGGCTCGGGTCTGTGGGTTTGAGCTCTGCATTGGGCTTGGCGCCTGGAGCCTGCTTCCAATTCTGTGCCTGCCTGCCTCTCTGCCCCTCCCCTGCTCATGCTCTCTCTCTCTCTCTCTCTCTCTCTCTCTCTCTCTGTCAAAAATAAATATTAAAAAAAATTTTACACATAGTGCTTATAATTAATAATACTGTATTATGTGCCTAAAATTTCTTAAAAGGGTAGATCTCACGTTAAGTGTTTGTTCTTACCACACACCGACACAAAAGCAGAGGGACACAAGGAAATTTTTAGATGTGATGAATATGTTTTTTATCTTGATTGTGGTGATGGTATCAAGGTGTCTGTATATGTCCAAACACATCAGAAATTGTATACATTAAATATGTGGAATTTTAACGTACCCGTTACACTTCAATAAAGCCATAAAAAGTAAATACCACACACCTGAGTCAAATTCTTTCCCCCAGTAATGTAATTCACAAGGAAGTACTTAATTCTCTTGGTGGTTGAGGTGTCCAAGGTTATTCTGTTTAAACCTTTATATATTTATTTTTTAATGTTTATTTATTTTGAGAGAGAGAGAGAGCATGAGGAGGGGAGGCGCAGATAGGGAGACACAGAATCTGAAGCAGGCTCCAGGATCTGAGCTGTCAGCACAGAGCCAACCAACTGAGCCACCCAGGCGCCCCTGTTTAATCTAAATCTTAAAACCTAGGACCACCTGGGTGGCCCAGTCAGGTAAGCACATGACTTTGGCTCAGATCATGATCTCAATAGTACGTGTATTCAAGCCCTGTATTGGGGTCTCAGCTGTCAGCACAGAGCCTGCTTTGGATCCTCGGTCCCCCTCTCTCTGCCCCTCCCTCACTTGCATTCTCTCTCTTTCCTAAAAAGAAATAAACATTAAAAAAAATCTAAAAGCCTGGATATAAAGAAGTTGTGAAGAGGGAATTTAATAAAAGGAATATTGTGAAAAATTATGTAGATACTGGAAGATGTGGTGTAATGTCAGAAAAGGCCAGTAATAATACTAGAAAGAAAGGCCAGCTTTTGAATGGTCTCAAATGCCAGGGATAACTCTGTTGCCCAACCAACAGCAATACCCCATGATTTTTTTTTTTGCCATGCTTGCAAGCCCACTTTCAACTACTGAAGCTGAAAGTATCAAGATTCCCCTTTCCCAACCTTCCTTGGATCTACAACAGGGCATGTGATTCTAAGCCGGACAATGGGTCCTGAGAAGAAATATTCTATACGGCTTATGGGAAAGTTGTTTCCCCTAACACAAAAGGAAAAATCGGAAGAAACCCTTATTTCTAACTTTGGTTAATATTGTGTAATATTATACCAGGAGCAATGTATCCTACACCTATGACTTTTCCTTTTCATATCCTTAAAACTGAGTAAAGGAGAGTGTTGCAAACATGTGGATCTTTGATAATATTCTTGTTTTCCTAATTCAACCAGCCTTAAATTCTCCACCCTGGACCTTGTTATGTGATAAGATACTATGTTGCTTGAACTACTACTAATTAGGATTCTGTTATTTGGAGGTAAGTTTTCCTAACCAATACAATCCTGTATGTATTATTAGGCCATAGAATGGGGAAAAGCAGAAAAGTAACAGAATGATATTTATGTTTACAAATACCACTTTCACTATGGTGAAAAAGATACATAGCAAAGGAGAAGAATGCAGGTAAGATTAGAAGGTTGGTTTTATATTCGTTTTTATATTAAGATGGGTAAATAGTGATGGGAAAATAAAGTAAGCAGCAGAAGATATTTAGAGCACCCTTTCCTTAAGTGTATTCCATGGAATGTTAGCTTTAAATGGTTTTATTAGGTAGTAAATAGAAAAGTTTGAGGCATCAAATCATAACCTGGGAGAACTCTAGGTTAAGTCAAACTCTTACTCGCTAAAGTGCAGCGTAAACTCTTAACTGGGGATTGAATAACAGATTTTTCTCTATGTAAAAGTATTTTCGCTGAACTAGTGTTTCATGGAACACATTGTAGGAAGTTCTAGACTTGGGTTACATTTATTTGATAGAATGCCCTTTGATAGAGGGTTAAACATGAGATAAAATGTTTCTTTTTTTAAAATATTTTTTAATGTTTATTTTTGAGAGAGAGTGAGAGAGCACAAGTGGGGGAGGGGCAGAGAGAGAGGGAGACACAGAATCTGAAGCAAGCTCCAGGCTCTGAGCTGTCAGTACAGAGTCCGATCTGGGGCTCAAACCCACAAACCGCGAGATCATGACCTGAGCCAAAGTCAGATGCTTAACCGACTGAGCCACCCAGGTGCCCCAAAATGTCTGTTTCTATCTTGAGTGGTATGATAGATAGTGGTACCATTAATTGTGACAGAAACTTTTATGGGGAAGTAATTCATTCTTGGACGTTCTGAATTTCGAGTTGCCTGTGGGATATCCAAATAGGAAAATTTTGATAGTTTCGAATATGCATCTGAAGTTCAACCATATTTTTTTTCTAGGTACATAGGTAGTGATTAAAGTCTTATGAGTAGAAGAAATTGTCTATATTAAATTCTTTAGTATAGACTTTGATCGAACTTCCTTTCTGTCTAATTGAGGACATTTGAGGCTTGGAGAATATCCTTTGCAAATCTAATTGGACGGTAGTTTCTAGTGAAATGTCTAAGAGGGAGATGTAGGGCTGATGCAGGCTGCAAATTTATAACAGCTATTCATCTTATATCCTCTTTGTCCATTGAAAAGGCAGTTTTGAAAAGTAAAGATTCACTCTTAGAGTTAGAGGTAGATAATGAGTGTTTGCTTCCAGCAATACCTGTGATGTGTGAACTTTGGGCAATGTCAAAGAATCTCTCATGTTTCTCTCAGTCTTGAGTGCAAGGGTTTCTGTTATTAACTGCAGCTCAGTGTGAAGCAGGAATCTGGAGACAAAAACTTGAGTGGTCATTGTGAGCTCTCTAAGCTACAGAACCCTATAAACCCAATTAGGTTTATATTTTTAAAGAGGCCAAAAGTTAAACTGTTGACACTTTCAGATGGGGCAGCATGAGCACAATTTTGTGGACTCTGGAGTGGAGTGACTCACAAAGACCACTCATCAAACACTCTCTCCTTCCTGAAGGCCGTTTGAGTGTTTATCCCTCGAGCATTCCATGTCAAAACGCGTATCTGAACTCTCATCTTTTTTCACCAGCCACTACGCTCTAGATGTGGCAAAATATGGAGAAACTGCAGGCAAAATTGCCAAGTCTGCCATTATGTCAGTGCGCCTTGTTGATCCCAGCCATGGGTAATGTGATCACTGATGTTCTCACCTTTTCTTGCTATGTATTCAGAGAATGACCACTGCAGACATGTGGACCCTTGACACGGAAGCAAGACAAGTTGATTGGTGATGAAACAGGGAAAACAGCAAAGTATATGTAGAAGATTGCAGAGCATACTTGCCCAGAGGAAACGTTATATAATTTGCCTTCCCAAGATTTATTTGAGTTTATTTGCATTTGGGGCGGCTATAGTTAATAATGTCTGACATTATGTTACACATGGCAAGATTTAAAAAAAAGAGCAGGGGCACCTGTGTGGCTCAGTCGGTTAAGCATCTGACTTTGGCTCAGGTCATGATCTCAAGGTTTGTGGTTCAAGCCCCATGTCGGGCTCTGTGCTGACAGCTCAGAGCCTGGAGCCTGCTTCAGATTCTGTCTCCCTCTCTCTCTGCCCCGCCCCCACTCATGCTCTTTCTCTCTCTGTCTCAGAAAAAATAAACATTAAAAAAAATTAAAAAGAAAACTCAGTACAAAGAGATTCTTACAGTACACCTCAGAATTTTGAAGTCAAACAAAGTTAAGGGGATTTAACATTTTATCATGACACCCCCAATAACTGGTGACTGGGCATGCAGTGCAGTAAAGATGACTATGCATTCTTTGTCACAGCCCCCACAGGGCATGTGAAATTGCCCTTCCCTTGTGTGTGTTTGTTTATGCTGTGTGACTACTTAAAACAATAGAATGTAGTAGAAATCATACTGTGTCAGTTGCAAAGTTAGGCTTTAAAATATCTGGCAGCTTCTATTTGCTCACTTTTGGAACAGTCACTGTTGGGATGCCCCTTCTCAAATCCAACTGCTGCTCAGAAGGCAAAGCCACATGGGGACGCCATGAGTGTGAGTTCTGTTCAACAGCCTCAGTTGAGCTCCCAGCCAGAGGACAGCATCATCCACCAGTCATGTGAGGAAGCCATTTTGGCTGTTCCTGCCTAAATAAAGTCCCCTGATTATGTAGTCCCAGCTGACATCACACAGAAGAGAACTACCCAGCTGACCTTGGTCAACATCTAGAATCATGAGAAATAGTAAAATTGTTGTTGTTAGCTACTAAGTTTGATTTGATTTGCTATGCAGTCAGTAATTGATGGTTGAAATAGATAACATGGGCTATTGTTGTGAACAAGTACATTCTTAACTTTTAGATGCCATTCAGTAACAAGAAATTCCTGTCAGCTGACACATGAGAAAATAGGGAATGGTTCAGTGTTCTACTTATGAAATAATAGAAGTTGATGAAATTCATGAGTAGCTGCATTAGGGGATCGCGAGCAGATGTAGGTCAGTTATTTGTAAAAAAAACAGGGAACAACTGTGTTCAGCCACAACAGTGTGGAGAAACCACTCATCAGAATGTAACATAACCATAGAATTATGCAATAAACAGCTTATAGTATTATGGCTAACTGAAGAAATATTGAGATATGTCACTGCATATGAAGTATAAATATAACCACGTAAAATAAAAAGGGCAAATGATGTCTAAGAAGAAAAGACTGAGAACAGTGCTTCAAAGTACGCATTAACTTCCCTGGATGTAGCATTTGCATACTTAACTCTTGGGGTAAAAACAAAAGCAAGCAAAACCCTATGAAGCAACAAAGGAGGAAATAGTTGAATCTCTCCTGGTCAGAGAGGTGGCTTCATTGAGGAGTGTTCACTTGAGATGAGATGAGTTTTTCAAAATGAGGAATTTGTAAGCTGGTACATGAGAGGAAAAGTCTAAGCGAGGAAGTAACCTATGCAAAGTCACAGAAAGAGATAAAATATCAAAGAGTAATAACTCCTGGAAACTGTAATTGTTCTGGTGCATAATTTGGGGGGGGGTAGAGAGAAAAAAGGTTATAATATTATAGACCAATCTACTAAACCCAGTATTTCCATTTAGATTGATTTCTCCTTTTTCTTTGAATGCCCATGATGCTCTGTTTAGTTATGCTTTATATTATAGTTGTTTGGTCACATATCTTGCATTCTATTTTATATCATAAAACCCTTGCACCAGAGACTTTGTTCAACAAATGTCATTGTGCTAACCTAGCTTTCCCAAGCCCCTTTTAGCTGTTTAAGATTTTTACAAAGACCTTTGGACTCTAACCTACCAAGAACAGAAAGTGAGCTGAGAATTCTGTAATCCCAAAATGGTCATACTCCATGAAACCCAATGGAGATTATAGCTGAGAAAGAAAATGGATGAGGAAGAAGGAAGAGCCAAGGGAAAACGGACAGATTAGAACTTTTCAGAGAGAAGAATCTGGGCCAATCAAGGGATTACCTTCCCAATGCCCAGAGGAGGGATTCCTTACAGTGTTTACTTAGCAGGGCTTGTTATGTTCCAGCAGCTACTGTGTCTACCATTCTTCCCCCTCCAAAAAAGAAGAGTGTGTATTGTGGTTATCTTATGTCAGCACGGGTGTGGAGGCTAAGATACCTGGTCTCATTACCCAGCAATTTCAAGAAGGTGATGTGTTACACCCATTCTGATGGAGACCCTACTGCCTCACACACAGAGACTCTAGGCTCTCAGGATGCGACGTCTGTGTGGGTTTTTTGCGTTTACTACTTATGGGAGAGTTTCAACGCATTCACTGTATTTGAAGAAGGAACAAAAGGATATACTAGTTGTAGAAATATGACCTACGCTCGACCAAACATTTGTATGCTCTCTGCTCATTTCCCCGACACATTTGCAAAATAGGTTGGGGCTGTGTGGTTAGATATGGCCAGTAGACTGTGAGCAGAACCAACGTGTGTTACTTCTATGATCACACAGTTAAGACCTAGGATAATGCTTCTATCCCTCTCTTCCACTGCCATGGCAGCTTGAAGTGCATTTAGTTTATACGATGTAGACAAAAAACAGAGAAAGATAGCCTGCATTAGACTGTATTAAATCACTGAAACCTGAAAGTTTGTTTATTGCAACAATGAGTGTTAATCTCCTTAACAAATGAATTCCTGGGAGGAAGTGCTTAGCAAAACCTTTCACGTTTCTTCTCCAGTATTCCACACACCCTTGTGAGGGATATTTATATTTTTTATATCTTCCAATCCTTTATTCAATCTCTGCTTCATCTCTACAATATGTCTAACAAAAAAGTTTGCTAATTTGGCCTTATCCTCTGTATGCTTTCTGAAGTGAAGTAATGTATCTCTGGCTATGGCCTGTTTTCCAAACATGAGTGGATTTATTGTTCTACCATCCAGCCAGAAATTAGTTTTCCTTCTCTGTGTTGCAATTCCCGTCTGCTGGGTTGTCAGCTACAATCTCATAACTTGAAATGTTCTCTCCAACTTGTTGGAGCTACATCTCTAACTTAAATTTCCAGGGCTAATGTTTCCCATTGTTCATCTTTGTTTCTGCTAATTTAATATCAGAATACTTCCTTTCTTATTGTACGTTTCTTCACAAAGAAGGCAGCATTCCATTTTTAATGCAGAACTTAAGAGTTTAAGGGCTCATTCACATATGGTAATGTAGTTGATTCTCAAAATAACTCTGTAGAATCAGGCATGAATGGTATTATTCATACCTTATCCCCATATTCCAGATGAGGAAAATGAGACTCAGGAGACTTCCCCAAATCCCCTGGCTATGACTGCCCACCCAAGAATTCTTATTCCAAGTCTCATTTTTCCACTCCACCTTTATTACCTTTTACCAATTTTATCATTTGTTCCTGGTTGTATATTTTATGTATACATCAGTCACTAATATGATATCTGACATGTTTTGAAATCTGTATTACTGTGCCTAAAATAATAGTAATACAACATGCTAGAATGCTGAAAGTTTTAAGGAAGAGAAAGTTGGAAATCCAAACAGGAAATAGCAAAGCTAAAAATTAAGGAAAGAGAAAAACAGACATTTGAGTTGTTTCCAGTGTTTTTTTGCTTGCTTTGTTTGTTTTTTGTTTTGAGTTTCTGTGCACACACATGTGTTTTGTTTTGGGTTTTTGTTTTGTTTTGTTTTGTTGCATGTGTGTGTGCGTGTGTGTGTGCTATTAAAGACAGTTCTCCCCTGAACATTCTTGTTCAACTCTTGATGCTCATGAACAAGATTTTCTCCCAATCTAAGTTATAGAACTAGGATTAGAATTAGAAATGTTGGGAAAGTTTGAATGAAAAAGCCAGTTCACAAAAATCTGGTATACATTTGTATACCTGGTGGAAGAGGCCCTGGCCCAGCAATTCCAAGCAGACCTGAATGGGGAGATAGTAAAACTGGCAACAGGTGGATACCACTGGTCGGAGCACCTCCACCACCTGGAACGGGGGCTGTCCCCCTGACCCTGTGACCATTGTTCTTGTTATCTATACTGATCAGGCTGTGGGTGGTGGGTACCGTGTGTGCCCCAGGAGCCCCAGTCATTCCAGAGGAGGCTGCCACTGCTAGAGCCATGGTAGTCCTTGGGATGAGTCTTTGTACCATGTCAGTGGGATTCCTGGCTGCATCTTCGTCCACACCGGCAGCTTCCTTGGTGGGCACTGCACCCAAGAGGTGCCACCTTGGCCCAGTGCCTGTGCCTCCCACAAATCCTGTGGGCCAATAAAGTTTCTTTCATCTCATAAATAAACATTTATTTATTTATTTATTTATTTATTTATTTATTTATTTATTATTTTGAGAAAGGGAGAGCAGGGGAGGGGCAGAGAGAGAGAGGAGAATCCAAGCATGTTCCACGCTCAGTGCAGAGCTTGATGTGGGGCTCAATCTCAGGACCACAAGATTATGACCTGAACCACTATCAAGAGTTGGTTGCTTAACTGAGACACCCAGGCGCCCCCCTAGCCCCTGCCACTGAAAAACTTTTGTACATAATCACCATACATGTGTATACATGTGTGTGTGTTTATATATACTGTAGATATATACTATATATAGCATATAGTGTCATATATATGATATATAGAGAGTATGATACAATTTTCGTAAAGCTCCAAAACAACTTGCAATTTATTACTCAATAATAACCACTAAAATACTTTTTTTAAAGATTCATTTATTTTTGGGAGAGAGCAAGTGGGGGAAAGGCAGACAGATGGGGACAGAGGATCCAAAGTGGGCTCTGTGCTGACAGGCTAATAGCAGTGAGCCCAATGTGGGGCTTGAACCCATGAACCATGAGATCATGACCTGATCATAGTTGGACACTCAACTGACTGAGCCACCCAGCCACCCCTAAAATACTTTTTATTATAAAAATAGAACTATGCAATTTATTTCAATATGTAGACACAATTTTGCTTTTAGAGGTCATTGTGATATTGTTTCTGATATCACACTTAACGATTTTTATAAAGTTATCATTTTCTTTTTGGCCATAGTTATTAACAGCTCACTTCTTGAGATACAAAAACTGATAATCATTATTTCTGCTGCCCTTTCAAATAGATATTATTTTAGTATCATGTGGGATTAAATACTAAATTTAAATATAGTTCTGGCATAGTACGTTTTTTAATTTTATTTTTTATTTTTAAAAATTTACATCCAAATTAGTTAGCCTATAGTGCAACAATGATTTCAGGAGTAGATTTCTTAGTGTCCCTTACCCATTTAGGCATAGTACTTTTTAGTTTAGTTTGTCATTTCAAGTCTTTTTCGCTTGCACTTTGGCTTTGTACTAAATGAACATTAAAAATTGAATTTTTTTCATAGTCTGACTATTCATTGATATAAAACTAAAGGTAATCATGAAAACATTGGAGATGTGACTACTCAATAATATGATAGTATCAAATAGGTAAAAAAAAAAAAAGGATAATTATTGTAGTAAGCCAATATAACTGGCTGAATACTATTTACAAAACTGTCCTGTCACCAAGTATAGAGGAAATTTTATAACTTGGGGGATGTCTGTTCTGCATCCAACCCTCCCTCTTATCTTAGGCATTAGGGATTGAATCCTGTCCAGCCTTATGAAGTGACTGGCAAAACCTCAAAGCACCATGGGTAATTAAAGATCTAAGAGCAGGATGGGGAAAAAGTAAACAATGTCGCCATGTTCTGGTGATATTGTTCAAGCATCTGGTTCCATTTTAGGTACTAAGTTACATGACCAGAGCTTAGCTCTAGAAAATTGCCAAATATCATAAGAAAAAAGGTTAAAAATCATTACCAGTTCACAATTGCAGCCTTAAAGGTGGTCCACTCACATCTTTTGAAAGAGAATCTGCTGCAAGGAGAACAGTTAGCTGAGTCCCAGCCCTTCAAGATCTGTCTCAGCTATCAATTCAAGACCATACACTTTCTGGGCAATCTCTAGCCAATGACCAAACAAGATGGGGATCCAAGGGCTTACCACTTGTGGTCATTTTGACTTTCTTCTTATGGGCAATCTTTACACTGAAGTTTCCTGGTGGTGGGCTGGCTGAGACTTGTGCAGAACTGTCTGAAGGTCATCCAGCTCAATCCTCCTTCCTTCCCTTGCTTTTGCAAGGTGAGACCAGCATCATGCTGAGAAGTCTTTTCCTGACTATTTTTACCTTTTCTCTCTTTTTTCCCCTCAGAGGAATTACCTCCAATAACTCTCTTGCATTTTTATTTTCCTTTTGCCACCTGTTTCCCAGAGACCCAGAATTGTCACTTGGGAGTCATTATTGACCTTTGTGAGATATCAGACTTGTAATTTCTACCTTTTTTGGTGGAGAGGGCGAGAGAGCATGCCCGTATATGAGCTTCTTCATAACTAGTCTCAGAAGACCATCAGAAAGCTCAATAACCTTGGAATTGGTACAAAACACAATTAGTAAAACATAGGTTTCTTACTTACAAAAATCTACTTGCAGAAAGTTAGCTGGTGATCAAAAACTTTAATTTGATTAGGCAGAAGGAAAAGATCCTGTGGCTATTTAGCTAAGGAAAAGAGGTGGGGAGGGGGGATTTGTAAAATTCCAATACATTGTGTGCTTTAACGAAACCTAAGCTGCCTCCTCATTATTACTGTTATTAATTTAGATTGTTTTCTAAATTCATCTAATTTAGATTTTCTGGCTCAGGTAAAAAAATTCTCTGCTTTATGCTTTGGAAGTTAACCAAATTCTTATGGGTTGTTGACTTATTTAATAGAACCTCAGAAATTCACAGAGGCTAATTATTGAGGAGAATATGTCTTGCCATGGGTTTCTTCAAATGTTAAGATCTGTGATACTATGAATCCTTGATAAAATAGTACATGTAGTATTGAAGAAACAGACTACAACCTGCCTCTAGACTATGGGACACTTGAAGGCATGTCTTTATGTCCAACTTTTGAGAGCACTTAAGACAAGTAGGCATTTGTGAAATGTTTCCTAAATTGGACTGAGATCCAATTTTCAGTTATTTGTTCCAGTGAATCCAGACACAACATAACTTTATTGCACCAAGTTTTACTGACGTTGATGGCCAGTATTCGCCACGAGAATTGGATGGAAGTATTTAGAGTTGGATTTCAGTGTATATAATTTGAAGGACCCTCCATTCTTTTTTACTTTGTCAGGACCTTAAATGAGACTGTTGAGTTATATGTAACGAGCATGGGAGAAAGCAGTTATTGGTCTGGCTTGGCCTGCAGATGTTTGGGATTACACCTAATTGCTTTGCTGCTTCTATTTTCATCAGCCTGCTGACAGGATTTTTGTAAATGTTGGAAGAAAGCCTAACTTAAAGGGGTTAAGCTTCTAAACTGCTGTGATCTACAGTCAGTTAGAAGTGACAAATCTTAAGCAAAAGATAATCTCTTCCACTTACAGAAATGCCAGCCCAAATATCATCTGTAGAAAGACTTCAGCAACTTTAATATATTCATGTTAGAGAACAGAATTTAAAAATAGGCATTTGTGGATCTTTTAGGTCCCTGCTGCTTTATAGATTTTAACTATGCTGGTTAGCAAGTCTTTTCAGCTGTGCTCTGATGGTTTGCATAGAGACTCTGTCTTTTATGGAGATTTATGGAAAGCCTGTACCACAAAGGCAAAGCTAATACCCAGTCTCCCAACTTCATGTATCTTCCACATAATGGAAAGCTTATGAGGCAAGGGAACGTGAACCTATTAGAAAAGTTTTAAGCTGCAGGTAACAGAACACTCTATGAAAAGTGGCTTCAAAAAAGGAAACAAAATTATATACAAATTATAGAGATAGATCTCTTTTTGTTTGCTTTTTGTTGTGTTTCTGTTTTTGTTTTTGTTTTGGAACAGCGTCTCAACTATATCAGGGATGTGAACATTTCTGTTCATCTGTAGTCCTTCTCTCATTGACACGAAATGGTAGTTGCAGCTCTAAGCAAGCAGAGCGTCACCAAATCACATTCCAAACATGAAGGAGGAAAGCAGGTAGAAAAGGGGCTTCCCTTTTGTTAAGGAGTAAAATCCTTTTTAGATTCCCCTGCTGGTCTGTCTTTATGTCCAATTCGCTAAAATCAGATAATATGGCTATCTCTGAGTCCAAGGGCGGCTGGGAAAGTGAGGAGATGGCTGGATAAAACTGTTAAATTCCATAAGATTGGTTGCAGTTTCCCTTTTGAAGACTTTCAGGAATTTGTTAGCAAGGAAAATAAAAAGTTATAGGGTAGCCTTGCAGTAATTTTTGCAAACTCCCAAGTCAATCCTAGGCATGTCCTAATTTGAAGGACCAACGAATGAATTTCTCTACTTGTTTCCACATATCCCAGTGTTGCTACTTGTATGATATGAAAGGACCAACAAAAGTAAAATGAAAACTAGTAAAAGTTACAAATAGTAAAGACACTTAAAATGTGTCCATAAGATTATCACCAGAAAAAAATCAGCGTTCAAATTTTCATGTTGCTCTTAACATGTTCATGTTATTTTTTACACAATTACTCTTAAGAAAGTTTGTGTTCTTTTACATTCTGCTGTTTTCATTTGTCATAAATATTTTCCTTTTTCTATATTACTTTAATAATTTTCATTTATAGCATCATAGTTTTTCATCTATTATTGACTCCAGATATATGTAACAATTTTCGTATGATTGATATTCAGTGTAGCACAAAGGGAAGCTACCTAGCAGATCAGGAATTATGGCATAATCCTACTTGGCCTGAAATTTCAGTTATATCACTTACAATATGAATGACCTTTCAAGTTATTTAACTGCCTGCACTACAGTTCTTATATCTGTAGAATAAAGTTAATAGTAATACTCTAAAGGTAATAATTATTAATTATTAAGTACATTTTATTAATTTAATTAGGTAAAGTTAATAAGTAAGATACTTCCTGTAAATTGCTTAATATGGATCTCACTGTGCAATCCAATATGGTAGTCACTAGCCACATAGGACTACCATGTATAGATATATCATCTATCTATCTCTCTCTATATATACATATTAAAGTTTATTTATTTTGAGAGAGAGCAGGGGAGTAAGCAGGTTCTGCGCTGTCAGTGCAGAGCCCAATGTGGGGCTTGATCTCATGAACTGTGAGGTCATGACCTGAGCTGAAATCAAGATTCAGATGCTTAACCAACTGAGACACCCAGGTGCCCCCATGTATGATTACTTCAATTTAGGCTTAAATTAATTAAAATAAAATTTCAGTTCCTCTACTGCACACTACATTTCAAGTGCTCAATAGGCACAAGTGATGAGTAGTTACCATATTTAACAGTGCAGGAAAAGGTATTTACATCATTATAGAAGATTTTATTGGACAGCACTGTCTAGAATATAGTAAGAGCTCAATAGGTAGTTGTGCATTTATCTTTTCCTTCTTCTGAATGTCCTTGGAGAAGTATTCCCCACTTCCTTATGGCTAAGCTCATAACAATTAAAATTATGGCATTTCATTTATATTTAAGTAGAACTGAACACCTGTCAAAATGCTTTCGTAAATATTTAGACCCTCTGCAAACCAAGTCTTTTTAGACATTTAATTACTGAACCACTAGTTTAGAATAATCATGTCACATAGTAAGAGTCAATAAATATAGTCACCGAGTGAAAGAAAGACTGACTGAATGATAGTATAACCCAATAAGGTATCTGAGCAAAGATCTGGTCCCTTTTATCGATGAAAATGTTGAGTCACTTAGTGAGTTACCAATATATTACAAACCAGCACCCAGTTGTCCAGGCCTAGGTTTTATCTCATAATGTCACTAGCAAATATTTCAAATTTGAATTATAGATAAATCAGTATTATTTCTAAAGATCAATGTAGAAATTTCCATCTCTATTCTATGATAAGTGTATCTGAAATTAGTGCTTGAAGCAGTATGTGTATATATACCCCCATATATATATAAATACATATATACATATATTTTATATATACATGTATTAAATATATAATATATATAAGCACTACATTTATATTTAATCCGAAGTCTCCAGTAATAGTGTATTAATGATATTAATACTCTATTATGGTTAGGAGACTCAGGATGCCAAATTGTGCCCCAAACATATCCACGCCTGCTCTTGAAAATTCCAAGGGAAATTTGCAAACAAACAAAAAAACAATCACAAATAGGAATTAAAGGCAGATTTTATTTTGACTGGTTTTGTGCTCATAACTGCAATGCCCAGCATTCTGGAAAAGTGAGCTAGAATTAGTGATCTTCCCAAAGCCTGCAAGAGTATCTCCCGCCTCCTGTCTAAATTTTGCCATAAGCCAGCTTTCTGAGGCTGATTGATTACCAAGCCACGGTACACTGAGACACAGAAATGTTTCAAGATAGATAGGCTAGGCTGTCTTAACTGATCTTGCAGCATAAACAGAAGAGGCAAAATGGGGACTCCAGAGCGATCCCTTACATCCCTGAGAGCAGGCCCTTGAATAGCTTCCTACTTTGGCATCTAGGGGATGAGACAAAAATGAGAGAATACAGAAGAAAGGAGAACATTCAGGTCCTCATGCATGAGGTTTTCATGTACAGTTGTCTTTCCTACAGGTAAAACGATCTATTTAGAGTTCCAAGATGTAACTCCATAAAATGAGCTGCTTCTTGATTTGTGAAAAACTGAAGGTGGGAGGGGGAATAGAAGAGAGGATCTTCCCTGCTGCATTTGGGACCCTCAAGGAACCACCAGTCCCTTGATCTCCTACCTAGATTTTTATATTTAATTTTATTACAGGGTGTGTCTAATTTTGCTTAAAGAGTTTATATAGAAACATCTTTTTGAAGTGTTTTTCACTGATCAGAGGCAAAAACTTTTTAAATGTCAATTTGATATGAACTCTGTTACTGATGGAGTGTTTGTGTCTTGCCGAAAGTCCTATGGAATCTCCAATGTGATGGTATTTGGAGTTGAAGTGTTTGGGAGGTGATTAGTTCATGAAGGCACAGAACCCTTGTGAATGATGAGTGCCCTTATACAAGAAACCCAGAGAGTTCCCTCACTCCTTCCACCACGTAAAGACACAGTCAGAAGAGGGCAGTTTACAGCCTGGAATGGGGCTCCCACTTGCACTTGACCATCTGGCACCCTGATTTCAGATTTAAGCCCCAAGAACTGGGAAAAATAAATTTCTGTTTTTTTTCTAAGCCATCCAGTCTATGGTACTTTGTTCTAGCAGCCTGAACAAAGTAGAAATTAACAGAAACTACTGAGGCAGATACTTAAGTGCCATAAGTACTGATTGGCTGAAGCCTTGTGACATACAGAAGGCTCAGAAAAAGAAGAATCATGACACATCATTCAGTAAAATTGTGTGGGTTATGAGTGATCTATGTATTTGTGTCAGATGTCATCCCAAGGGAAATCATTTTTTTTTTTTTGGTTCCTAAACTATTTCTGGATGCAACAAAACAAAGCAAACTTTTTCCTGAAGGAATCTTACAGAGTAAATATATTCATTTTATTCTATAGTTGGAAAATCTTATTTTCAATCTTATTTTTAATCTTATTTTCAACCCTGCTCATTGCTGTATAGGCAAATTTAAACATAACCTGTGATCTAACTTTACTGCTGTATGTTAACATCTATCTTTTTATATAAATAAAACGCAAATCAGGCAAAACAGGATCAATTTGCGATTTGGGTCACTTTCCTTTCAAAGTTGAAAAAATGGTGAGACTAGAGTTGATAAAAAATGATGAGAATTTACCAAAATTTTCTAAAAAACAAAGAATCTTTTGGGAACCATAATCACAAATAACCAGTGCAATAAGTCCCAAATTCTCTATTGATATAATTTTGTACACCAGCCAGGATTAGGAAATATACCCAGACTTTTGATAAAAAATACAAAGTTTGACTCTCATTTTCTATATA